>NW_024080771.1:1802997-1957024 GCF_003009895.1 Hyaena hyaena | reverse complement strand
AAAAAAAAAAAAAAAAGAGATTAGATGGAAAAAAAAAGATTGTCTGCTTTGTAAGAAAAAAAAAATCATGTGGTGTGTTTGAGTGTGTATATTCTTTTAATGTCTGAAACTCCATAGTAATAGTTCCTGTTTAATACAGGTTTTAATAAATGCTTCACACTTATTATATATTTATTATATATATTAATATATATAAATATATATTTATTCACTCTAAAAAATTTTTAATGTTTATCTTTGAGAGAGAGAGCGAGTGTGCGCTAAGGGGGAAAAGGCAGAGAGAGAGGGAGACACAGAATCCGAAGCAGGCTCCAGGCTCTGAGCTAGCTGTCAGCACAGAGCCCAGTGAGGGGCTCCAACTCAGGAACTGAGATCATGACCTGAGCTGAAGTCAGACGCTTAACTGACTGAGCCACCCAGGCACCCATTTTCACCCACTTTTGAATTATTATATTCCAGATCCTGTTTTTGTTTTTGTGTTGTATGGAGGTTAGTATAATGCCTTGAATGCAGAAAATACCTAATAAATGACAGCTGGTAGCATGACAATATGGCCTACAGGGGTACGTATTGCCTTAGGCAGCACAGTTATTAAATCGTGCCTCCAGGACAGGGCTCAATCTGATTTCAAAGTCTAGGTCTTTTCCCAATATATTTTCCTGTGGAAAGTCTTGAGTTCAAAGGAAGAAAATGTCCTCAGAGCACTCCTTGTTACTCAAGTTGAACTTCTGTATCCATGATCATGACATGTACCCTGTTGTGAGGAGATAATAAAAATGGCAGCAGGATGGAAGGCATCAGAAAACATTGAAAGTGATGAGGGTAATTGCTGGTTTGTAGATTTTTTGGTTTACACTTCTGTGTATATGTGTATAAGAATGTAAAATATAATTTTTGCTGTGGGTTGTGGTTGAAAATTTGAAAGCCTGTGAAAAAGAGAAATCATTTTTTCCTCTTAATTGGACTTTTAGCAAGACAAGGAATGTGAAGCTGACACACATTGGATGGGTGTCTCTTCAGTTTTCCTGCCAATAATTCAGATTTTTATAAGTCTCCCAAATGATTTTGCGAGCTCTCCCAATGTCCCGGGCTCATTGAATGGCGCCACCGATCTACATATTTGGCCTGGATTAGATTTCTCTCCATTGTCCTGGCCACCACTTCACTCTTTAGGTCACCACAGCCTTCAAGTAAGATCTGTCAAAATAGATCTCTTGGCTTCCCAGTTTGTTTGTTTTGTTTGTATTCAAAATTCCTTCACCTCTTTACAGAGGAGCGCACATTTTACAGTGTTCTCCTGTTACAACCTTTCATGCTTTCCCTTATGTTCAAAAAGAGATCAAACTCCTTTGTGCAATAAACAGACAGAATCCAGCCTCTCAAGCCCTACTCAGCCCCTGCAGCCAACCCTCCTTCACTCCCTCCCCAGGAACCACCCACCACACTGCATTGTTTTCCTGTTGCCCTTTCACACCGGACTGGCTATCACCCCCACTGTCTGCTGTCTACTAATCAACTGAGGCAAACTAAACCTGGGTCAGGCATTCAGGACTTCCCTTTCATAGCAGGGGAAGGCACAGAATTGCACTCTTCTGTTCACTCATCACATCCTCCCACTGGCATGCAAGCTCCTTGAAGTCACGGAGGACCTAGCCCAGTTCTTGATGCATAGTCTATTTTGGGGTTGATTGAAAATTTCATAGGCAAATAAATTCAAAATAAATCATAAAAAATTAATTCTGAAGTATTTTGGAGTAGTTCATCTGTAAACAGTTATTCAAAACTTATCTCTCATTAGGCAGCTTCTTTGAATATGTACCTTCAATGGTAATAGCTGTTCTAAAACCATTCTCAGAAGAACATAAATAAACAATGGAATTACACAGTGGTGGCCTATTTAATCTTTTCCAGAATCATACTGATCATATCAGTGGATGGAGGGCTTTCTCCATGGTAACATTCCCTTGAATGCAAAAGCTCCCTGCAATCTGAAAGCAATCACTCAGGGATGCTCTACCTGCCAAATCCAAATCTCAATTAGCTGGAAATCTGGACCTAAAAGAGTGCCCACAAAACAGGTGATACCCTGTTTTCTGTTTGCTGAAAAGAAGATACAAACTGTGACTTGCAGATCTCTGCATTATAATTACTGACATTAAAGACTGGTACACAGTACCTCTTCTAAGAAACTAAATATAAAAAATATGTTCTTTATTTTTGGATATGAAACAAAAGGAGAACTAATTGACTCTGTTGTCCTTTCACTATGCTCAAAGATGCAATGCCTCCACCTTGCAGAAGAGTTTATAATTTATAAAGGTAAATATTGGAAAAGTAACATTATTTGAGACATCAGAGTTACTGAGATATGCAAGTACTGATATGAGACAAAAAGGGATGAAGTGTCAATAGGAAGATATCGGTACAGCATTAAAAAGATAAGAATGTTGAACCAAATCTGGAGGCATCATAATTCTGGACTTCAAGCAGTGTTACAAAACTGTAATCATCAAGACAGTATGGTACTGGCACAAAAACAGACATGTAGATCAATGGGAGAGGATAGACAATTCAGAAATGGACCCATAAATGTATGGCCAACTAATCGTTGACAAAACAGGAATGAGTATCCAATGGAAAAAAGACAGTCTCCAGCAAATGGTGCTGGGAAAACTGGATAGTAACCTGCAGAAAAATAAAACTGGACCACTTTCTTAGGCCATATACAAAAATAAATTCAAAATGGATGAAAGACCTAAATACAAGACAGGAAACAATCAAAATCCTAGAGAACAGGCATCAACCTCTTTGACCATGGGCACAGCAATTTCTTACTAAACATGTCTCCAGAGCCAAGGCAAATAAAAGCAAAAATGAACTACGAGGACCTCATCTAGATAAAAAGCTTCTGCACAGTGAAGGAAATAATCAACAAAACTAAAAGGCAACCCATGGAATGGGAAAAGATATTTCCAAATGACACATAGGTAAAGGGTTAGTATCCAAAATCTACAAAGAACATATCAAACCAAAAAACACATGATCCAGTGAGGAAATGGGCAGAAGACATGCATAGACACTTTTATAAAGAAGACATCCAGGTGGCCAACAGACACATGAAAAGATGCTTAACATCACTCATCATCTAGGAAATACAAATCAAACCACAATGAGATACCACCTCACACCTGTCAGAATGGCTAAAATTAACCACTCAGGCAACAACAGATGTTGGTGAGGATGCAGAGAGAAAGGAACCCTTTTATACTGCTGATGGGAATGCAAACTGGTGCAGCCACTCTGGAAAACAGTAGGGAGGTTCCTCGAAAAATTAAAAATAGAGCTACCCAAGCACCCAGCAATTGCACTACTAGGTATTTCTCCAAAAATACAAAAATTCTGATTCAAAGGGGCACATGCACCCCAATGTTTATAGCAGGGCTAGCTACAAAAGCCAAATTATCAAAAGAGCCTAAGTGTCCGTCAGCTGAGGAATGGATAAAGAAGAAGTGGTATATATAATGGTGGTATACATTCATGCATACCACATATACATGAATATTCCATATATATAATGAATATTACTTGGCAATCAAAAAGAATGAAATCTTCCCATTTGCAACAACGTGGATGGAAGTCAAGTATATTATGCTGAGTGAAGTAAGTCAGCCAGAGAAAGACAAATATCATATGATTTCACTCACATGTGGAATTTAAGAAACAAAACAGATGAACATATGGGAAGGGAAGGAAAATAAAATAAGATAAAAACAGAGAGGGAGTCAAACCATAAAAGACTCTTAAATATAGAGAACAAACTGGCGGTTGCTGGAGGGGAAGTGGGTGGGAGAAAGGGAACATGATTTTAGGCACTGCAGATCTCACTAGTAATTAAGGTGATTACAAAACCCAAAATACTGACAGACTTAAATATTTGATTTTAGCCATATTCTATTTAGATTCTGTTTTGGAGAAATTTGGATGCACATGAGGAAAAAAAGGTTATTATGAAATAATAAATAGCGAGATTATTCTGTGTATAATTTCTAAGACCTATAATAACATTCTGAAATGGGTGGAAGAAATTGTCATTTTGAAACTCTATTATATGTATTGCTTCTTGGAGAGGGGAGTCATTTGTAGGTTTAATTTTATTTTTGTCAACTTGATACTTTGAAAATGGAATAAATTGAAATAGCTCATTCATTTAGTATTTATTGAGCACCTAATGAATGTCAGGTAATACTCTAGACTCTTGAGATATAGAATGATCAAAATGAAGTTCTCAACTTATATTCTGAGGGGGGAAGCAAGGCAAATAATAAACGATAAGCCCTAAGAAATGAGAGTAAACGATAATTACAATAGTCCTCCCCTCCTCCTTTTCCATGGTTCCAGTTCCATGATTTCAGTTATTTGTGGTCAACCAAAGTCTGGAAGCAGATGATCCTCTTTCTGACATTTCCTCAGAGTGTCAACAGTAGCCCAACCCTGCATCACAATGCCTGTGTCATTTACCC
Source organism: Hyaena hyaena (assembly GCF_003009895.1). Classification (NCBI taxonomy): domain Eukaryota; kingdom Metazoa; phylum Chordata; class Mammalia; order Carnivora; family Hyaenidae; genus Hyaena; species Hyaena hyaena. Next base: position 1,952,504 of record NW_024080771.1, on the reverse strand, counting down.
CACTTTGTAGAATCATGTAGGCATTTTACCATCTCGCATCATTGTAAGAAGGGTGACTTCAGTACAATAAGGTATTTTGACAGAGAGGGAGAGACCACATTCACAAAATTTTTATTACAGTGTATTGTTATAATTGTTCTATTTTATTATTGTTGTTGTTCATCTCTTACTGTGCCTAATTTATAAATTAAACTTGATCATAGGCATGTATGCAGAGGAGAAAACAGTTTATATAGGAGCTATAGCATATATAGGTACTATCCCTGGTTTTCGGCACCCGCTGAAGGTCTCAGAACATATCTCCCACAGACAAGGAGGGACTATTGTATAAACTAGATGATGGGGGCGCCTGGGTGGCTTAGTCGGTTAAGCGTCCGACTTTCGCTCAGGTCATGATCTCGCGGTTCGTGGGTTCGAGTCCCGCGTCGGGTTCTGTGCTGACTGCCAGCTCAGTGCCTGGAGCCTGTTTCAGTCTGTGACTCCCTCTCTCTCTGACCCTCCCCTGCTCATGCTGTCTCTCTCTCTCTCTCTCCTAGAAAAAAAAAAAGTAAAAAAAAAAACTAGATGATGATACTGTATCAAAAGAAGAAGAGAAGAGGAGGAGGAAGGGGAGGAGGAAGAGAAGAGGGAGGAAGAGGAAGAAGGAGGAGGAGAGTGGGGAGGGAGGGGGGAGAAGATCAAGGGTGATATTTCTGAATGAACTGGTCAAGCGGAAAACAAGAGCAGCAAACAATGTGGGAGGTAAGGGAGTTGGCTGCGCAGGTGTCTGGAAAGGAGCATTCGGAGCAGAATGAACAGTCGGTGCATATTTATTTTGTTCTGAGAACAGGAAGGAGGCCAGAATGACCAGCATGGTAATCAGTTTATTGGTTAAGCTAATGCAATGAAATTGTAATGGTTTCATCATTCTTAATGGAATAGAATTTGGTTTTGCTCACATCAAGTCCAATGGGGGGTAAAGGCAGTAATTGCTTCATTCAGAAGCCAAGGCTGATGGTGGCTCTGTCATCTTTAACATGTGACTTTCAAGGTCACTCTGAACATTGATATCCAGCAGATGGTAGAAGAGAGTATGAAGAATTACAAGAGGTGTTTTTCTAAGTTTATTTATTTAGAGAGAGAGCGAGAGAGCGAGAAGAGGCACAAGGGAGGGGCAGAGAGAGAAAGAGGAAGAGAGAAAACCCCAAGCAGGCTCCGCGCTGTCAGTGCAAAGCCTGACCCAGGGCTTAATCTCATGAACCGTGAGATCATGTCCTGAGCTGAAATGACGAGTCGGACACTTAACTGACTGACCTATCCAGGGGCCCCCAAGAGGTTTCTCATAGGCCAGTGCTAGGGTGAGTGCCTAACTCCCCATTTACCAGGTTTCCCCAATGTGGGGCTTTCAGAATTAAAACTGGGAGTGGCCACACAAGGAAGGTTGGTGACTGTCAGCCAGGCCTACGCGGGCATCACGGTAGGCCACATGCCGTGGCCAGAATTAGCTGCATGGCCTCACGTAATGCGAATGGGGCTTAGAAAATGCAGTCTAGCTGAGTGCTGGAACAGACGGAGTGCACTCGGACAATAACAGGGGAGCGATCATATAGGACAGACCACTGGAACGACTCAATGTTTTACTGAGTAAGATGAAAAGAATTAGACGGTTTTAAGGAAAGGAGTAATATTTTACGTACTATACGTTTTAATTTAACAAAACACATATGATTTTTAAATGCCAGGCACTCTTGAAAGCATTTGCAAATATACAAGTAATTTAATCCTTATAGCAACCTCCTAAAATGAGCCCTCCGTTTATCCCCCATTTTAAAGGGGAGGAAACAGACGTGGAGAGACTTGCTAACTGGCTTATAATCCTGGAGCTGTGAGCCATTGAGCTGGCGTTTAAACCCAGGCATTCTAGAGCCTTCATGCTTTTAAGCATTCTAATATCCACCACTGAGATAACTCCCAGGGGTTTTCAGAATCCTCAGGGCAAAAACAATAGATGCGGTTTGTCTGTTACTGGACTTTGCATGTCTGGGAGCAGCCTTTCTCCCTCCTGCCGGTAGATGTGTGGTCCTGTCCCTCCCTACCTGGGCCTCCGCTCCCCACTAATACCTTTCCTCCAAAATGACCACAAAAGCAATAACCACGGTGCAGGTCTTTGTGGTGGGTGGAAAACCAGCAACAAAAAAGGAAAAGAATACTTAGAATCATCTCCAAGACCTCCACCCTCTGTTCACTGCTGTCTCTCTCCTTCCTGCTCCTTGTCCTGATTAAATTTTTTTGCCTATCAATGTAGAACACTTGCTTTAAGTCAGTAGAAGCATTGGTTTATCATTGACTTAAATATAATCTCATAATTTAAGCTCATACTTTTGTGAATTTTTTCAATACTGGGATCTGACTGTTGGAAAATCTTGCCATCTGTTAACATAGACTCCTAGGTTGAAAACAAAGTGAAGTAAGCCCTGTGAATACATTTAGGCCAAATTCCATAATAGATTGAGTAACCGTTAATTATCTTTCATAATCAAGAGGAGCTGAAGATATCCAAAGATAAACATGATACATTGCTTATTTCCTAAATAACCTTTAAAAAAAAAATGAGATGCCATGGCATGGTACTACATACCAGCAGGTTGGGAAAAAAATTGTTTAGAGGGAGGCGACAAAGACAAAGCAGTCAGAAAAGTCCAATGTGAGCAAGAAAACACTCCCACTATTTTTGAGATTAGGGATGGGGTAGGAAGTAGGTCTCCCTGAAAGCTGGTTACAAATGATGCACATGGTCAGATTATACTTCCCATCAACTCTCCATCAGGTAAGTTTATGTTCAAAATATTTTTTTAATGTTTTATTTATTTCTGAGAGAGAGACAGAGAGAGCGTGAGCAGGGGAGGTACAGAGAGAGAGGGAGACACAGAATCTGAAACAGGCTCCAGGCTCTGAGCTAGCTGTCAGCACAGAGCCCAATGTGGGGCTCGAACCCATGAACTGTGAGACCATGCCCTGAGCCGAAGTCAGAGACTTAACTGACTGAGACACCCAGGCACCCCAGGTAAGTTTATGTTTTAGAGTTGACCTTCACACAAAACGAAACAAAAAACAAAAAAACTCAATTAGCAATTTACATTGCTGGAAAAAAGATGTGTTTATGTATAAAGAAAAGAATTCATGTTTCATTGCTCACATATTTGTTTTTCATAAAAACATGGGAATTTACCTCTTGTAAGTTTGCATGTTGGTGACTATTTCTAGTATGTGTCTGGAATTACCAAAAGTTCCTTCAGAGGCCTGAACCCAGTATTTAATTACTTGCATACATTGGCAGCGTTGCAGGGATATAATTAGTGTTCTTTCATTTCATTCATAAATTAAGATGAGAATGTCTTTCCAAACATGATTAGTGGGTTATAGCCTTGGCTTCAGGGTAGACAGTAAATCTAATAAATAGAAGAATATACTTCCTTTTATCAGCATATAATTACCAGAGAATAAAGGAATTAGGATATATTCATGGAGTTTATAACATTAAAGAGCTTCATGTAAAATGAAATTTATTGGTGGCTTTTAGTAACCAGACACAAACAAATTTAAACAGGAGTTAAACAGCACAACCTTAATTTCCTTATATCAGACTTGAGTTATGAAAAGAAAAAAGTATGTAAACATCAAAATCCCTAGTCTCCAAACACGGGAGTATGTCAGATGATAAATGAGACTAAGAAAACCTTACTCAAACTTCTGTTTGTATTTATTTAAACTTGGTTAATATCATTTTAGTATATTATTTATATACACATATGTATACTATTATGTATATTTATGTTCCTATATGCATAGTTATATACCAGGGAATAAAGGAATTATGTACATATATCTACTATTTACATAATTTATTAGTGTGACAGTACATTTATGGAATGTATAAATAATAACATACATATATTTGGATTAACTTTTCAACTTTTTAAATTATAGGGTATATAATTTTTAAAGTATGAAGACACTTCCTATCACATGATACTCTCCTTGTCTTTGGAGTCTGTAGGTCTCTGGTTGTTGAGAAAGGAACAGGCCATCCTAGGGGGCGCCTGGGTGGCTCACTTGGTTAAACACCGACTTCAGCTCAGGTCATGATCTCACGGTTTGTGGGTTCGAGCCCTGCATTGGGCTCTGTCCTTACGGCTCAGAGCCTGGAGCCTGCTTCGGATTCTGTGTCTCCCTCTCTCTCTCTCTACTCCTCCCTCACTCATGCTTCCTCTCTCTCTCTCAAAAATAAACATAGAAAGAAAGAAAGAAAGAAAGAAAGAAAGAAAGAAAGAAAGAAAGAAAGAAAGAAAGGCCGTCATGGGACACGAGCCTGCTGCGGGTCCTTTGGACTGACAGTTCTCAGAGCGTCCAGGGGAATCTGGTCTCAGCAGATAAGTAGTCTGTTTCTTGGTTTTTCCTCTCTCCCCGTCTCACTCTCTCCTTGCTCTCATTCCTGGAATCCCCTCCCGAGCCTCTTGCAACTGTATTCTTAGCTTCCTCTTGGGGGAGAATCTGAACTAAGACACTGTTTTAACATATTTCTATCAGTCACATAAATGAGAATTTGCTCAAATTCACCTAGTTTTGAAAAAACAAATTAGAGAATGAGATGTCTGTTGAAGTAATTAAAATTTTTCACTTAATGGGCAACTGGATGGCTCAGTCGGTTAAGCCTCAGACTTTGGCTCATGTTATGATCTTGGAGTTTGTGGGTTTGAGCCCCACATTGGGCTCTGTGCCAATAGCTCAAAGCCTGGAGTCTTTATCATATCTGTGTCTCCCTCTCTCTACCCCTCCCCTGCTTGCTCTCTCTCTCTCAAAAATAAAACATTTAAAAAATTTCACTTAAGAGATCAAATTGAGAAAAGATACAAACTCCCAAGAACAGATAGAAGCCAGCAGAATGTCATGTTTAAACTTTCAGTTTCACCTCTAAAAGAAGAATTCACTGGGATGACTGTGAGGCTTGAAACTATTCCTCAACAATCAGTGGTGTATTTAATACCAAAGCCTCTGTAAGATGAACCTGGCAAAAATCATCACCCAGAATGAGACAGATGTAGTCAAGGAGCTCCATGCTTGGTTACTAGTATTCCCAAAGTATTCCTTTGGACCACTTAGAGTTTTTATACTTTCACGTTACTCAAGTAAATTTCTTTAATTTGAACTTTGATGATGAATAAAAGGTTGGGAAGAATCACAATACTGCATGATTAGCTATCGGCAGATTTGTCATAGTTACACTGGTAACAAGTCACAATTTACACGGCAGAAATATGATACACCAATCACACCTCATTTATTTTCTCCTAGGCTAAGTAATTTAGCATAAAAGACTCACTGCTTCATCTCCTTCTACCTTTCACTTAGAAAAAGGAAAGCTAGGTGGGAATGCTCTAGGCATACCTGTTCTGATAGGGAGTGGATATTGTCAACTATTGGGTATTTCTGTTTTAACAATATGGTGTGAATGATTTATGGTAACATAACAATGCAAACATGGACTATCGGCCCCAAATAGTGTTTATGTGCGTGTACAGCAGTCCTTTGCAGGATGAACCAAATAATCTCTGACTAAACTTTAGTGAAGAAATGAAAACAGAGTGTTTTGTAATTCCAAAGCCAGAATAGCTATAAATGCAAAGCATGACCAATTTAAGACTGAAGGGGGGGAAGAATGAGTTTCCCTTTAACCCTCTATGTTCTTAGCTGAGACTCTCCTATAAGAAGACAGATTAACAGAAGAAAAATGAATTTAATTTCATATGTATGGGAGCCCCATAAAGATATAAGACTCAAAGGCAGCCGAAGCAAAGGAGGTTTAGATCCCATCCCGAGCTAAGGAAAAGGAGAAGGGCCTGGGGCTTCAAAGAGGAGGAAGGCAATTCACAGGAAGGCAAGAAGAGGAGATGTTTGGTGAATGAACAGTTTCCAGGCCATGCAGATCGCTGTCTGAGACCAAGACGTTACCTCTGGTAATAGCGCCCTCTGTTGTATAAGCCCCCTTTCTAAATTCTTTTAGGCAGTTATGGGGGAGGTAAAACGCTTTTCCTGGGTCTGCTGGTCTTGATTGTCTTCAGTTCAAAATAAGCTACTTGCCACATGCCAAGTGGCACATTTTGGGGTGGCATATTCTGTTCCCCTTCAGCCAACATCCACAGCACACTCATAAAGAACGGTCCTTCAGCAAATGATTCACTCACAAAATCCACGTGTGAGGGAGGAGGCACATAGTGAGAGCTTCTTGACATTGCCAAAATTTGCATGCCAGCTGGGATAAACTTTAATAATGTGCTACTTGTAGATTATATAATCTTTAATAACCCAACAAACTCCTTGAACGTGATTTAGTTGTAGGTAAAAATGAACATCCATAGAAACATATACAATCTAGCTGACTAAAAACTAATGAAAGGATTTTCATTTTGTATCAGTGCTCAGCCTGTTCTGAGACCCTCACAGCAAGGGGCCAGGGACCATACTTTTAGAGTCACTAGCCCTTGGACACTGTTATCATCGGTAGACTCTGCTGGCCACAGGGCTTTTGCAGCCTCGCTCACAGAGATGATGTTTGAGGCTTGCAGTCTTATCCACTCTTGTTTCTCATCTTCTGTGCTTATATTTTAATCTTTATTATATCTTTGGCTCTTTGCATTTGCACACTGCTGAGTGGGAGACAGTACCCTCTGTCTATTTTGGAAAAACAAGGCTCCTCTTTTTATCTTTAGTAAGCTGTGCTTGGGCTGTCTTCCTCAGTGCCGGGCTTGATTTCCAAGGGCTCTTCTAACTCCAGAATTGTACTCATTTTGTGGGAGTCTTTGGGGGACCCACTAAGGGTAACACAACTACAGAACCATGATTTCACTGCAGAATTTTCTTTTAGTCCTTGTCTACCCAGCTTGGTTATCTCTACCATTTTGGTTTCAAAACCCATTACAGGTTAGTTCCAGACGAGGGTCTCAGGGATTTTATGTAGAGGAGAAAATTATCTTTTTATAATATAAATTTATATAGAATTCCATTTTAGCAGTTTGGGTTATTATTTGCAGTAAGAACAGCCAGTAGTTATCCCACACTTACTACGTACTTACTAAAATCTTTAAATGTGCTGTGTCACTTAAATTCTTACAATAATTTCACAAGCTGGAAAATATTAGTCTTAGCATTTCACAAACATAGAGTTTAACTATTTTTTAAACGGTACTTAAGTTAAATTTATGTGCATTATACGGGCAGGGAGAATTAAAAGTCTTGTTTTTTATGAATCACACAGACTGCTACATTAATTCTCTATCTTTGATATTAGGAGCTATTTTAATTTTCTCTGCTTCATAAAGCAAGGTACACTGGGGTTGAATAAATGAGTATGTGAATTGTGGAAGGTGAGAGCTAGGTTTTTCACTGTCACATAAAGAAGGTATAGATAAGCAAGGGAGGGAGATTAGAATAAATCTTATAATACCAGATTAGAATCAGAGGTAGCAATAAGAACTGACGTTTATCCTAATATTTATATCATGAATAGATATATAAATAATTATAAATGTGTGGGTATACATGGTCCAGTATAGTGTGTGTGTGTATGTGTGTGCACGCGTGTGCACACGTGGGTATTTCCTGGCTTTGTCAGCTCAGAGCTCTGAGAAGCATGAATCCCAGTAGCAATGAGCACACCCAGTACCCAGATCTTGGTTTCTAAATGCCACATTGCAATGGAGGAAGCAGTCTTCTTGGAAAAATGACTGAGTCTACATGTGGGACGGGGAAAATACAGGATAATCCTCAAGCAGTGCCCAAAAGTAAGGCAATGTTTGGGGCTCCTAGGTGGCTCAGTTGGTTAAGCCTCCCACTTTGGCTTAGGTCATGATCTCATGGTTTGGTTCGTGGGTTCGAGCCCCACGCTGGGCTCTGTGCTCACAGCTAGCTCAGAGCCTGGAGCCTGTTTCAGATTCTGTATCTCCCTCTCTCTCTGGCCCTCCCCTGCTCATGCTGTCTCTGTCTCTCTCTCAGAAATAAGCAAAACATTAAAAAACTGTTTTAAAAAAGGCAATGCTCAAAAAATAAGCAAATGGAGCCTTTCAAAGGGACACACAACCAATATGAAAGAGCTTCCAACAGCCAAAGCTGAAACAATTTGGGCAAAATAAAAATTAATGTAAAATCTGAAGTATAAAATAAATGAGTTCGTAACTTTCTAATAATGTTGAATGAATAGGGATGCCTGGATGGCTCAGTTGGTTAAGTGTCTGACTCTTGACTTTGGCTCAGGCCATGATCCTAGGGTTGTGAGATCAAGCCCCATATCAGGCTCCACACTTGTCTCAGAGAGATTCTCTCTCTCTCCTTCACCCTTTCCCTATGTGTGTGTGCACTCTGTCTGTCTGTCTCTCTCTCTAAAAGAAAATGGTTGAATCAATAAATACATGGCAGAGAAGGGCCAAAGCTTCCTTAAAGAATTCCAAATAATATATGTAGATATTCCCTCCTCCTCTGGAAGGGGGGGTTTAATCCCTCCCTGTCTTCAGTGTGGGCTGCACTCAGTGACTTGCTTCAAAGGAATAGAGTATGGAAAGAGAGTGATAGTAATTCCACATTGTAGAAATCTGACACTATCAACAGAGAACAGAATTGCCACCCCAAAATATGCCATTGGCATCTTGATGATTTTGAATTTAAGTTAGTAAGAAAGAGCATGTGCAAGAAGAGCGCTCTAACTCTCTTTGACCCCTGAAATTAGAAAATAAATTCCCCATATAAAGGGTACCCTGTCTGTCCCTAGAGGATATAAGGCACCCTTATTATCAGGTATAAGGAATTTAGGACCACAAAGGATAGCTACACAAACCTTGCTACTTCTTCATTAATTTACTCCACCAAGCCCAAACCTCTTTGTCCCTCTTTGTCATAAATTTGTTTCTTTGTCTAAAATGTATAAAAACTGCTGCTTTGGTCACTTCTTTGAGTCTTATATTATTATGGGGCCCCACATGTACAAAAATCAAGTTTTGTTTTCCTCTTAATTTGTCTGATGCCAGCTGAATCATTAGGTCAACCAAAGAACCTAGAAGGGAAAAAGGAGAAACGTTTCCACCTATACACTGCTTTAACCAAGTTATTAAGGTTAAGATCCCCTTGTTATGTCGTGTTGTCAAATACCTCTTCAAACACCTGAAATGCCTTTCTGACATAATAGAATGAGCACGCCTCACCTCTGTGATATTCTTTCCATAAAACCCATGCCCCAGTCTAATCATACGAAAATGCATCAGACAAACCCAAACTGACAGACACTCTATAAAATACTGAAGCAGCACACCTTAAAGCTGTCGAAGTCATGACAAACAAAGAAGTTAAGAAACTGTCATAGACAAGAGGAGACTAAGGAGACAAGAAAATTACATGGAGTATGGTCCCTTGAATTGGATCCTGGAACAGAAAAGGATCTTGGTGGAAAAGCGAGTGAAATAAAAATAAAGTTTGGAGTTTAGTTAAAAATATGTATCAACATTGGTTTCTCAGTTTTGACAAATGTACCATGGTAATGTGAAATGTAACATTCACAGAAACTGAGTGAGGGGTATAGGAAACGGTCTGTATTACCTTTGTAATTTTTCTGTAAAAAATATTCTAAATTAAATTTGTTTCTATAAAAGCAGAGCGGAGAACTGAGACAATTCTCCCTGTCCAACACCCGCTGCCCTTTATCAACAGTGAAAAAGTCTTTAGTTGCCTGATACCCGGAGTTGGGCTGTGCTACAGCAGGGTAAGAGAGAGCCCATTTCAAAATAATGCTTTTACAATCCCTACCATATGCAGGAAATGCTAGGCCCTCTCCTTCCATGTTAATTCATAGCTTTTTTTCTTTCTTTAATAGAGGCTATGAGCAGAGGGAGAAAGAGTTGTAGGAAAAGGAACTCTATTTTTTACATTCTGACTGTGAATGATGGTACATCCTGGTGTTTGGGGGACATCACTGAAGGAAAATATTTGCAAGCCTCCCCCATGAGATTCCCAAGACACATATTTATGGGCATTATGGTAGAAAGTGGGAATTTGGGGGGCCCCTTCCTTTCAGACGGGTTCCTGCCGTCTGAAAACCAGTGCTTGGGTTCGTGGCCCAGTGGAAGCTTCTCTCCTTCTCACCCTTTCCAAGGACAAACTTATATCTTAACCCAGGTGCCAAATACTACAGCAATGGGACTATTCAAATGTGTATTTATATTTGTACCTAAAGCATCCCAAGTTTAACTGTGATTTCAGGTCAAACAAATCTCCCCTCGCTTCAAGTGATGGGTGAGTGTCTTGCGGGCTATGGTAAGGGTTACCCACGGTCTACTTATGCAGGACTTTCTTATCTAAGTCTCTTGGGGAAAGAGAAGGTCTTGAGGATGCTGGGAAAGTTGACTCTCCTAAACTTGAGGGGAAGTTTGAAGAAGGAATGTTGGAACCTGTTACTTTCCCCCCCATCCCCATTTTTCCTATCCCAAATCTAAATGCTGCGTTTCTACCTAATTCCTCAGTGTTGAGGTATTGGCCCATGTGCTGATACATTGACATTTTCATGCTTTTATTAATTAGCAATTAATGCCAAAAGTGACGAGCAGGCATTTGCAAAGAGGCCAATTAAAGACTACATATTGTCAAAATGCCTAAAAGTCAGAAACCCAGCGGGCAGGAGAGTCTCAGCAAGAAATGCCCCACTGAGTGATTGTTCTTGTTCAAATCCTCTAAGTACGAAAACTTGTCAAGCTGCCTTGAAAATACTTGTTCCCAGGTTGGTACTAGTAGAGTTAACGCAGTCTTAGTCAAGCTCATGAGGAAATTTTTTTTTTTTTTTTTTTACAAATAGTTTATTGTCAAATTAGTTTCTACATAACACTCAGTGCTCATCCCCAAAGTGCCCTCCTTCATGCCCATCCCCCCTCCCCCCCACATCCATCAGTCCTCAGTTTTTGTCAGCATTCAAGAGTCTCTCATGGTTTGCCTCTCTCCCTTTCCCCCACCATTTCCGCCCTTCTTCTCCCCCTTGGTCCTCCGTCAAGTTCCTCCTAATCCTCCTATACGTGCAAACATATGGTATTTGTCCTTCTCTGCCTGACTTATTTCACTCAGCATAACACCCCATGAGGAAATATTTTTAAGGAGCAAAAACATTTCACATATACATCTGTCTGTCAGTTTCAAACACTACTGAGTTTCTCTCCTTTAATTAAAAAAATAATTAGACTCAATAATGCAAGTATATTAGATACTTATAAAGAAATATAGTCTACATCCTATGATATAGCCCAGTTACAAAGAACCTTGCAAGTGAGATTGAACATACTGGGGCCAATTAGACCTAGAGTTACATTCCCAGCCTGTTATTTAATAGTCATGGGACCTGAGTAGCCACTCCAAATTTCAGTTTTCCTATTTATAAAATTAAATGGTAACACATGTCTTGTTGGATGCCGTACTGATTTGATATAAGGCTGGATATTTTGAGGCTAACTTTTCCTCCTTGCCTGTTTCCTGACCTCCTCTTCCTCATTCTTTCTGTCAGTTCCCACAAGTGACTGGCTTTCTTGACTTCCTCCAAGCAGGTTTCAGAGGGAAAGAGTGAGCAGAAGTAGCCTGAGACTCTGGATTTATTTTTCCAAAAGGGCAAGCTCATAGGAGACCTTACAGGTTTTACCAAAGGGAAGAAAAGGAAGAAAGGAGTGTATACGCAAAAGGAAAGGATCTGGAAAAACTTGAAGAAGCAGTTCTCTCTCAGTCTGCACCCATGCCCTGGAATGCAGGAGAAACAGAGAGGATCATGGATTCCAGAAGCCGGCAGTGTGCATGCTGTTTCTGACAATGTCCACTGAGGCGGCAAAACTCAGGAGAGGAATGACTACATAGTGGGTGGAGGCTGACGTTGCCCCAGGAAGTCCCATAGTGGTTCCTTTTGACTCAAAAGTAGCCTGGTAGCAACTGAGCACTCCTGGAGCAGAGAAGCCATGAGGGTAGGAAAGATACGTGTTTCAGCAGCAACCTGAAATATCTGGCTTCTGAGAAAGGGTCCCCTGATTCTGGTTACTGTATACTCTCAGAACACGCTCACAATTCTGGGGGCGAAAGCCTGAGAATGACTGATACTTAGTTTCCTGCCAGCCAGAGGGATAGGCATTAAAATAAAGTTTAAATTGATTTATTTAAAATAAAGATAGGAACTACTTCTTATACACTTGAATATATGGAATGAGATCCATACGCACCTCATATGTAATACATTCAGTGTTTCCTCAGGCATTTGGAAGATACTCAGTTAATGTTAGCTATCATTATTTACCAATCTGCACCGACAACCATAAAAAGGATAATGAGAAAACCTCTAACATGAGACCATATTCTATGAGAGACACGTTTGGATATACTGATACTATTTTCTCTGAACCTGAACTTGGAACTCATTTCCCATTATAATACTTAACTAATTACCAGAATGGTTGGGATATACTTCAATGCTCTAGAGGAGAGAATAGCATCCATCGACAGATAAGACTATGTAGTCTGGGTTCAGACTTATTTAACCAGGTAAGGAAGAAGCCTTATTCCTTGGAACTACAGATACATCCAAGGACTTCTGGACAGTTTTTGTTTTGCTTTGGGTGTTTAACCTGTAGTGGTGGAAGTCTCAGATCATTTTGGGGTAAACGATGCCTTTGACTGGTTTGGTGAAAAAAGTATTGAATTGAGATTTAATGGGATTGGGCTCTTGGCTACGAACTCTGAGTTCTATGACTTAGGATGAGCTGAGGATGAGGCAGGTGTCTTTAGTGTCAAGCAAGTGAAAGCTGTTGCCTTCCACCAGAAGCAAAACTCCCAGGCTGTCAACCACTTTGTTGGGGTCACCAAGAAAGACACGACTCACACTCACATAGGCAATGGTGAACACTTTACTCACAAAGGGACAAAGCAGGGTCAGCCTGAACACTGAGTTTAAGTCTCCCCTTGGCCAGTGGGTCTCACCCTGCAGCTGACACAGGAAATGGTTTGTCCTGCAGGCAGACGACTTTGTTCCCTCCCCGCCAGGACAGATATAGCAGTGGGATTGGTCAGGTGCCATATGTTATACACAATAAAGCAGAACAAACCCAGAACATGGAAAAGAGATTTCCAAACAACTATGCCCAACATAGGCGGAGAGAGCTCTTTATTGCTCCATAAGGAAATGTTCCAGGCCCAGGACACTTTCTTATGTAACTGTTCAGAGGTCAAAACACTTTATGCATGTGACTTTCTTTCTTAACATTTTGTTTCCAGCAATGGCTAGTGTATACTTTTCCCTTTTTTGTTAATCTCTCTGCAAATAGCTTCTTGCCTGCCATTATCCTTTATCTTCTCACTCTTTAAAATTCTTAGAATTGGAGATTTGTTTGGGGGAGTATATTTCAGGCTACCAAAACAATGTTGGCTTTTCATCCAGGCAAGGAAGAAATTATAATTTTCCAATTTGAATGTTAACATTTGCCTAGTTCTAGTAGCCTGGGCAAGAATTCTCTCCTGTGTGCTGAGCAGGGAAAAGTCTGGGCAAAAAGGTTGAGAAGATAGAGGTCATCTTTGGCTTTCTCCAGAGCTCACCCCTGTTTCCAGTCCTAATTTCCAGGGGTCCAGGTTGCTCAGAATGCCTTCAGTTGTCATTCTAATACAGGGATTCACTGTGTGCCTAAGGTGACCACACACCTGGTTTGTCCGGGACCTCCTTCAGCTGCTTGTCAAAGCTTCCAAATTCATCTTCCAAGTGCCAATATCTCTTTTGCCCTTCAAGATGGCAATTGGTCATTCTGAACAATTACTTCAGTATTATTATTGCTGCTAATAATAAACACTTGTAGTGAGGATTAAAAACATACTGCCTCTATGGTAATAGATGAACTTGCCCCACATTTTTGGCTGTTTCAGTGAGGGGAGATGTGTTATTGTTCTTTAATGTACCATATTCCAGGTTTCTATATGTCCTGCTAAGTGCCACATTAAATAGTACTAGAGCCTCTAATCAAAAAGTGGAACTGGTAAGAAAATGCTAGTAATACAGAAGGGATAGAATTGATGGACAAGTAAGGAGATAAGATAAGGGGGGGCCTTCTAGAAAAGCCAAGGAATCGCTCTCATCTACCTTGAATGACCACAAAATTTCAGACCAAACTTAGGAAAGTAAAAACCAAACTTTTAGCATCTAAGTCGCAGGCATGAAGGGATGAATGGCTTTCTGTAGGCTCTCTCAACGTTTCAAAATCTTTTTTTTTTAATTTTTTACATTTATTTATTTTTTGAGAGACAAAGAGAGACAGAGCATGAATGGGGAAAGGGCAGAGAGAGGGAGACACAGAATCTGAAGCAGGCTTCAGGGTCTGAGCTGTCAGCAGAGAGCCTGATGCGGGGCTCAAACCCACGAACTGAGATCATGACCTGAGCCGCAGTTGGCCGCTTAACCTACTGAGCCACCCAGGCACTCTTCAAAATTGTAATTTTTGCAGTCACCCTGTTAGGCAGAGTTGCAGGAAACCAACAAGGGCATTGGCAACTTTCAAAGGTTTTCTTGACACCAAGTGGCAGATTGTTGTGGTAAAAGTAGAAGAAATATAAATGATCAAGTATAGTGGTTAAGGATGCAGGTTTCAGGGTGAGAGACAAAGGTTTAAATTTTAGCTTGGTGTGATCTTGGTCAATTTACTTAAATCTCTGAGCCCATTTTATCACCTGTAGGTGAAAAGGACAAATGATGACTTTGGATTATTTTAAAAATAATTTTGAACTTGCAGATGCCCTGAGAGAACCTTAGAGATGCCCAGAAGTCCCTGAGCACATGCTGACAACTGCTGACCTAAGGCCTAAGACTGTGATAAGAATTAAATGAGGTAATACACCAGGAGGGTTTATTACAATGTGCAGTGCATAACAGAATCCCAATAATGTTAACTGTAGTAACAGTTTAGTTACTGTTAGTCACAAAAACTCTTATAATATGAGATGAAATTATACCATAATGATATTGGGCATGATGACGCCATGGCCCACAAATTCATCAGTACACAAGATCAATGCATCTTCTACTATATTTCCTGCTCGAAAGTGGCCTTCAAAATATGCAAATGTTCTGCCTCCAAGGTTATAATTTCATCTCTTTAATATGATTTATACTTTTATATTCTATTTTATGGAATTATATTTATTTTTAAACATGATTTGCAGCTTATTGCATAGAATTTGAAATGTAATACCATGTAGAAAATGGAAGTGCAAAAAATAATACCACATTCAAACTCAACTATTGAAAGAAACTATGGTGAATGATTTGGTGGATTTTGCTGGTCTATTTGTTTCAATGCAAACATATATAGTTTAGGGCTGTTTATAACATACAAAAATAATTTTCTTTCCACAGTTAATTTATATGTGTGAATTAGCAAACTCCTAAAACTAAAAATTATTTTGGCTTTACCACAGTCTCAATCATCCAACTTCTGATTTCAGAACTTGTCAGGATGCCCTGCTTTATGCCCTCATTCAGCACAAAAATGGGGCACTTTTCCTTTAGTCTCATGTGTGGGCACAGTCGCTTCTATGAATTCATAGCATATCTAATAACCAGTGAATGGAAAGTGAGGTAGGTGTCTCCAGTAAAACCTGGCATAAACACAGGTAATAATAATAATCATAGTAATAATGATAATAATAGATTAACTATAGAGCATCATATAAAAATTTTTGTTTGGACTTCTATATATTTAACACAGACTTCTATATAATTTAACTTATTTTTAATTTTATTTCTTTTTCTTGGGGTAGAGAGAGAGTGCAAGTGGGGGAGGGGTAGAGAGAAAGAGAGAGGGAGAATCCTAAGCAATCCTCATGCTGGCATTGCAGAGGCTGATGTGGGGCTTGAACCCATGAACTGTAAGATCATGACCTGAGCCAAAACCAAGAGTCAGTCGCTTAACTGACTGTACCACTCAGGTTCCCCTTTAAAGTTTATTTATTTATTGAGACAGAGAGAGAGAGGGAGCTCATGTGCAAGCAGCAGAGGGACAGAGAGAAGGAGATAGAGAATCCCAAGCAGCCTCCACACTTAATCCAACATGGGGCTCAAACTCGGCACCCTGGGATCATGACCTGAGATGAAATCAAGAGCTTGTGGCTTAACCAACTGAGCCACCCAGGTACCTCTAAATTTGAAAAAAACTTTCTAATATATATTTTTGAAAACTTTATAACATACATACTTTCCTAGAAAGCTACTTATTCTCTGTCATTGTTTACTAAGATTCATTAAACAATGATTATTTTAAGTAATTTATTTATTAAATGCTTTATTAATTGTCCATGATGTCCACAGCCAAGAGCTGTGTCTGGCCCTCCAGACAATGGTGAAGGCGGAGCCATGGTGGTGTCACAGAGCTTACAACACAAACCGAGAGACCACAAGTCAACAAGTAAACACAGAAATAAACAATTAAAAATTGTGATACATGTTTCTGAGGAAAAAAAATAAAGGTAAATTACAGGGTCACACAGAAGAAACTACTTCAGATAGAAAGTTTAGGGAGAGCTTCTCTATATAGGTGCCATTAAATTGAGAACAAAATAATAAGTGGTATTTTGCACAATGAAAGCTGGGGAAAGAGGTCAACAGTCTGCCCAGGGATGCTGAGGTGATAAAAAGCTGGGTATCGTGCCCTAACTAGAAAAGATCCTTTGCTGGAATGATGAGTGAGCTAGGGCACCATGGATCATGGGCCTGGACTGGATTGGTTGGGGACTGGAGGATGTGGGGCTTTTTGCAGCCTGTTTTGACAGGGTTGAGAATCATTCTAGGGTGGATGGAAAGTCATTGATGGTTTTAAGGAGTGACAGAAGCTGGTATTTAGCCAACAATCTGGTAGAGCTGTGCAAAGAAGAGTTGACTTAGCTCAAAGAGGCCGGGGGCAGTGGGGATGGAGAGAAATGGATGAAGCAGAGCTGTGCTTCAAAGACAGAGTGGACAAGTTTTACTGGTGGCCTGATGGCATGTGCAGGAGTGAAAGTGGCAAGCACAGAATTTAAGTTTCCATTTTATGTAACTGGTGGATGGAGGCACCACTTGCAGGATAGAAACACCGAAGGAGGAAGATGATTGCAGGGAAAGATCAATAATTCATTTTTGGACACACTACTCTCATACTCAGGATTCTAGGCCATCCCAGCTCTTCACAGACATGGCTCTACATAGGTCCCTGCCCCTATGAGGGTGGCTGAGAAACATGCTGCCAGGTCACTTTAACACTGAATGAATTTGTGGCATAGTATTTATGGCTGGTGGTCAGCAAAATGTTGGGAGACATTTGTTGTATTAGGATTCTGTTTTGAGTGGCATAAAACCCATTTAAACCACCCACTGAAACAAACAGAATTTATTTCCTCATGTATCTGAAAAAGTCAGGACTGCCCCAGGCAGAGCTGGGTATTCAAGTGTCCAAATGATGGTGTTCTCTCCTCTTTGTCTCTCTCAGTCTCTCTCCATCTATCTCTGACTACTTTGGTCTATTTTTCTTTCTTCTGTAATGCTTGATTCTTTTTTTTTTTTTTTTTTTTTTTTACAAATAGTTTATTGTCAAATTAGTTTCTACATAACACTCAGTGCTCATCCCCAAAGTGCCCTCCTCCATGCCCATCCCCCCCTCCCCCCCACATCCATCAGTAATGCTTGATTCTTAGGCTGTCTCTTCCAGATGGGATTTTTTTAAAGTTTTTATTTATTTATTTTGAGTGGGCAGGAAGAGAGAGAGAGTTAGAGAGAGAATCCCAAGTCGGCTCCATGCTGTCAGTGCAGAGCATGCCGTGAGGCTCAAACTCACATACCGTGAGATCATGACCAGAGCTTAATTGACTGAGTCACCCACGTGCCCAGGGAAATGACTTTTATCTTCAAATATTCATAGTCCTCATAGCTCACACTCTGAAAAGCAGTGTAAGAGCCTCTGCCCCAGGGTCCACAGAGGATTTCTAGTTACCACAGGAATGGGGTTCTCTGGACAGTCTGAATCACACATCACTCCTAGGCAGGGCAGAGCTGCCTACTTGAACCATAAGAAACAGGCTCAACAAAGACAGTGGTTGAGTTCCCAGAAGGGGGAGAAATACTGGGCAGGCTGAAAATTAGTCAATGACAAGAAACAATGACTTTGTTCTCAGAATTGTTATCTGCAGCTCTTCTCTTTGGCAGGGATTGCATTGCCAACCCAGTTGTATATTAAAGCCAGATCAAGACAAATACTTGCCTTCTATAGTATGTACAAACAATGATTATATGTATTTCTATTTTTAATAGTAGAAGGCACACATCCACTCTAATCCGGAGGTGACATCAAGTAGTCAAGTTATAAACTAAAAAGAGTGCTGGAAAAAAGAACTCTAAAGAAATAATAATCTAGTGAAGCTGTGGACAGTATGTTGAGGAATATAGATGAAATAAGAAAGTAGGAAGTTGATTATTGTTGGAGCTGGGTACATATAAGTTTATTATACCATCCCATTTTATCTGTATATGCTTGAATTTTTCCTTAATAAAAGAGAAGTTTAAAAAATGGGAAAGGTTGGTAATGAGTAATGGCAGAACACATGATCTTATTTATTTACTTATTTTTAAGTTATTATTATTTCTTTTTGAGACAGAGTGGGAGACAGAGACAGAGATGCATGAGACGTGGAGGGGTAGAGACAGAGGGAGACAGAGAATCCCAAGTAGGCTCCGCAGTGTCAGCATGGAGCCTAATGTGGGGCTCAAACCCATGAACAGTGAGGTCATGACCTGAGCTGAAACCAAAAGTCAGACACTTAATCAGATGAGCTACCCAGGTGCTGCCAGAACAGATGATCTTTTAAATGACAACTAGAAATGATTGTTTTGTGTTTCAAGATGTCATTCTTCCCAAACTACGAAAATAGCATTATGCTATGGGCTTGGTATGGAAATCAGATGAAAATCTGTACTAAATCCATCCATCATAGCCCATAATTAGCCAATTATCTAAGTCAAAGGCTGAGGTTAAAAAAAGAAGAAGAAAACTCCAAATAACCTTGTAGTATTC
This sequence comes from Hyaena hyaena, assembly GCF_003009895.1. Lineage (NCBI taxonomy): Eukaryota > Metazoa > Chordata > Mammalia > Carnivora > Hyaenidae > Hyaena > Hyaena hyaena. The sequence goes on along the minus strand of NW_024080771.1, from coordinate 1,933,392 downwards.
TCAACAGATTTCTCTAAAAGAGGAAAATATATGATAGTGGCCTTAATTGAAATGCCATGCATTAGGTCATCTGCTCCTTGGCTAGAAATTTGAAAGGATTCCAGGATTGTAGTCTATTAAAAAGGAGACACAAATTTCAAGTGGAATGCATTAAGCTATTGAATTTAATGTCTTGAGAACACCAAAGATTTCCTTTTTAAAAAATTAGGTAGGCTATACTTTGAGTTCCACCTATAGGGTTGAAAAGAGAAAAAAGAAAATAAAAAAGACTAGTATTCACTCTTTCACAGCAGTCCCTTGGTGGTTCTAGAGATGAATCAATCTTCCCAAGGCAGTTTATTTACCTTAAGCCTTTTAATTCACTCCATCATAGGAGTGAGCAACACCCAGATCCAGTAAGGAATTCTACAAAGTCCATGGCTCTTGACCTTGGTTTATAGAGTTGGGTAAATAAATTTCCAAAGTGTCAACTAAGAATACTCTGAGCTTCTATATGGCCTTACTCATCAACCTTACGCCTTATGTGTCTTTTTGTAAACTATATCCAATGGCCAAACAAGTTTTCTTAGATGAGTATATTATTTTTGTTATACTAAAAAATGTTTAGAACATAAGAGGATTAACATTATATTTGAGGTTTAATAAGCTTACAGATAGTTTTTTCCCATTTTTATTTTGCATGTCACCTCACTAACTTGGCTATGGTATATAAAGCTGGCTATGGTACGTAAAATATGTGTGTGTGTGTGCGTGCGCGCGTGCGCGCGCGCGTGTGTGGAGGCTACAAGAGAAATACACACAAGCCCATATGATAAAATAGTGCCTAGCATGTTATAAACATGTTGCTTTTTAAAATTTGAACCAATGTTTCCTTCAATAAGTTTCTGTTGATCTGACTTTATTGGTGTCAAAATACGAAAAAGGAAGTATCAGGTGTGATTTGCCTTACTTGACCTACTGCCTGTATGAACTAAAGGAAAAAAATAAAATCAGGAAATGTCCTCTAAGGGCACAATCTTGGCCAGAAGACAGATAGACCTTCATGCTCATTCTTAGTTCTGCCATATTGATTGGAAATAGCACGTTACAGGAAGAGCATCCGGGTCTTTTGCCATTTGCTATCTTGTTTCCTTTGCCCTCTGTTTTTGCTTGGTAATTGATATGGCTGGTATACCCAGAGAATTTTTGAGCACTAGGCACAGATTTCCACATTGAAAAATAAACAAACAAAGAGGTTCCAGACAATTCCACTGAGTGCTCAGTACAGTCAGGTGTGATGTAGCCACACAACAGGCATGCATTAAGTTGATACCTGTGTCCCTGCAATGATACATTTGCTTCTGTGCTACATTTGGCAACAAATACAAATCCTTCCCAACTTACCAATTTCAATTCCTTCCATTAAATTCTCCATGTTCATCTCCTGTTTTTTTGACCATCTGTGCTCAGAGTCTTCTATCATAAAATTCATAAATATCTTTGCTAAACTAAACAAATCCGTGTTTTCCATAGATCAAAGAGATCCATTTCAAACTTCCCAAATTTTGTGGAATAACAGAAAGCTTAGTTTCTGTCTCCTTTTGTACCTAGATTGGCTGGTGGATTGAGGCCATATATTTTTGGAATGCCATTGTTTCTCACCAATTTTATAACATATAGTTTCTTCTTCAAATTCCTTAAAACAAGAAATTATAAAATTATGGATCATTTTCTTTGCTCAAATGATTTGAGATTCATAATTGTATCAGCTAGCCAGTAGTCCCTAATGCAAAATATTACACATTGTAGACACTTAAAATAATTTATTGAATGATTTAAAAAGTGAATATTGCATATTTCATTGAATTACACCTATTGTTTAAAATGCCTAATATAGGCCTAACAGATAGTAGTCATCCAATAAATGCTAGGTAAAATTAATATGCATATTTGAGCAATTGGATAAAATAGCTGTAAATCAATGACTTTACTCATAAAGGTATTGATACAACAACTATTTGTTCAGAATCTATTCTTTCCCAAGGACAGTGCTAATACAGGCTAAAACAGAGATGCGATTTCTAGCCTTTCAGGGTACATTCTATGGGTGTAACAAATATTAACCCAATTACACTTAGGACTTTGTTGTATGAGAGAACATAAGAAAGAAAAATTCTGTATACTGTAGGTTAACAAAGCCTCAGAGAAGACTTTCCTACAAAAGAGATGTTTAATCTGAGATCTAATGGATAAGCAGGAAAGATAGGAAATAGGGTATAGTTTATGTACTGTTCTTGGCAAAATGTTTAACCTGAATCTAATCTTGAGGAAGAAATCAATTAAATCAAGATTGTGTGCAGTTTTTCAAAATAGAATGTTGTTGAAGGAAATGGGCATTTGAGGACTAAGATAAGATAGAATTCATCATATAACTAGTTGTTTTAGCTAGTAGCTTAAAACAGTAGTAAACATTTATTATCTCACACAGTTATGAGAGTCAGGAATTCAGGAACAGCTTAGGTTTGTGGTTCTGGTGCTGGGTATATCCTGAGGCTGCAATCAAATTGTTATTCAGAACTGTAGTCATCTGAAAGGGAGTCAGTACATAGCAAGTTTGTTAAGCTCAGTCTCTCACATTGTCACACCTTCTTCTCCACCTCCTCTTCCTCTTTCTCCATGTTCTTCTCTTCTCCTCCTCCTTCAAAAATGTAAAAACCTATCTAGGTCTGAGTGCCATATAACAGCAGGCCATGGGAGGGGCTTGGCCCGTGCACTGGAGCTTGCTGACCCCTGATCTAAAGGCTCGGCTGGAGCCATAAGATCCATTTCTAATAAGGGCTCATTCACACTGTTGTTGGCAGGAGGCCTCAATTCCACTGCATGTGGTCTTCTCTGCATAGTTGCTCTAGGGTCCTCATGTCAAGGCAGCCATCTCCCCCCAGAATGGTGGATCCAAAAGCAAGAGTAAGAGGGGACACCTGGGTGGCTCAGTCGATTATGTGTGGGACTTCAGCTCAGGTCATGATCTCACAGTTTGTGAGTTCAAGCCCCTCATCTCTCAGCACAGCAGACAGCCTGATGTTTGGATCCTCTGCCCCCCACCCCTGCCCTTACCCGACTCGCGTATGCACGCACTCTCTTTCTCTGTCTCTCTTTTTCTCTCTCTCTCTTTCAAAAACAAACATTAAAAAGCAAGAGCAAGGAAGATGTTACAATTCCTCTTATGACCTTGGACTTCATACATGGTCACTTCTGCCACATTAGAAGCCATTAAATTTAGCTCACCCCCAAGTAGAGGAGGCTCCACGTTTCAAGGGAAGGATTATCAAAACTCTGTGGACAAACTTTTAAACTAACACAACAGTCTTGTCCTCTGTGATTCTCATCCTAATGGTGAGGAAAAAGTTAGGAAGCAGCATTAGGCACTTAAAAATTACCTTTTTTTACTCCAAATAGTTTTTATAGTTAAGAACTGGAGTGGATGATACTGGAAAGCAAAAATTTCTTTTAAAGTATCTGTAATGTTGATAAGTATCTTATAACCAAATTGAAGTTGATCTGAACAATGATAGCATGAAAACTGATAAGGGAAAATAACGGTGACCTAAAAGGCCCCTGTTAAGGCTTCTGTTGACACTGCAATTAAAATCCTACTATTGCTGTGAGGCCTGGTGGCTGTAAGGTACATTGTGATGCCATCTAGGACACAGAGTGTACATAATATGTGCTGATTAAATCCAATATTATTTCAGCAAGGAATTATGGCCTATATTTAAGGCTTTATGACTCTGGAATGACACTGGAAACTCTCAGGGTTAGATGGTACCCTCGCATCCAAATTAAAAACATTATTCACCACAAAATAACAGATGAAAGGAGCAATGTTATTTTGTCCTTGTCACAGTGGACTTATTGCATTGAGAAGTATTCCTGCACTTACAAATGGAGTAAGATACTGGCCCTGTGTCCAGAGGGTGTGGTCTCCCTATTTAAGGACAGGAGCTTCAAGAACTCAGGAGCAAGTAGGCTAATACTGACTCTAGTAATATGGGTTTTTTCAGATCAGCAGTCAAGGGTGAACTTAAAGCAGTCAGAATTCAATTTTGTTTGGAAAACACACACACATATATATACATATTGTTATCATTAGTTATAAATGTAAAATTACATTTCTTCTACATCAGGGATTTTAACTAAAATATTGAATTAATGGTAAAGCAAATGATGATTTTTAAAAAATAGTTTTGAAATTGTTGATTCTTATGTAATTGAACAATGGCCACCATCACAGAAGAGGCACCTTAACCTCAAGGCCTCTATTTTCGCCATGTTTAAAAATTACCAACTCCAAAGTGTAGTGAAGTGAGTAAATTGTCACATTCATATCTGGTCCATTAATAAGTTCTAGGGGGAAAAAGACATTTTACAATTATTATGTTTAAGGTCTCCACAATTATTACAAGGCAGACCTTTCTCCTTGATGATACCAGCATTACTTCTTAAAATACTTTTTAAAATAATTCAAAGATCGCTTCTTAAGGGATTCTCACATAGCTAAAGGCTCTAGTATCGACATTTCTCAGATTTTTAAGGTTCTTTGGAGGAGAGGCAACAAGGAGCCATCCCTTTGATATAAGTTGTTATATTTTAATCAGTCACAAAATGCTCTTATGACATTCAAAATTCAAAATATTCCTCCGAGGCAAAAATCACTGGAGTGACATGATAAGCCCAGTTTAAAAACATGTATAATAAATCAGAACAAAGGACGCTCTTTCTGCTAAAATAATGAGCATTATGTGACTTTAGCTTCTTGGAAACCATTAATCAAAATGTACAATTGCCCCTCCTCTGCTCAAACATGATGGTGCTAGAAGAAACTAATAATTGACTGAGCCATTTGAAATGGAAGAGCATTTCAAATAAACAAACTGAAATATAAAAACGAGAAATGTCCTTGACTTCAATAGTTTCTCCTTCAACTTGAGGACTGTGCCTGCTATCAGCAATGCTATTAAAATAACCAGAACTCAATTTCTTAAAACATCTTTCAGAAACTGAAGCTGAGACTGGTTGAGATCTTATGAGATGGCTAAACAGTTGAAAGTTTTCAGAGGAATTTGTGCACCACTGGTTTGCCTGCTTTGGGGTTTCTGCTGTAACCTGAAGTCCAAGGGGGGGTGAAATGCGGGAAGCTTGGGGGAGAATTTCTGCTTTCCTGATATTTCTAGCACTCGAAGATGAGGCAATTTGAGTTTTGTGTAAAATTTCTTTTCATTTTGAAATGATTGTGTTTAACATTACATAGTTTTGAACATAAACTCTTATTTCTAAGGATAGTTTCAGTATCAAAGCTTTGATAAGGTCCAAGAGAGGAAAAGGCCATCAGCGAGTTGTGTTAAGGCTAAAATGAAAGACTGAACACACTAACCTTTGTTCGCATCCTCACAAGCACTTTCCTGACAAAGTGCCATGATGTCATAAGCAACACTCTATGACAACATGGTGCAAGAAGGCAGGAAAAAGCAGTTGTGATTTATATAGAAATACTCAGGTGGTTATCACCAGTAATGACAAATGAATTATAGTAAAGGAAGAAAAAAGCATGTGGTGTTTTAATGGGATTTTGTTAAGCATTTTTTAAAGCTCATTTGAATTTACATTAGTACTCCTTGAAAACTGCAAGAAACTTGATAAATGAGCATCTTAATAAAGTTAAATTGTAGGCCGTTTGAAACGATAATGTCATATATTTTGTAAAATTATTGCCTGTCGTTTTTGTAGACTGCAACTCCACACAGGGTCCAAGATTAAGGAAAAAAGAGGGAAAAATGAGAAAAGGTACCTCACAGAGGATTGGAACACTGTAAATCATTTAGTTCTGAAGTCTTTAAAATTAGAAATTAGAAACTTTTGAAGGATTTGCAGGCATGCTTGGGAAATGGTGAATCTATCGATCAATCAATTGATAGATTCACCCTTTCATTACCCATAAAAGATATGTAAAGGGAACGACCTGATACTTCTACAACTTTGTCATTTCAGCATTATAATAAAAGAAGTTTCAAGTTCAAAACAGTGAATAAGTGAAATTTTTAAAATAGCCATGCCACATTCCAAAATGTATATTTTTAAAAATATTTTATTTTGGAGAGAGAGAAACAGTGAACACATGAGCAAGGGGAAGGGGAGAGGGAGAGGGAGAGGGAGAGAGAGAGAGAGAGAATCTTAAACAGGCTTGATGTTCAGTGCAGAGCCAAACGTGGGGCTTGATTCCATGATCCTGGGATCGTGACCTGAGCCAAAATCAAGAGTCAGATGCTCAATCAACTGAGCCACCCAGGCACCCCCCTCAAAGAGTGTAATTTAAACATTACAGCTAATATCTTATTTTTGGCAGCACTGTTGCATTTGTTTATTGGCTCATATTGTTGGTCAGTCATTATGGACTATTCTATATGCCCAGCTCCGTGCTACTCACAGATGATAATACAAGACAATAGTGGGCAAGTTTGATAGGCTCCTGTCTGTAGGATGTTTATATTTTGGTGAGGGAGCAAACAGTAAGCCTTCCATAAACATACACACACACACACACACACACACACACACACACACACACACACAATGTGTAGGGTGATCAGAGATGGCCCATCTGAGAGACATATAAAGTGCAACTAGAAGTGAAGAAATGGGTGGAGGTAGAGAGAGATCAGATATGGGCAGCTCTTCAACTACATTTGGCTATGAAAGGGAGAAGTGAATGTGGTAGTTGTTACAAGGGGATGTAGGATCAACAGAGATATGTTTATTAGCTTTTAGGAGGCGAGAGTAGAGCATATAAGTATGATAATGAGAATGATCCTTTGGAGAGAAATTGATGGATGATGGAAAATGTGAGGGTTTAACTGAGGGCAAAGTGTTTGAGATGGTGGTGAGGATGAATGGGATCCTGAATATTGCACAGAGATAGGACCTAACGAGGAAACATCTGCTAGGAAGAATGCAAATGTGAGGTGTGCAGCTCTGGTGGAAGAAAGGGGAAGGGGTGTGTGTCTGATGGCTTGCTTGTCTTTGCTTCATGTAGTACAAGAGGAGGTCATCAGCTGTGAGAGGGTTGTTAGGGTATGTGGAAGAAATAAGAGAAATATGAAGGCATAGGGGGCCTCTTAGACATACTGCCTCATGTATTGCAGAATGGTTAGCCAAATCCTTGGCCTCTCCCAACTAGATGCCAACACTACTTCCATCAAGTCATGACAGTAAAAAATGTCTCCAGACATTAACATATATCCCCTTGAGGGAAAAAATGTCCTGCTTTGAGAAGCACTGCCCTAGAGCCACTACTAGAAAAAGAAAGCACAGCTAATACGTCATAGAGAAAATGAATGGAATAAGAAATATTCAATTAGTTAAAAATAAGATCAGAAACAAGGGGGGAAGGCACAAAAATAATAGATGAGTCATATAGCAAACTGGGAAAAGGGTAGATTTAAATCCAATCATGTCCATCATTACACTAAATGTAGATGGCCTAACCATCTTGATTACAGGCAGAGATTATCAAATTGAATCAAAATGCAAGCCTCAATTATATTATCTGCAGGGAAATTCAATTTAAACATACAGATATAGACATTGAAGGATAAAAAATGAAAAATATATATAGCACGGAAAAACTAATCAGGAGAAAGATGAATTAAATATATTCCTATCAAAGTTGACTTCAGAACACAGTATATATACAGCCCGGGATAAAAGAGCCATTACATTTTATCAATGCATCAATTCATCAAGAAGATAAAGCAGTATTCATGTGCTTGTACTTAGTAACAGAGCTTCAAAATGCATAAAGCAAAAATGGAGAGTGAAAAGAGAATAATAGGTCAACAATAAGCTCAGTGACTTCACAACTGATCTCTCAGAAAATGATAGAAAAAGAAGTTTAAAAAAATTAGCAAATATATAGCAAATTTGAACATCTGAACCTGTCATTTATAGTCTACTTCAATCTTCAATGGAAGACATGATCTTTTAAAATACACCTGGAGGGGCATCTGGGTGGCTCAGTCAGTTATGTCCAACTCTTCTTTTTGGCTCAGGTCATGATCTCATGGTTTGTGAATTTGAGCCCCATGTCCAGCTCTTCTCTGACAGTGTGGAACCTGCTTGGAATTCTTTCTCTCCGTCTCTCTTTGCTCCTTTTCCACTTGTGCATGCTCTCTCTCTCTCAAAATAAATAAATAAACTTAAAAAAATATTTAAAATACACTTGGAATACTTACCAAATTTTTGGACCATGAAACAGATTTAAGTAAATTAAAATGATTGAAATCATACAAAGTAAGTTTTCTCACAGCAAGGAAATTAAACTAGAACAGAAATATACCTGAAAAAAATTCTTAAATATTTGAAATTAAATACACTTCCAATAATCTGTGGATCAAAGAAGAAACTCAAAAGTAAATAGGAATTAGTTTGAAGGGAATGAAAATGAAACAGATCATATAAAAATGTGTGAAATGGTACTCAAATAGTGCTGAGATGGAAATTCATGGCAGCAAATGTTTATATTAGAAAACTTTAAGAAGTTTTAAATGAATGATCAAGCATTCACCTTAAAAACTAGAATAAGAAGATAAAATTACACACAAAGCAAGAAGGAAGAAAATAATGTTAGAGCAAAAAGTAATTAAATAAAAAGCAGTAAAACTAAAAAGGTAATGATATAAAAAGCTGGTCATTTTTAAATGAGAAACCATTTGATAAATGTCTAGTCAGACTGAACAAGATGGAGAAGAACAATAGCAAATTAATAGCATTAGGAATGAAACAGGGGCCATCACTACAGACTCTACATACATTAAAGGGTAGCCCGTAAATATTATGAACAACTTTATGCTAATAAACTTGATAACCTACATGAAATGGGCAAATTCTTGGAAAGACACAAACCAAAGCTCACTCAAGAAGTAACAGATAACGTGAATAGTACTACATCTATTAAAATAATTGAATTTGTAGCTAAAAACCATCCCATAAAGAAAACTGCCAGTCCAGATGGCTTCACTGGTGAATTTTACCAAAATGCTTAAGGAAGAAATAATACATATTCTATACAAACTCCTACAGAAAGTAGAGCACAAATGAAAAAAAAAGCCTTAACAAAATTCCAGCAGACTGAATCTTGCTATATATAAAAAGGATAGTGCCTCATAAAGAACAGAGCTTATCCAAAGAATGTGAGGTTGTTTCAACATCCCCAAATCAATATAATTCACCATTTTAACAGACTGTAAAAGCAAAACTGTGTACTCAGCTCAATAGATACAGAAAAATAATTTGATAAAATTCAACACCCATTCATCATAAAAATTCTCACTGAACTAGAAATAGTAGGAAACTTCTAAAACCTAATAAAGGTCATCCACGAAAAGCTGACAGCTAACACCAGACTTGATAGTGGAAGTCTGAATGCTTTTCCTCTCAGATAAAGACCAGCACAAGGGTATCTACTCTCACTGCTTCTCACTTTATATTCTTCTCACTATATATACTTCTCACTTCACTACATGATATTGGAAGTTCTAGTCAGTGGTGTAAAGCAAGAGAAAATAAATAAAAGAGATAGAGATTGGAAATAGAGAAACATATGCCTTTATTTGCACATGATATGATCATCTGTGTAAATAATCTAAAGCATCTACAAAAGTAATTCTAGAATCAGTGAGTTTAACAAATTTGCAGGATAGAAAATAAATATAAAAGGCAATTGTTTTTCTATATAGTAGCAACAAGCAATTGGAAATTGAAATGTAACAATCTGTACCACGTATAATAGCATTAAACCAGGAAATATTTAGGGATATATTTAACAGAGTACTTATGAAATCTAAAATATTATTAAAGCAAACATTACTAAGAGAAATTAAGTTCTAAATATTGGAGAAATATATCATTTCACATGTCAGAAAACTTAAATTTGTTAAGATGTAAGTAAGTTCTCCCCTAATTGATCTATAGATTTATATACGTCATTGCAATCTCAATCAAAATCCCAGCAGTTCTTTTCTAGAAATTGACAAGCTCTTCTTAAGATTTACATGAAAAATAAAAAAAACCTTAAAGTAGCCAAAGTTTTTGAAAAAAATAAATAAAGTTAGGGATTCTCCCACTACCTGATTTCAAAATTTACTGTAAGCTATAGCCAATTAAGATGGAATGGAAACACATAGATCTATGAAACTGAATAGCATTCAGAAATAAACTTAAACACGTACAGACATTGACTTTCAACAAAGGTACCAAGGTAATTCAAGAACAGAGAGTGGTGTTAGGGAACAAAGGATACCTACATGATCTGACATCCATATGCAAACTAATGAATTGTAACCTACATTTCATACCATATACAAAATATAGCTCAAAAATGACCACAATCCTGGATGTATACCATAAAACCATACAACTTCTGGAAGAAAACATAGGAGAAAATCTTTGTGACATAGAGTTAAAAATACTTAAGATACAAGAAGCACAATCAAAATTAAAACCTGTTATTCTTTGAAAGACATTCTGAAGACAGTGTGCACTAAGCCACAGATTGGGGGAAAATATTTGAAGACAATTTATTTGATAAACTACATGTACATTTCTACATTAATTCTGAGTACTCAGCCATACTCAGAATACTATAGATATAACAGTATCTCAAGAGCATCCTGCCAAGTGAAAAAAGTGGGAACACAAGAACTCATGCTGTGTGATTCCATGTATGTAAAATTTTGGGAAAAGACAAACTAAAAGAGGGAGAGAGATCAGATCAATGGTTTGTTAGGGGGTCTGGGATGGAGGAGAGTGTTGATCTGCAAAGATCAAGAAGGACCTTTTCGATAGCCATAGGGGACAGACTTGTTCCGAATTGGTAGTGACAACATGACTGTATACATTTGTTGAAACTCATCAATCATTTAAAGGGTGGAATTACCCCACATAATTTGTATGGCAATAAACCTGACCATTCCCTCTCAGAGAGGGACAGGGAGGAAGGGAGAGAGATGGGGACAGAGGGAGTGAGAGAGAGAGAAAATAAATAAAAGAAATGGGATGTTTCTGTACTACTATTAACTACGTACATATGCAAAGGTTTAGAAACAGAAAGAGAAATTTCACTTTTTCAACAGGAAAAAAGGAGTAGCTGAAGGTAGTGTTTATTGAGGGCATTCAGTATGTCAGACACTTTACTATCATTGTTTTCAATGAACTCCCATAGCAATGTAATACGGGAGGCGCTACTGCATGAGGACTACATTTTGCAGTGCTATTTGTAAAGAACTTAGAAACGTCCTGGCATATTGTAGGTGGCATGTTACTTTCTATTAAATAAATAAAAACAATCGTATTATTGAGCATATTTGGTAGGTCAGAACCTTGGCTTTGTGAGGTTGAGGGTCATGTGGGAGTTTACACAGGTGCCACGTAGCAGAGCTGTGGTTCAATTCAGGCGTCCTGCTCCAGAGGCCAAGTTCACTTATCAACGCCTTCCATAAATTTCCCACCTTATGAAGGACCAGTACAATAAAGAAGGTTCTTTGTGCCCAAAATAGGATCCTCTGGAAAGCCTACTGCAGCTGACCTTTCTTCTTCATCCCATATTGCTCTTCTGGTTCATCTTCTTTCCTAAACTGCTACTCCCACTTCTTAACTGGTTTCCAGTGCAGTGTGCGCAAATGACTGGGTTATTTTCCTACATAAGCATTATCAATCATACCATTTAACTGCCTAAAATTATTATTATTATTATTATTATTACTATTACTATTATCAGTAAGATACAAATCCAAATCCAAACATGTAGTATTAGGGAGGGACTAGCCTCATTTCTTTACATGTCTAGCCCCACATCTCTTCTGTCTTTCTTTTATTATCCATACTCACTCCTGCTTTATTAAGCTTCTAACCTATTTGTAGGCAAAACAGGCTTTTGCACAGATTTTGCTCTGTTTTTTAAAATGTTCATTTATTTATTTTTGAAAGAGAGAGAGAGAGAGAGAGAGAAGCACGCACAAGTGGGGGAGGGGCAGAAAGAGACACACAGAATTTGAAGCAAGCTCCAGGGTCTGAGCTGTCAGTGCAGAGTCCGACGTGGGGCTTGAACCTATGAACCTTGAGATCACGGATGCTTGACTGACTGAGCCACTCACGTGCCCCAGACTTTGTTTAAATACAGCCCCGCTTTGTCTCTTTGTGTCAGTTAGGAGTGCTTTCAGCTGTTAAGTAAGAGAAAACCTGACCATAGTGATTTCAACAAATCAGGATGTATTTTTCTTCCTTAAAAAGACTGGAGGTAGGAAGTTCAGGGAGGCTGTTGTGACCCAAAACAATGTCAGGGAAACGGTCTCCTTCCATCTCCTGTTCTCTCCTCAGAGGCCACTTGGCTTTTCCGTCCGCTGCATCTCCTTCCAGGCAGTGCATCTATATATCAGCAGAGGGAGGGAGGGAGAGTGAACAGTGGCCTTTGAATCATAAGGCTTTGTCTGCTTAATTTAGGAAGGGCAGACTTTTTCAGCCAGGCTTCCCTTACATCTAATTTGACATATTGAACCAATTGATGGCAAAGCGGGCAGATGTTGCCAAGACTGGTTTAAATTCATTTCAACATTATCGCATAAGACTTGCCTTAAGATCAGGAAATCTCTTTGGGGTTCTTGAAAAAAAATAAGGTTCCATTTTCAGATTACAGGGCGTGTCATGGATGTGGATCTGTGGACTTATCCAACTCGTACGCATCCTTCACAGCCCAGCTGACACAGCAACTGGTCTGTTAAGCACTCCTCATTCCGCCTTAAGTTGGGTTGGTTAGTTTGCCCTCTATACTCCAGGAGCATTTGGGGTGCTAGTCAGCAGTGTCATTTACCATGATTTCACTGGGACATCCATTCTTTGCCTTATCTGTCCTTCTTGGGCTGCATGTTCTTCAAGAGAAAAGACTGTCTATATTGTTGTTGCATCCTCAAGCCCTAGATTCTTACCTCACACAGAAAATACCAGGTTAAATAGATAGTTGGGCTCATGATGCTAGGAATCAGAGAACCTAGATTATTTTCAATTATTTAATAACAGCTCACACTTATATAGCACTTACTATGTATCAGGCACTCCTTTAAGGGTCAACACCACCATGAGGTGGGTACTTTTATTATCTCCAATTTATAAATGGGAAACCCGGAACACAGAGTGTTTAGTTGACTTGTCCATGGTCATCGAATAAGAAAGACTCAGTTTCCCTCCCACCTCCACCCTGTGTACCTCCTTTACTACTCACACACAACACATCACTTTGGACATTTCTGAACACCAAACATCGGGTTTTGTCTTCACCACACCAAGCAATTCCCTGTGACGCTAGCTGGGTATGCTACAATTCAACACACTTCTGATACCATCTACCTGGAGATACCTGAAATTCCACAGATTAAGGGCTCAGTCCCATAAAATGGATCCCCACCATCACCATCCATTTCAGATGCCAGTAGCAAGCCCTGGTTATCATCTGTGCTTCTGATCAACCAGGGATAGATCAGAGGTTCTAACCATTCCTTGGGTTCCATTCATTTGCTACAGTGGCTCACAGAACATAGGGAAACACTTACATATACCTGTATATTATAGGAGAGAATAAAGGATGTAGATAAAAAGTCAGATGAAGAGATAAATAGGGCAAGGTCTGGGAGGTTCCAGAATGCAGGAGCTTCTGTTTCTTTGCAGGTGGGGGGTGGTGACACCCCCCAGAACGTGAATGTGTTGGCCAATACACCTATTTTCTATTATCTCATGGATGTTTATTAAGCAAGCAACATGAGGCTAATCCAGCTCCAGATGCTCTTAACCACTATGGTGTGATCTGCAGAAAACTAACTTCTCTGAGCTTTCACTTTACTTATGGTGTACTTCTCGCTGTGGGGGAGCAGGAGGAAATCCATCAGACCTTCCATACTGCATAGAAATCATTGTCTGTAGAAATATGGGATATCAAAAAACCACAAATTTTGGGGGGCACCTGGGTGGCTCAGTTGGTTAAGTGTCCAATTTCAGCCCAGGTCATGATCTCACAGTCTGTGAGTTCTAGCCCCACATCAAGCTCTATGCTGACAGCTCAGAGCCTTGAGCCTGCTTTGGATTCTGTGTCTCCTTCTCTCTGCCCCTCCCCCGCTCACACTCTGTCTCTCCCTTTCTCTCAAAATGAAATAAACATTAAAGAAAAAGAAAACCACAACTTTTGGTCATGTAATCTAAGCTTCTAACTCATGCAATCATTTGACCAACTAACCAACAAATATTTATTGTGTGCTTCCCAGATACTGGACACTGAGAACATGGTGGTGAGTCTAGTGGAAGAAATGAATATTAAAGAATTTATTTTACAAATATATAACTAAAAATGATAACAATCTTTTGAAAGGAATATCCATATGCATTGAGAGTAATGGGAGTTACTAATTTAGATGGGTTTATTTATGAGCCATGAGGGTAATCATGAGAAAATAAAGAGAATCTCAAACAATTAATTAATAGTCATCTCAAATGATACTGCTACTTGCAAAATCAAAAACATAGAACCCACCAAGGCATGATGAATTTGACTTATGAAGCTGTTTTCATTGAGGTTTCGTATAGCATAAGTCTGTCCTTTTCAGATAGCTTGTGCTACGCGCCTTAGTCATCTGATCTCACTTTAGACACCGATCATAGTTGACATTTCTCTTCCCCGTGTAGTATTGACAATTCTTCATTAAAGGAAATCTCTTTATTTTCCCCTGAGATAAAATCTCCTGTATACTATTTTAGATAAGTTGCTGGCAGCAGTGATTTTATAGACTGGTTCTTATTCTCATTTCTGGAACAGGAAAAATACTGTCTCTAATGAACATTCTGAGTATTACTTTCTACTATTTATTAAGGGCTCACTGTGTACTTTAAATATTCGGGGTCTTTTACTGTTGTGCCTGCCAGCGGGCAAAGCCACTGTGCTCATCGCCAGCATAATGGTGCCAGAGCTGAATCCCATTATTCTGAGGCAACAAGAACATTAATTGGAAAGAATAAGAATGAGCTAGGAAGGGAAGGAATGTACTGTAGAAAGATATAATTTGTTCTTGAATCTGGATCTTCATTAGTTGTTCCTAATTCTCAGTCCCCAATGGCTTTCCCCCTCATTTTCAATAAGAAAAAACAGAAAAAAGAAAAAAAAAAACCAACTAAGTTTAAGAGTGAAAAAAATGTTATTTAACTGAGGGTTGTTATTTTTTTTTTTTAATGTTTTATTTGTTTCTAGGAGAGAGAGAGAAACAGCGTGAGCAGGGGAGGATCAGAGAGAGAGGGAGTCACAGACTCTGAAACAGGCTCCAGGCTCTGAGCTGGCAGTCAGCACAGAGCCCGACGCGGGGCTCGAACCCACGAACTGCGAGATCATGACCTAAGCGAAAGTCGGACGCTTAACCGACTAAGCCACCCAGGCGCCCCTAGGGTTGTTATTTTTTAATCCTCAGGACAAGTATAATAATTCCCCATGACACTCAGACATGATCCTCCATCTCGTGAAAAAATAACTATTTTCATTTCCCTCCAGGGCTGTCCGTTCCCTTTCAGGCAGAGATACTTGTTTGCTTTTGAAACTTTGAAAATCATTAAATGCTTACTAAGAAACTTCTGGAAACACAGGATTCTAAAAAATAAGCACACAAGGTTTCTGTATCAATTAGCTTTGGCTGAAGAAAGGAGCAATTCTAAAACCCCAGCAACTTGCAATAACATATTCATTGCTCTATCACATTACAGGAGGTTTGTGTCTTATCCCAAGGTCGAGGCTGGAGGACCAGTCCTCATTTGGGATGTGTTATTCTCACGAAATTTCATTTAAAGCTTCTCCTGGGAGCAAGTGCATGCGCACTCCACTGGCCACAGTCAGTCACATGGCTAAGCCCAGAATGAATGTGACAAGGCAGGAAACACTCCTACAGTTACCAACAAAGTGAATCATTAGGAACAATAACATTACCATGACTGCTATATTCAAACATAACTTCTGCTAACATCTTTATTCGGGGATATTTTTAGGTACAGTTTACTAAATAGATTTTTTTTGTATGTATACAATTTCAGATTTCAAACATTTGCTTTATAGCATACATTTCATGAAACTTATCATAAATGGCTATATTTAATTAAGTGGAGGAACCAAAATTTCTCTATAATTTGTCCATTTAAGATTCTTCCAACCTTCTGCTTTTAAACTGATCAGTAATGGCATTATGAAAATCTTTGCGAATTTTTTTTTTCTGAACATAAACGCTTTCTTTTGACTAGATGCCCAGAAAAATAATAATGGGATCAAAGAGTATGAATTTAGAGTTCATGAATTACAGTTCTTAAAATAATTTGACAAATTTCTGTCCAAAAAAGGTGGTTACAATTTTACTCCTATTTGCAATATAAGATTCATTTGTACCAAATGCTCATCAGTAGTAATATTAGTAATGATACGAAATATTTCTGAAGCTATTTCTTACACCAGGTATATTTTACTAGTCCTTTTAAAAATTAATTAATTAAGTAATTTAGTATGTGTGTCTTTTTTCTCTATTTGGGGTTTTCTCTCTCCAAGGGGCTGAGATTTACTGAGGGAAGAGCGCTGGATGTTTCACGGCTGGTGGAGTGAATCACCTACTGAATAAATAAATAACTAAAGAAGTTAAACTGGTATCTCCATTTCTTAAAACATTTTTATTGTGACCACAAGATAGAATATTTTTCTGTATTTTATCAACCAGTTTGTGTTTTTCAAGAATATCCCTTTACTCCCTTCCCATATGGTCCTCTTTTTTTGTTTCTTAAATTCCACAAAGGAGTGAAATTATATGGTATTTGTCTTTCTTTGACTGATTTCTTTCATTTAGCATAATATATTCTAGCTCCATCCACATTGTTGCAAATGGGACTCATTCTTTTTGATGGCTGAGTAATATTCCATTGTATATATACACCACATATTTTTTATCCATTCAGTAGTCAATGGACATTTGGGTTGTTTCCATAGTTTGGCTATTATTGATGATGATGCTATAAACACCAGGGTGCATGTACCCCTTCATATCTGGACTTTTGTATCCTTTGGGTAAATACCTCCTCGTGCAATTACTGGATGTAGGGTAGTTCTATTTTAGTTTTTGAGGAACCCCTGTCCTGTTCTCCAGTATTAAAGAAGACACTGTGATCAGCACTGGATGTCATATTTAAATGATGAATCACTGAATTCTGCTCCAGGAACCAATATTGCACTGTATGTTAACTAAAATTTAAATAAAAATTAAAAATTATAAAAACTAAAACAACCAAAAAGAGTACCCTTGTTCTTTTCTCACTTTCTCTCATCAGATCTCATTACTTTTATCAAAATACATCTTAACACAAAAATTAATAATCCTTTCTGGTATAACAAATGATTTTCTCCAATATTGTATTTGACTTTCAATTTCTATTTTTCTTTTTTTTTAAGTCCCCTGAAAATTATTTATTTAAAAAAATTTTTTTACATTTATTTATTTTTGAGAGACAGAGAGATATAGTGCCTGAGTGGGGGAGGGGCAGAAAGAGAGGAAGACACAGAATCGGAAGCAGGCTCCAGGCTCTGAGCTGTCAGCACAAGGCCCGATGCAGGGCTTGATCTCACGAACTGTGAGATCATGACCTGAGCTGAAGTCAGATGCTCAACCGACTGAGCCACCCAGGTGCCCCCGACAATTATTTCTAATATGGGTGAAGCCTGATCCTCATGATGGACTTATTGCTAGGATTTCTGATAGCCAGCACCAGCATCAAGACCACCAAACTTTTTGGATCGGCAGGATCAGCTACCAGCAGGGGCCGGTTGTACTGGAGGAGAATGTCTTTGATCTTCTTCTTAGAAGCCTCATTCAGTACTTTTAGAATAGGCCATGGGATTTGGAGATGGGCAACTGGATTATGTAAATCTGGGCCACGTGACCATCACCCTTCACCCAGACTCCTTGTCCACCCCTGGCATATAGCTCCTTGTGCAAAGCAGAACTGCTTCCAGTGGCTTGTGCTGCCGCGTACGTGGGTGACTCCATCATCTCCAGGAGACACCCATTCACCTCAACGAGGCCGGCACCGGCTTGCAGTGTGCCACAGCTGTGGCCATCTTCTCTCTCCTTGTATCCGAAGACCTGTACCACAGTCAAGGACCCTTCGACCGCAAGGTTGTGAATGTAGACAAGAGCCCATAAATGCGAGGTGCCACACCAGAAAACAAAACAAAACAAGGCAAAACAAAAAAAAAAAACTATTATATTTTTTCTTAGATGTATTTAATCTTTTATGTAGACCTTTCAATCTTTTGTAATTTCTTCTGTTGCTTGCACATTTAGACATTTCTTCTCCTAAAAGTTTTGATGAATATTTGCTTCTTTTTTTATATTATTTAATTTGGTTAGCTTTTCAATATACTTAGAATTTGCTCCTTTGTAGGGAATGAGATAAGATTTTTAAACTGATTGCTTCTCCTAAATAGTTGCAATTGTTCCTTTTAAGACTCGCAGACTCTTGTTATGGGATTCTGAAGGAGTTGCCTTCTAATGAGCAAAATTAAATGAACTTTGTGTATTTAATATTTTAAACTACTTTAAAACCTTAAATTTCTTATATGATTAATGGTTAAATCACCAAAGATTAATTTACCTTTATTATTTTTAATCATTACAGACTACTCCTGACCTCAGTTCATGGTCTAATTTTTCCTGATCAGCAAAAGAACTGGGCAGATCAACACCAATCTATCATTCCAAATAGAAAAACAACCCTTAGAAATTTCCCTGATCTCAATGACTCAGAAAAGCCAACTTCATGTCTGAAGGAAATATGTAGCTCAGAATTACGTAATCCAAGTCCACTGTAATTTGAATTGTGAGGGTCATGGTCAGATTGCACATGGTATTGTGGCTGGAATTTAATATGAGGTAATGGCTATTGTTGATTAAACACTGCTCCCAAGAGCCACTCTAGAGTCAGGGCAACCTCCACCTCTCAAGGATGACTTCACACAAAGAAGAAAGATAGGAGGACCTGGGGACAATGGTCTGTATCAGAAACACTGCAACGGGCACTTCATGGTTAATGGGTCAATTTATAACTTCTGGAAGAAGGAAAGCAGTACTCTTTGAAAAGCTACTATAAAATCTGTTGTACGACATTGTGCCTATAGTTGATAATATTGTGCATTTAGAAATGTGTTAAGTGGGTAGAGCTCATGTTAAGTGTTCTTAACACAATACAAAAAATAAAAAACAACCAGTAAAGACCAAAAAGGCTGGAGGAAACTTTTGGAGGTGATGGACATGTTTATGACTTAATCAAGGGTACATACATATATCAACAATCATCAATTGTATACTTTAAATATCTGTAGTTTTGTTGTGTTATTGGTATATAAATTATAGCTGAGTAAGACTATTAAAAACATCTGTCTGTATTAGAGTCAAGCTGTTGGATACTTTTAGAAGAAAAGACTATCTAATCCATGACTTTGAAATCGGGGATTTGGGGGGTGCCTGGGGTGGCTCAGTCGGTTAAGTGTCCGACTTCGGCTCAGGTCATGATCTCGTGGTACATGAGTTCGAGTCCTGTGTCAGGCTCTGTGCTGACAGCTCAGAGCCTGGAGCCTACTTCAGATTGTGTGTCTCCCTCTCTCTCTGCCACTCCGCCACATGCTCTCTGTCTCTGTCTCTCAAAATAAAATAAAGACATAAAAAATATTTTTAAAAAAATGAAATCGGGAATTTGGAGTGGCACCTGGGTGACTAGTTGGCTAAGCCATCTGACTTCAGCTCAGGGCATGATCTCATGTTTCATGGGTTTGCACCCACATCGGGCTCTGTGTTGACAGCTCAGAGGCTGGAGGCTGCTTCGGATTCTGTGTTTCCCTCTCTCTCTCTCTCTCTCTCTCTCTCTCTAAATAAATAAATAAACATTAAAAAGTGATTTAAAAATGAAATCAGGAATTTGGACTCTGGTGAGAAAAAAGACCCATCAGATGTCAAGATAAACCCCACTCTGGCATGTCTCTAGGTGCCTAGGAGAGCCCAGGATCAATCTAGAACAGCACATGCTGACCAAAGGAGGGACTAGGGAATCTGGGCTTGGTGGGCTTTGGAAAGCCTTTGAACCATATGGCTTGGAAACCATGCCCTGAGCTGTAAGTTATTGTGCAAGCTTCTTGGTTTCATTTCCAGTAAAACCATTTGAAATTTGCAAGTGTTGCAATGTCAGACTGTCCAGTAGGGTTTATTTAAATTGGTCAATGCATATTTATTTAGTGCCTCCTATGGATGCTAGGTACAGGAAATATAGCTGTGGGGAAAAAAAAAAAAGACACAGGTGTCTCCCCCACCCCCCGGACCATGTTGTTTACAAACTAAAGGAGAAACAGACATTAAACAAATAAGCAGAAATAAGGAATGAAAGAATCCCAAGTAAGCAAAACAATCTTTACACCAGGGTATTAAGTTCATCCTGGTTATCAGAGTAGATACTTATGCTAGCCAAAGCTGCTGCCAGTTGTGTGTTCTTTTGCTTCTTAAAAATGGAAATAGTTCCAGCCTTATCCTTTTTTTCTTACTTCGAGGAAATGATTAACTCATTGATTTCATTAATTAAAAACAAATCATTTGGAGCACCTGAGTGGCTCAGTTGGTTAAGCCTCTGACTCTTGATTTCTGCTTAGGTCATGATCTCAGGACTTGTGGGTTCACATCCCACATAAGGCTCCATGCTGGAAGTGTTGAGTCTGCTTGGGATTCTCTCCCCTCACCCCTGCCCTTCTGCCATGCCGGCACATGTGCATGCACATGCTCTCTTTCTCAAAATAAATAAAAATAAACTTAAAAAACCACAAACCATTCTAAGTTTTCTTAGTTTCCTATCTATAGTAGACAGAATAATGAACTACCAAAGATGTCCATGCCTTGATCTCCAAAGACTATAAATATGCTACCTCATTTTTGGGGCATCTGTTCAGGGGACAGTGGTTCTTCTTCTCTGAGAAATGATCCATTACTTACACATAAGAGCCCTCAGCCGCCATGTTACTCTATGTGAGTGTTCCCTTGCCACAGCTGATTGGACTAAGGGTGAACTGCGCATAAGCTTGGAAAACTGATTGACTTCCTAGGAATGTGGGCTTGTTCTTAACAAATGGGAGAAATCATAGAGTGCACAGTTGGGACCCATGAGGTTGCCATGTTTGAGTATCTGCATGCCAAGGCAAAGAAAGCCATGCTATGAAGAGAGAGAAGGGTGGAGCCTTTACTCCCTAAGTTACCACTTGTTTCCCAATTTCTGATACTACTCTCACATATAGTTTTGATGTCCTTATGGTTCCCTGGAATATCACTGGTGCACTTTATGTAAATTATCACTTTTGTTTAAATTAGTTTTATTTATATAAATTTTTTTAAATTTATTTAAATGTTTTATTTATTTCTGAGAGAGAGAGACAGTGTGAGCATAGGAGGGTCAAAGAGAGAGATGCAGAATCTGAAACAGGCTCCAGGCTCTGAGCTGGCTGTCAGCACAGAGCCCAATGTGGGGCTTGAACCCATGAACATGAGATCATGACCTGAGCTGAAATCGGACGTTCAACTGACTAAGCCACTCAGGCACCCCAGTTTAAATCAATTTTTTAATGGATTTATGTCATGGACAACAAACAGAATATATGATAAACAAATGTGCATAAAGAACAGGGTAGCAAAGCTTTCAGAATGTTAATGATGGGTAGAAATTGTATATAACTTTTATTTTGTTCTTTGTACTTTCCTGTATTTACAGTTTTCTAAAGGGAGTAATATCATTTCCATAATAAAAAATAAAATGCATTACAGGAGACAGAAATCTTTATTTCTAGAGAAATCCTTGGTTTTTTTCCCTCTTATAATACAAAGAGTTTCACTACAAAATATGCTAACCAAATATTCTCAAATATATCCAGGAGTGGAAAGCAGCCTGTGTTAGACAGTTGACAGAGTTCTAATGCAGGCCCACAGAGACCTCAACTCAACCAAACACCAATTTTAGAAATGGGCCCTGTCAGTCTACCTAGAACAAATACCATCATTTTTGCCAATAACTGGTTCATGAATGAGCATGTGTCCCAATATGGACCAATGGGATGAAAGAAGAAGCTTCTGGAACTGTTCTTCTGTTCTATTACCAAAGAGCTCCAAGAAATGACCCTTTCTCCCTCTGTGGGGAAGTTGTCATATTTAGCTAGAAGACCCAGAGCAGCTACCACCATCTTATTCCCAGCCCAAGTATGAAACTGATACCTACAAGAGCAAACAGGTAAGAAAGCTGCAGACAAGGGGGCTGACGTTGCTTATTTAATCCATCCTGAACACCGGTGTGCCTTTGCACTTACAGTTAGGTAACCCAGTAGCCTCCATGGTATTTTGGCCTATTTGATTTGAGCCCTCTGTCTTTCAGAGCCAAAGATTCCTAAAGGAAATATCTATGAATTGAGAGAAAATACCTTGTCATTTCACTCAGGTAAGATCTGGTCTAGCATGTTTAATTCTTCTCATTTATCTCTACCCCATCTTTTCTATCTCTAGGTCAGTTTCCCTTACTTTCAGCATATTTTAATGTGGCTCAGTTTGTAAACATGTGTGGAACCGACTCAATAATACTTCTAAAATCCAAATCTTCTATTTCTTTTAGTTCTTTCTGATGGCACACCTACAGCCTGCTCGCCCATTGTCAGCCTTCATCTCCCTGCTACTGCTAAGAAGCAGGCATGCTTTTCTCTTATAGAAGGCACTGCCACCCTCCCAAGAAGTCACTTAGTCAGTCTATTCTTTATCTGGTGTCTTCCAGCATGCCTCTCTGGGAACTGAGCCCTGGGATGTGTCCTGTTACCTTGAAATGACCTTTGGAAATCAATTAGGCAGAGAAGTAGATACATTCTGCCATGGCTTATTCTTAGTCTGCTTTGGTTTATTCCAAATAGCTTATAAAGAAACAGGTAGAATTTAAATAAAATTAAACAAAAATTCTTATGTGCTATGGATTTTAGGATGAAGAGGTATAATCAACACTGATGCTGATGCTTCTGAAGACAATTTCGCTGTAAGAGCCCTCAGGGGATCTGATTTTACTAAGTCTAGTAAATCAGTCCCACTTATGTAAGAAATATTTATTCAAGGGCTTTATACCAGTTTCACCTGCTAATTAGTTGAAAAGAGAAATGTAAATGACAGGGAATCATTTAAGCCCAGAGGCCACAAAAACACACCATGGAATATTTTCCTAAGAGCCAATGAGAGAAAACTGTATCATAGACCTCACATCCCCTCCCATCCCCCAGTGCCATAAAAGAAGAGAGTTTTATACAATTCATATGATTTTTAGATTTCCAATAATCTTAATATGTTTTATTTAGATAAACACATTTTTTGTCTTAATAATACATTTAAATACTTTTAGTTTTTTAACATTAAGATTCTACCTTATTATCTGTCCCAGTATTTCTGGCTTTTAGATAATAGAGGTACATCTATCTATTATAGTATCTGGTATATCACTGAGAAAAATTAGTCAATAAGTATCTGATGGGTTGTGATAATAACTGAATTAAGGCAGCAGATTAAAGCAAGTTTCTGGTACTTAAGAAATGCTACAAAAATAAAACTAATTTTTCAGAGCTGATTTGATAGGACTCAGAATATAATCAGGTTAAGTCACACATAATTAGAACAATGGAATTCGGGGTGCCTAGGTGGCTCAGTCGGTTGAGTGTCCGAATTTGCCTCAGGTCATGGTCTTACCGCTCCTCAGTTCAAGGTCTGTGTCGGGCTCTATGACAAGAGCTCAGAGCCTGGAGCCTGCTTCAGATTGTGTGTCTCCCTCTCTCTCACTGCCCCTCCCCCATTTGTGCTCTGTCTCTCAAAAATAAATAAACATTAAAAAAAAAGAACAATGGAATTGATGCAAGAGATTCCAAAAATGGAAGCTGGTACCCAAATAACACAGAGTACTCCCAGCATTCACTGGCTAGTACTGAGAGAGCAGAGGAATCAGTGCTCTGAGTGGAGCCAGAGCAAAGCTTCTGCAGTTAATACTCTGACTTGAAAAGCATCTTCCAGAGAGTAAAACAGGTCATTTCCCAACTGAGGTATAATTGGCATCATTAGAATTTGGTATAAAATGCAATATTTAACCTTTGTCTTGAGAGAAGGTTTTAAACTTTTTTTAGATGTTTTTATTTATTTCTGAGAGAGAGAGAGAGAGAGAGAGAGAGAGAGACGGAGAGACAGCATGAGCAGAGGAGGGTCAGAGAGAGAGGGAGATACAGAATCTGAAATAGGCTCCGGGCTCTGAGTTAGCTGTCAGCACAGAGCCCGATGCAGGACTTGAACCTATGACATGAGCCGAACTCGGACGCTTAACCAACTGAGCCACCCAGGTGTCCCAACGGAAGGTTTTAGAATACAGCTCCCACACACTACTGGATATGTTCAAAGTTCACATATATAAACATACATTGTATGGTAAACTTATAGTTCACCAATGCCTCTATTTGCCGATATCCAGGGACTTTGATGAAACTTCTACTTTCTTAAGATTAAAGAGAATAGTCATTTTTTTCTGTTTTAAAAAAGTTATCAAGAGTTTGCTACATGCCAAGCAAGGACTCTGTGTAAACAATCTTGATGATTAGAACTCAAAAACATTAGTGTTGGAGGATATAAATAATATGTATAACAGTCACAAAGTGGAGTATATCCAAGCAATATAATCCTTGACAAGCTGTAGCTTCTAGCTGAAGATAGCATGATAGACAACCATATGTAACTGTAAGCAAACAAAGTTATTGTAGCTAAAGGCTGTAAAAAAAAAAAAAAAGGAATAGTTGTACGGCTGGATTCCTGGTATGCAAACTGTACAGTCACATGGGGACGTGCACTTAGAAGGGTTCTGGGATTGGCTTAATGCTCTATTGTCGCTGTCTTAAAATTATCAATAATGTTTGAACACAGGGCTCTGCATTTTCATTTTGCACTGGATCCCCATCAATTATAGGGTCTGTCCTGTTCTCAGTTCTAATTTATAGACATAGATGTATATGCATGTATCTCTTTCTCTCTCTCTAGAGATGTATATATATATCTATATACGTGTCTCTATGTATACATCTATATATTTAGAATATGTATATGTATATAGAAACTTTTATATATGTATCTTCTAAATATATATACATATATCTTCTAGAACTGATCTAACTTAACGTCTATATTTCTAGTTTTCTTTTCTCCTTCTTCTTTTTTTAATGTTTTATTTATTTCTGAGAGAGAGCGAGAGAGACAGCGCGAGCAGGGGAGGGTCAGAGAGAGAGGGAGACACAGAATCTGAAACAGGCTGCAGGCTCTGAGTTAGCCGTCAGCACAGAGCCCGATGCGGGGCTCAAACCCACAAACCGTGAGATCATGACCTGAGCCAAAGTCGGACGCCCAAATGACTGAGCCACTCAGGCACCCCTCTAGTTTTATTTTCTTATATATAATGACAGGTTGTGACTAATCCATCCACCATCTCTTTCTTATTCTCCTTTATGAGATGTTTACATAAGACATGTTTTATGACTGTGGACAAGGTTGGTCCTAAGCAGTTCCTTTTCAGTTTTACCTCAGTTCACAGATAAATATCTTCTTCTCCATCCACTGATTTAAAAAAATAAAAAAAGCAAAATATACCAGCAACAAAAAGACTTGCCTTTTCTGGGGAAACTGCAAGTGTCAGAGGGCAAGAGATTTATCTAATCTTTCATCCAACCATACATCCATCCATCTATTAATTTACTTTTGTAACATACACATAAATAAGCACTTGTTATGGGAGAATCTAAGGTTCAAGGATAATATAAGAAGATGGGGTCCCTGGACCTGGAATGATTCACTGCATAATACAGTGAACCTGGCATATGATACAAGCATAATAGTACAATGTAATCAAGTATTACAGATGTGAATTAATTGATTGTTACAAGCATTTTTCTCTTTAAAAGTCCTTACTAGTTAATCCAGCTAGTAACTGTGGCTGACTGAGCACGATGGGATATAAGGAAAATGAGGGAAGAAAGGACGTTCTTTCCGGAGTGGGGAGCACCCCAAGATTTATGGAGCAGTAACTTCTCTGTCGAGTCTCACCAGGTGTGAGACATGCACTGGTGGTGGGAAGCCAGGGACTGGAGCAAAATTTGCCAGGGCCTAGAACTGGGTAGGACTTTGTGTTGTTCTGCATCAATCACTCTGGAGTGGCCCTGACTTTGGCACAAAATTTTCCTCTGAACACTTACAAGTGTGGTTCATAGGTAGAAGTACCATTTGATCTGGAACATGTTCATTGTGTAATTTAAGTATTATTTGCCTAAGAAACCCCAAATCCTTTAGAATTATGGGCTAACTTAATTTTTCTTTTTAAGCTGTTTTTAAATTAAGGAGTTGGAAAGTCCATTCCATGTGCAATGAGAAATCTAACATCTACTACCTTCTAAAACATATCTAAACACACACACATGCATGCACTCATGGAATACAGAGATATCTCCAGGAATTCCCAGCATCCCCTTTCTCCTACAAGTTCTTAATGTTCCTTTTTTTTTAATTTTCAAATTTTTATTTACTTTCTCAAGTTTTTATTTAAATTCCAGTTAGTTAACATATAGTGTAATATTAGCTTCAGGTGTAGAATTCAGTGATTGATAACTTACATACAATACCCGGTGCTCATCACAAGTGCCTCCTTAATACCCATCAACCATTTAACTCATCCCACTGCTCACTTCTCCTCCATCCACCTTCAGTTTGTTCTCTATAGTTGAGAGGTTTTTTCCTAGCTTTCCTCTACTTCTCCCCCACCATGTTCATCTGTTCTGTTTCTTAAACTACACATGAGTGAAATCATATGATATTTATCTGTCTTTGACTGACTTATTTTGCTTAGCATAATACACTCTAGCTCCTTCCATGTCACTGCAAATGGCAAGATTTCATTATTTTTTATGGATGAGTAATATTTCATTTTATATTACCTCTTCTTTATCCATTGATCAGTTGATGGACATTTGGACTCTTTCCATAAATTTGGCATTCTTGAAAATACTGCTATAGACATCAGGGTGCATGTATCCCTTTGAATCAGTATTTTTGTATCCTTTGGGTAAATACCTAGTAGTGCAATTGCTGGCTCATAGGGTAGTTCTATTTTTAACTCTTGGAGGAAACATAATACTGTTTTCCAGAGTGGCTGCACCTGTTTTCATTCTCACCAACTGTGTAAGAGGGTTCCCCTTTCTCTGCATCCTTGTCAACACCTTTTGTTTCCTGTGTTGTTAATTTTAGCCATTCTGACAGGTGTGAGGTCATAACTCATTATAGTTTTGATTTGCATTTCTTTGCTTATGAGTGATGTTGAGCACCTTTTCATATGTCTGTTAGCCACCTGGATGTCTTTTTGGAAAGATGTCTATTCATGTCTTCTGCCCATTTCTGAACTGGATTATTTGTTTTTTGGGGTATTGAGTTTGATAAGTTCTTTATAGATTTTGTTTACTAACCCTTTATCAGATATGTCATCTACAAACACCCTTTCCCATTCTATAGACTGCCTTGTAGTTTTGTTGGTTGTTTCCTTTGCTATGCCAAAGCTTTTTATTTTGATGAAGTCCCAATAGTATATTTTTGCTTTTGTTGACCTTTCCTCAGGAGACATATCTAGTAAGAAGTTGCTACAGCCAATGTCAAAGAGGTTGCTGCCTGTGTTCTCCTCTAAGATTTTGATGGTTTCTTGTCTCATATTTACATCTTTCATTCATCTTGAATTTATTGTTGTGTATGGTGCCAAAAAGTGGTCCAGTTTCATTCGTTAGCATGTTCCTTTCCAGTTTCTCCAACACCACTTGTTGAAGAGACTGTCTTTTTTCCACTGGATATTCTCTCTTTCTTTGTTGAAGATTAGTTGACCATATAGTTGTGGGTTAATTTCTGGGTCGTCTCTTCTGCTCCATTGATCTATGTCTGTTTTTGTGCCATTACCATACTGTCTTGATCACTATAGCTTTGTAACATAACCTGAAGTCTGGAATTGTGATATTTCCAGCTTTGTTTTTCTTTTCCAAGATTAGCATTGGCTACTTGGGGGCTTTTGTAGTTCCATACAAATTTTAGGATTGTTTGTTCCAGCTCTGTGAAAAATGCAGCTGGTATTTTGATAGATTTTGCATTAATTGTATAGATTGCTTTGGGTAGTATACACATTTTAACAATATTTGTTCTTTCAATCCATGAGCATGGAATGTTTTTCCATTACCTTGTGTTGTCTTCAATTCCTTTTATCAATGTTTTATAGTTTTCAGAGTATGGATCTTTCACCTTTTGGGTTAAGTTTATTCCTAGGTATCTTACATTTTGGTGCAATTGTAAATGGAAAAGATTCCTCAGATTTTCGTTCTGCTGCTTCATTAGGGTGTATAGAAATACAAAAGATTTCTGTACATTGATTTTGTATCCTGAGACTACAAAATTCATATAGCAGTTCTAGCAAATTTTTGGTGGAGGCTTTTGGGTTTTCTTTATAGAGTATTATGTCATCTGCAAACAGTGTAAGTTTGACTTCTTCCTTGCCAATTTGGATGCTTTTCTTTCCTTGTGTTGCCTTATTGCTGAAGCTAGGACTTCCAGTGCTCTTTAAGAACAGTAGGAGGAGTGGGCATCCCTGTCTTCTTCCTGCCTGTAGAGGCCATTGAGCATGATATTAGTGATCAGTTTCTCTCCCAAGCCATGTCTGCATTTCCTACCTTCCACCATATGGCCTTTATTCTCTTCTAGTTGTGTGGTTTGTTCTGTCAGTCCTCAGGTCAATATCTTGAGTACTGAGAATGATTTGATAGGTATCGAGCTGTGTTCAAGGAGCAAGGCAAGCCGAGGGTCCTCCTACTATGCTGCCATCTTATGTCCCTGCAACGTTATTTTTCCATTGAAACTAGAGCTTCTGCTGTGCTTCTGTTCCTATGGGTCTTCTCTTCCAGACCTTAATGTGCACCATAGATCATTTTACTTGTTTGTTCCCAAACAACCTCAAATACAAGTTTGGTTTATGTAGTGAAATTTTATTGAAGGCTTGTGGGTATCTGAGGTAGTTATATTACAGTAAGGCCAAAAACTACAAAGTGGGTGTTAATGGTAACTTTGTTCTTTAAAACCCTTTTATCGAACCCAATGCTGTTCACTTCTTGTGCCTGTCTTTCTTTCTAGGCCCTCTGCCTGCCACTGGCCCATTTGTCCCGTCCATTCTCCTTCCATCTCCATCTCACCTCTGCTCCTTCAAGGAACACTGCAAATTTCAAGTCTCTACTTGATTATGCCAAGAAAAGTAGATCTGTACCCTGACTATGCATATGTGAACACAGATAAGTAGATCAAGAAAATCCCTCTCAAAATCTATATAGGTTCCCATCCTTGCCAGGAACCTGCCAAGATATGATATTTCCCTCTCCTTTCTACCTGCTCCAGTAGTCTCCATATGTAAAATAGAAAAGTACAGGAACTTCCTTTGCTGGTGATGTAACCCATACTCCCCTCATAGAGAGTGCAAGAGGTGTTAGTCAGTCTGGGTTTAAGCAGCATCTTGGTGGCCCACCTGCGCTGAATAACACCGATGTGCTGTTGCTAAAAGGAAGTAGAACCAGATTAGCCCATTACTCTGCAGTTTGACAATTCTAGTTGTCTGCTAATCAGTAACAGTGCAAGGCATTCGTGAAAATAACATCTGAGACCTTCAAAATCAGGCAGACAGAAACAAACCTACATTCTGAATAAATAAAAATATAGATACAAATTTAAAAATATATGGCTAGTCAAGAAGAGGAAGACAAAAGAAATTTATTATGATTCAGATGAACTAGTGGTGCAAAGTTGATTAAAACTGTGTAATTAAGAATTTAAAAATAACAAAGTACATTACATAAAGTGCTACCTTTAAAACTATGGCTACGATAATGAAGTAGTTCCATACCCTATATCTAATGATCTGATGCTTTTTTAGAGTTATAATGTTATGTTTTTTTTTTTCTTTTCTGTTATTGAGATTAACATAGCAGGCTCTATACATTGCATAGTTTGAGAAAGAATTTTGCACACAGTAGTCTGGGAGTTTCTATTTCTAATTGCGTTCATATGCAGGAGAAATTATCTGATTTAAAACACTCCTACAAGGCACAGATTCTTATATAAATATCTCTTACTGTAGTTATTACATTATAGCATAATTACCTGTTAGGGCAATTGTTTTTTTCATGAGGCTGTAAGTTCCCTCAGGATGGGAACTGGTTCGAATTCATCTCTGTGCTCCTGATGCTAAGCACAGTTTCTAGCACATAGGTTATGTTCAATAAAATGTTTGTGAAATTAATCAGTGGATAGATGACCAGTGTTTAAAAGAAATCAAGATGGGTCTTAATGAAAATTTAATGGACTAGCCAGACAGCATTCAGAAAGAAACTATTCTGGTAATCACTTAGATGAATGGGTTTGTACTAGTGTCAGACTATTAGGTTAGTGTTATCCAACCTACTTACAGTTTCATTACGTTAGGTTGAAGAAACTTCTCTAGCTTCTTATTATTGATAAATCTAGATAAATGCGGAAAGCCTATATCAGAAAAGCACCAGAGACATTGTTGCCTGTACTATTTTGATCTCTTAAGAATAAGAATATTGTTTTCCTGTGTTCTCTATTTCTTCTAGTGGTAATAACAGGCCAGCAGAGAGAAGCAGCAAAAAGTTTTATATGGTTATTCCAAGGCCAGAGAAGCTTAGATCTTGAATTATGAAATTCCAGTCAGGTTTAGAGTATGAGAAGATTTCTAGAGTGTAGTTAAAAGTGAGTTTATGGACACATGGATTCCTTTTCTAGATGCTCATCTCTTTACACGTACATACCTGTAATCTGAATTTGATGTTTTAGCTTGGTCTCTTCTCACTCACCCATTCCAAACTGCTCAGATTAAAATGTCAACCGGTATGAGAATGGCAAAGAGCAGAAAATGTTTTTACTATGAAGAAATGTTAATCATATTTTAAAATGTTTTTAGGAAAGCGTTCATCTTTTAACATATATTGTTGGTATGCTGCGCTCAGCCTGCAGGAACTAGGTTGACAATGACCAATCTGGGGAGTCACTGAAGCAGGTGTTCAAAGACTGAACACTTATATTAGCTGTGGGGTTCCAAAAGAAAGGAGGAGCTCTGCTAGAATGGCGTCACTGACCTCACTATAGTCAAAACTGTGTCAGCTCAATCCAGGGCAGTGGAGCGTGTCAACAACTAGCCTCACAGCAGAACCCCAGTCAAAGGCCCTTAAAAAAACATGCATCTTTTTTTCAGGGATAAAGCAAAGTAGTTCAGAAATTATTTCCCTCTAAATGCTACCTGATTAAGATAATCAAACCTATCATCAAATAACTGAGGAAGGAAAATGCATATTTTGATGATCAGGAACATTGAATGTGCAGTCAGACTTTTCAGGTTTACACTGTGGCTGCTTCTTCTTCTTCTTCTTTTTTTTTTTTTTTACAGATAGTTTATTGTCAAGTTGGTTTCCATATAACACCCGGTGCTCATCCCCACAAGACACTGTGGCTTCTTCTGCCAACCTGGGGCAAGTTATTTAGCCTCTCTGTGCCTCAGTTTTCCCATCCATAAAATGGAATATCTTGATTATAGTGTTTGCACAGGATAAAAATGAGATAATATTTGCATAGCACTTAGCATCATGCCTGGCACAAATACTCAATTAAATGCATGTGTGTGTCTATAAATACATCAATAAATAAATAAGGATACAAAGACACATAGATAGATGGATATGTAGATGTTTAGTTAAGATTTGATACAAAGGCTCTCAAACTACCAAAATGAAATTCGGTGATTCCTTCAATATGCAATTAGCATTTTGGTGCTACATGAGATATTTCTCCATGTAATGTAGCTAAGCTAGGAAGTATCTCCAATGGAATATAAGAAAGTCTGTACTTGAGATCTGGGGCCCCATTTACTAATTTGGTAAGAATTTGAGCAATCCATTTAAGTCTTCTGGATTTCATTTTCTTTACTAATTAAATGAAGATGATAATGTCTACCCCACAGTGTTGTTGGGAGTTTTCATGAAATGAAATTACAAATTGGTAAGTGCTAAGCATATGTGAAGGTTATTATAAATATTTGATAGATATGTTTTGCACTAAATGCAAAAGAGTTAGATACAAATATCATACACAACCTTTAGCTTTCAAATTAATTTGTTGCAGGTTAGCAGACACATCCTGATAAGATTTACAGAGAGTAATATATTTACCTGGCACAAAGGGGCAGTTTTTGACTTTTCATTCATAAATCTTCAGAAAGCTAACTAGAGATTCTCTGATAGCTAAATATATTAATTCATCCTACAAATATTTATTTACTGTCTGCTATGTGCCAGGCATGGTTCTAAGGAGCTTGAGATACACTCATGAATATATCTCTCTTGGAGCTCACATTCTATCTGGAGGAGAGAGACAACACTCTATAAACATGAGAAAATAGTCAATTACCTGGTCTTTAGAAGGTAGTAAATGTTTATGTAAAAAAGAAAAAGTAGAGCACTGTGAGGGGTATAAGAGGATGCGGCTAAGGTTGCAATTTTAGCTAAGTAGTCAGGATAGGCCACATTGAGAATCTGAGGTATGAACAAAAACTTGAAGAGAGGGAGTCAAAGGGACAAATGTGTCCTAGGGAGAGGTAAAAGATAAAGCAAAGGCCCTGTGGCAGAGAGGTTCCAGGGAGTTCCAAGAAAAGTCAAGAGGTTTAGAGAGGAGAGATGAGAGAGAAGGAGAGAAGGGGGGAGGGAGTGAGAGAGTGAGAGAGACAGAGAAAGAGAGAGAGAGAGAGAGAGAGAGAGAGAGAGGAAAGTAGAGGAGAGAAGACGAAAGGAGAGGAGAGGAGAAGAAAAGAGAGGAGAGGAAAGGAGAGGAGAGGAGAGAACATTATAGACCTAATGGAGAACAAGATCACAAGGTACCTTGTGTAGCATTGCAAAGACTTTGACTTTTCTCCTAGTGAAGTGAGGTCTATTGCAGGGTTTAGAACACTGAGGTGACCTGATCTGACATACTTTCAAAAGATCACTATGAATGCTGTGTTGAAAATATTTTATAGATGAATAAAGAGCACAGGCAGGGAGACTAGTTAGGAGTTAACAGTCTCAGTCAGTTAAGCGTCTGACTCTTGATCTCGGCTCAGGTCATGATCTCATGGTTTCTGAGACTGAACCCCTCATCAGGCTCTGTGCTCACATCATGGAGCCTGCTTGGGATTCTCTCTCCCTCTCTCTCTGACCCTCCCCTGCTCCCATGCGCTATATGCAGTCTCTCCCTCTCAAAACAAATAAATGAATCAACAAAAAAATTAAATGGTAAAAGTAATGAATAAGTACATTTATATATTTATTTAATAGTATATACTTACATTTATTATTATACATGTGTGTGTATATGTATGTGTGTGTGCATATATATATACATATATAATGGATTATATTATATATATAATGGAATATAAACACATACATATATATAATGGAATATTATATATATAATGGAATATATAATATACATATATATAATGGAATATTACTTAGCCATAAAAAAGAATGAAATCTTGCCATTTGTGACAACATGGATGGATGCAGAGGACATTATCCTAAGTGGAGTAAGTAAGCAAAGAAAAATGAATACCATATGATTTCACTTATATGGGGGATCTAAAAAATAAAAAGCAGAAACAGACCTATAAATAGTGAGGACAAACTAATGGTGGCCAGAGAGGAGGAAGGGGAGTATAAGATACAGGCTATGGCTATGAAATGAAGAAGTCAAGGGGATGAAAGACACAGCACAGAGAATATAGTCAATAATATTATAACAGTGTTGTATGGTGACAGATGGTAGCTATACTTCTGGCGAGCACAGCATAATGCATAGACTTATCAAATCACTACATTGTACACCTGAAACTAATGTAACATTGTGGTGTCACCTATGCTCAAAAAATTAATATTTTACAGTTTAAAAACTTCCCTTGGCCCCTCTTATCACCCAGCTACTACATTTTTTTTTTTTTTGCTTTTTTCTGCAGCAAAACTTCTCAATTTATTCATCTTTTCCATCTGACATCTCATAAACCTATACCAAAAAATTTCTTGTTCCCATCAGGCCACCAAATTTGTTCTAGCCATAGTCTCCATTGCTGGATCCAATGATTAATTTTCAGTTTTTACCTAACTTGACTATCATTTCTTGCTGGATCATGCTATTGTTAACTCAGTTAAACCCTCCTGGCTTCCATTCCTAGAATTCTCTTCCTTGCTTGGTTCCAGGTTAGAGTTCACCAAAACACACGTAGATAGTGGTCACTCCTTTCTGAAAGTTGTTGCTCTGAGATGTGGTGATAGGTCAATGTAGCTTGCTTTTGCTCCCATCTACAATGCATCTAGCTGTCTTCCTGACTGTTAGCCCTGCTATCCAATACAGACCCCAGACTTGCCACCAGGTATTGGCTGTAGACCCTACAGAGAGCCAATAGCTTCTCATAGACCTTTCTAGAACCTCTTCTTTCTTGGTCTCATTTTGGCTGGTAGGCCCACTTCAGATTTATGGTCATGAATTAAAGGGAGAATCTGTACCCATAATAACAAGACTAAATTGTGAACATCTTTCATTAAATGCCCCACCACCATCCACTTTGCTCTGAGATACTAGGGAACAGTGGGGTAATAGGGCTCTTGGGAAAGCTTTGCACAAATTGTGATTATCTACGTTAGGAAAAGTACTCAGTACCCCTGTCTCAGATTTCTAAATGTTTAAACTATTCCAGATATTGTGACCACTCCAATGTTGTGATCTGAACCTGAGAGGTCTTAGGAGGTAGGGAACTCACAGAAAATGACCCCTGCTCTGGGTTGGTTCCCAGCCTGGGAGATCATTGCTTGTGACTCTTGGGGGTATTCTAACCCCCTACTTCCCCTTGGGGATGCAAGCTGCCCTAGGAGGTATCACTGCATCATTATGTCCTCAGGACAATGGATTCTTAGATCCTCTTTCAGAACTTGACATTAATTCAGGTGAAGAGCTTATCAGCATGGGAAGGGGCCTCCTACGAGATCAAATACTGTACTGGCCCTTGAACCTCTGATGGGGCTCCCCGTAAACCAAGTTTCTAAACACCAGCAATTCAGAGTGGGAAATTTGGCCTCTTGTTCTTCAATGTCTCCTGAAACACCACACCTGCTATCTGCCTCCCCTAATTTGAAGTAATGAGTTGTCCAAAAAAGCACTTTGGAAGTATCCAAGAGAACACTGTCTCATCTATAAATTGAGGGATTCTGAAAACGAAAGGTTTAAAATTCCATTAAGAATCCCCTGAGTCACCCATCTTCCTCCATTCTTTTAGTCTGCACTGTGCAACTTTAGCTCAGTGGGTTTTCTAAATTGTTCTGTTAATTTTAGCTGTTTCTAGAGAGATAGCCATATTCTAGGTGAATCATCAGGAAAATTGAGGATAAGAGCAAATAGCACACTGTACTATTGTGAACCACTTAATCAGCTCTTTACAGAAAAGACAGGCAGAGTAGCTCTCCATTACATGGATCCTTCTGGATAATACAGAATATATGTGTATAAGTACACACACACACACACACACACACACATGCACACATGTGTGTGCACACACACACAGTGTATGTGTAATAGTCATTGAAAAGCACCCACTTTACTTTGTTCATACTTAGCTTTTCTGTGTCTCTATATTTTCTCAGCCAAATGCAGTCAAAGAACACCTATATTTGTTCAGATAGAGATTTATAACATAATTCTAATGTTATTTTCTCTTCTTGGTTCTACTCATTGCCATTTTGGGTGCAAACAAGGAGGATCCTTGTATTCTCAAGATGTAAATGTGACTTTACAGTAGACAAGAAAGGGTTAGTTGTCTGGTATGTTCCAGGATTACAATGCAATTGAATATTGCCTTATTTGTACATGATCTGGGGTATCAGCTTGCCCTTATTCAAGAGATTTTATCGTTTTAGATTAAGAAATCTATTTTGTAACCTATTATTAAGCCAAACATTACCCCTACATTATGATTACAAAGGGTCGTATTTTCCTGTCCTTCTCACCCCCACATGGTTCTGCCTTTAATGCAGTTTGAACAATAGAACTACATTTTTATCTTCCAGAGAATTCAGAACCAGACTTCTACCATGCAAAATGGTATTCAACTGGAGATAGAGAGAATTGGAATGATAAGCAAAATACACAACAAAATCTGGTATCATCATCTAAAGGAATGTTTTAATTAGTCACTCATCCTTTTCCAAAAGCCAAATAATCCTCCAGTTAGATGTAAATTGGGTTCTTCCAATCAGATACAAATTAGAAACCAGATATCCTATTTTATGTCTTTGTATCCCCCAGGATGTCTTAACAGTGGATTTTGGAGAAATGTAAATAAGTGAATAGTTGGATAAACCAATGAAGTTAAACTTGTAAAAGTGAGAAGTGGAGAAAGAAAAAAGATGTAAAAAGGAACTAATCTCTCTCATTAGTGAGGGTAGAGTTTCTCTACCTCAGTACTATTGACAATCTGGGTAGGAAATTATTTTTTATGGGGGGGTGCTATACTGTACACTGTAGAATTTAGTAGTGTCCCTGGCTTCTATCCACCAGATGCCACTAGTGACAACCAAATACACTGCCAAACATTGCCAAATGTCCCTAGGTGGCAGAGGTGGGGGAATGTGGAGGGCAAGGGAGTAGGAAAAAGTAACTCCATAGTTTAGAACTACTGATCCAGAGGATCAATTTCCTTTAACTATAGGAACTGGGAATAATTAGAGTTATTTTAAAATTTTTTTAATGTTTTATTTATTTCTAGGAGAGAGAGAGACAGCGTGAGCAGGGGAGGGTCAGAGAGAGAAGGAGTGACAGACTCTGAAACAGGCTCCAGGCTCTGAGCTGGCAGTCAGCACAGAGCCCAACGCGGGGCTCGAACCCACGAACCGCAAGATCATGACCTAGGCGAAAGTCGGACGCTTAACCGACTAAGCCACCCAGGCGCCCCTAGAGTTATTTCAATATACATAAGGCAGGATATACATATAGAGTCATGTTGTAGATAACATTAATATTAAGAAATTTTAGTTCTAAAAATTATTTTACATATGTCAAATTACAGAATCCAGATTGTATAAAAGTATTTCATTATCAGCTTCAATATGCTTCTTATAACTTTTCTTCTAATTAAAGTAGATATATAAAAAACACCACAGCAAATTTGGCATAGATGTCCAATAGATTTTGTACAGGTATTTAGACCATTCTCACTCTCCCTATTCACAATATGGTTACAGTAGAATATGAATTCAGTGAGAGAAGGAAACATGCTTGTCTCTTGCATGAGTGTAAACCCAGTTGGTAGAATGATGCCAGGCATAAGAGTGGCACTCAACAAATGTTAACAAGATGAATAGATAGATGAATGAATGAATGTATGAATGAATGGATACACCTTGTTTTCCCAAATTTATTGCCAAGTATTCTCTTGTGTGTTGACTAAACCCATATATTAAGATTGAATCTGACCTGTATTTTGGAGATTATTATAAAATTCAATATAAACTTTTTGTAGGATTTTAGTTTTCCATCTATATATGAAATTTATAATTTTTTAAGTTGCCTCTGCAGTTGTTGATTCAATAATTACTTTAAGTAATCTTTGTATAACTGAAGAAGAAAAAGCACTTAGGTAATCCTTCCCTCTTCCAGTGGGGGTCTGCTGGTCAGTTACCAGAATGATAAAAAAAAAAAATGAATGAATTTATTTATTTAAAAAATATGATTGGGGCACCTGGGTGGCTCAGTTGGTTGACTTTTCAGTTCCTGATTCTGGCTCAGGTCATAATCTCATGGTTTATGGGATTGGGTCTGACCTCGGGCTCTGCATTGATAGTGTAGAGTCTGCTTGGGATCCTCTCTCTCTCCCCCTTTATCTTACTCATCCCCTGCTTGCACTCTCTCTCTCTCAAAATAAATAAATAACATTAAAAACTAATACGATCAGGGCACCTGGGTGATTCAGTTGGTTAAGCATCTGATTCTTGATTTTGGTTCAGGTCATGATCTCATGGTCATGGGATTGAGCCCCATGTCAGGTTCTGTGCTGACAGCGTGGAGCCTGCTTGAGATATTCTCTCTGTCTGTCTCTCTCTGTCTGTCTCTCTTTCTTTGCCCCTCCCCTACTCAGGCTTTCTCTCTCTCTCTCTCTCTCTCTCTCTCAAAATAAATAAATAAACATTAAAAAAATAAAAATGCACTAAATGGAACAAATAGTAGACAAGAAGTAAAAAATAGATAGTAATGGAAAGTAATCACCGAGAGAGAAAAATAATAATAAAATATGAAAACAGACTTAGGGAACTCAGCAACATCAACACTTACATTATATGGATCCCATAAGGAGAAGACAGGAAAAAAAAGGAGAAGAGAGAGAAAAGAAGGCAGAAAATTTGTTTGAAGAATTAATAGCTGAAAACGTCCTGAATCTGGGAAAGGAACCAGAAATCCAGATCCAGGAGCCTACAGATCCCTCAATAAAATCAACCCAAGAAGATCCACACCAAGACATATGATAATTAAAATGGCAAAAGGTAGTGATAAAGAGAATTTCTAAAGCAGCAAGAAAAGACAGTTACAAAGAAAGGAAACCCCATAAGGCTATCAGCAGATTTTTCAGCAGTAATTTTGCAAGTCTGATGGGAGTGGCATGATATATTCAAAGTACTGAAAGAAAAAACGTGCAGCCAAGAATACTCCATCCAGCAAGGCTATCAATCTAAATAAAATGAAAGATAAAGTTTCCCAGACAAACAATAGCTGAAGAAATTCATGACCACTAAACTCACCGTACAAGGCATGTTAAAAGGGACTGAGTAGAAAGTAGAGACCATAAGTAGGAATAAGAAAAGTAGGAAGCACAAAAGCAGTAAAAATAAGTAGCTATATAAAAATCAGTTAAGAGATTCACAAAACAAAAAGAAGTATGACACCATATACCATAAAACATGAAGGGAGAAAGGAATAAAGAATGGGTTCAAACATAAGTAACCATCAACCTAATGTAGAGTGCTATATTCATAAGATGCTATATATGAATCTAATGGTAACCACAATCAAAAACCAATAACAGATGTGCAAAAAATATAGAGAAGGAATCTAAATATATATCACTAAAAAAAAAAAGCTAATAAATAGTAAGAGAAGAAGAGCAAGGGAAGAAAGAAACTGAGAAGAACTAAAAACAACCATAAAACAAGTAACAAAATAGTTGTAAGTACATACCTATCAATAATTACTTTGAATGTAAATGGATTGTATGCTCCAATCAAAAAAACATATGATGATAGAATGGATAAAAAAGCAAGCACCATCTTTATGCTGCCTACAAGAAATGGATTTCAGAAGTAAAGACACATGTAGATTGAAAGTGAAGGGATAGAAAAGCATTTATTATGCAAATGTAAGTAAAAATAAAGCCAAGATACCTACTCACGTTGGACAAAATAGATTTTTTTTTTACGTTTTTTTTATTTTTTTATTTATTTCTAGGAGAGAGAGAGAGACAGCGTGAGCAGGGGAGGGTCAGAGAGAGAGGGAGTCACAGACTGAAACAGGCTCCAGGCTCTGAGCTGGCAGTGAGCACAGAGCCCGACGCGGGGCTCGAACCCACGAACCGCGAGATCATGACCCGAGCGAAAGTCGAACGCTTAACCGACTAAGCCACCCAGGCGCCCCAGGACAAAATAGATTTTAAAAGAAAGACTGCAGAAACGGAAAAGAAGGACACTATATAATCATAAAAATAATCCAACAAGAAGAAATAACAATTGTAAATATTTATTCACTCAACATGGAAGCACAAATACATAAAGCAGCTAATAATAAAGATAAAGGAAGTAATTGATAGTAAACAGTAATAACAGGGAACTTTAACACTTCACTACATCGATAGATTGGTCATCCAAACAGAAAATCAACAAGAAAACAGTGGTTTTGAATGACACAGTGGACAAGATGGATCTGAGAGATATGTTCAGAACATTCCATCCTAAAACAGAATACACATTCTTCTCAAGTGCACATGGGACATTCTTCAGAATGGATCACATATTAGGCTACCAAACAAGTCTCAATAAATTCAAAAAGATCCAAGTCATACCACATATCTTTTCAAATTCCAAGGCTATGAAACTAGAAATCAACCACAAGGAAAAAATCTAGATATACCACAAATACATGGAGGTTAAATAGCACGCTACCAAACAATGAAGGTAAAACCTGAAATCAAAGAAAAAATGAAAAAAAAATACATGGAGACAAATGAAAATGAAAACAAATGGTCTAAAATCTTTGGGATTTACTAAAAGCTGTTTTAAGAGGAAAGTTTATACAGGCCTACATGAAGAAGCAAGAAAAACCCCAAATAAACAACCTAACCTTGCAACTAAAGGAGCTAGAGAAATAAGAACAAACAAAACCCCAGACCAGCAGAAGGAAGGAAATAATGAAGATTAGAGCAGAAATAAACAAAATAGAAACTAAAAGAAAAAAAAAAACAGATCAATAAAATGATGAACTGGTTCTTTGAAAAGACCAACAGAATTGGTAAACCTTTAACCATAGTCATCAAAAAGAGAGAGAGAGAAAGAGTAGCTTCAAATAAACAAAATCAGAAACAAAAGAGAAATAATAACTGACACCACTAAAAAACAAAGGATTATAAGAAAATATTATGAAAAACTACATGTTGATAAATTGGACAACTTAGAATATATGGATAAATTTTAGAGACATACAATCACCCAAAACTGAAACAGAAAGAAACAGAAAATTTGAACAGACCAATTACCAGCAATGAGATTGAATCAGTAATCAAAAGACTCCCAACAAACAAAAGTCCAGGACAAGATAGCTCCAAAGGTAAATTCTATCAAATGTTTAAAGAAGAGCTAATACACCTATTTTTTCAAACTATTCCAAAAAATAGAAGAGGAAGAAAAGCTTCCAAATTTATTCTGAGACCACCATTACCTTGATATCAAAACCAGAGAAAGACACCACCAAATGAGAGAACTACAGGACAATATGTCAGATGAATATAGATGAAAAATCCTCAGCAGAATATTAACAAACTGAGTCCAACAACACATTAAAAATTCATTCACCACAATCAAGTGGGAATTATTCCTGGGACGTAAGGGTGGTTCGATAGTCACAAGTCACGTGATACACCACATCAACAATAAAAAAAAATTGATGATTTCAATAGATGCAGAAATAGCATTTGCTAAAGTACAACATCCATTCATGATAAAAACCCTCAACAAAGTAGGCGTAGAAGGAATGTACCTCACCATAATAAAGGCCACATATGAAAAACCCACAGCTAACATCATACTCAATGGTGAAAAACAGAGCTTTTCCCCTACGATCAGGAACAAGACAAGAAAAGGATCACTTTTATACAACATAGTACTGGAAGTCCTGGCCACAGTAATTAGACAACATACAGAAATAAAAGGCATCCAAGATGGTAAAAAAGAAAAAAAAACTTTCACCATTTGCAGATGACATATTATACACAGAAAGTCCTGAACTCCACCAAAAAATTATTATAACTAATAGTGAATGCAGTAAAATCTCAGGGTACAAAATCAATATAGAGAAATTCTTTGCATTTCTATATGCTAATAATGAAGTAACAGAAAGAAAAATTAAGAAAATAATCATATTTACAATTGCACCAAAAATAACCAAATACCTATGAACAAACTTAACAAAGAGGTAAAAGATTTGTATTCTAAAACTATAAAATGCTGATGGAAGAAATTGAAAGTGACACAGAGTAATGAAAAGATATCCCATGCATAGAGATTGGAAGAACAAATATTGTTAAAATGCCCATACTACCCAGAGCAACCTACAGAGTTAATGCCACCTCTAACAAAATACCAATAGCATTTTTCACAGAACTAGAACAAACAATCCTAAAATTTGTATGAAACCACAGGAGACCACAAATAGCCATAGAAATCTTGAAAAAGAAGAACAAAACTATATATATCAAAAACCCAGATTTCAAGATATATTACAAAGTTGCAGTAATTCAAAACAATATATGGTACTGGCACAAAATAGACACATAGATTAACAGAATAGAATAGAGAGCTCAGAAATAAATCCATAAGTATATGGCCAATTAATCTTCAACAAAAGAGGCAAGAATATGCAATAGAAAAAAAAATGTTTCTTAAACAAATGGTATTGGGAAAGCTGGATAGCTACATGCAAAAGGTGAAACTGGACCACTTTCTTAATACCATACATAAAAATAAACTCAAAATGGATTAAATATCTAAGCGTGAGGCCTGAAACCATAAAAATCTTAAAAAAGAACCCAGGCAGTAATTTCTCTGACATTGGTCATAGCAACATTTTTCTACATATGCCTCCTGAGGCAAGGGAAACAAAAGTGAAAATAAACTATTGGGACTACATCAAAGTAAAAAAACTTTTTCACAGCAAAGCAAACAATCCACAAAACTAAAAAACAGCCTACTGAATGGGAGAAGATATTGCAAACATACGTGATAAAGAATTAGTGTCCAAAATATATAAGGAACTTATACAAATAAACATACAAAAAGTAAGGCAATTAAAAAATGGGCATAAGACATGAGCAAACCAAAAAAGACATCCAGATGGCCAACAGACAGACAAAG
Source organism: Hyaena hyaena (assembly GCF_003009895.1). Taxonomy (NCBI): domain Eukaryota; kingdom Metazoa; phylum Chordata; class Mammalia; order Carnivora; family Hyaenidae; genus Hyaena; species Hyaena hyaena. Next base: position 1,890,407 of record NW_024080771.1, on the reverse strand, counting down.
ACACTCAACATCACTCATCATCAGGGAAATGCAAATTAAAACCACAGTGAGTTACCACCTCTCACCTTTCAGAATGGCTAAAATAAAAAACACAAGAAACAATAAGTGTTGATGAGGATGCAGAGAAAAAGAAACCCTTGTACAGTATGGGTGGGAATGCAAACTGGTGCAGCCACCGTGGAAAACATTATGTTGGTTTCTCCAAAAATGGAAAATAGAATTAGCATAAGATCCAGTCATTTCATGACTATTTACCCACAGCATATGAAAACACCAATTCAAAGATATATGCATCCCTATATTTACTGCAGCATTATTTCTAACAGCTGATTAGGAAAGCAGCCCAAATATCATTCAATAGATGAAGATGTGGTATAAACACACACACACACACACACACACACACACACACACACACACACACATTACTCAGCCATAATAAAGAATGAAATCTTGCCATTTGCAACAACATGGATGGATCTGCAGAGTATGATGCTAGCTGAAATTAGTCAGTCAGAGAAACAAATGTCATATGATTTTTTACTCATATGTGGAATCTAAGAAACAAACAGAAAAAAAGAGAGAAACCAAAAAACAGACTCTTAACTATAGAGAACATACTTGTGTTTACCAGAGGGTGGGGGGTAATAGGTGAAATAGGGGAAAGGGATTAAGAATACACTTACCATGATGAGCACTAAGTAATAATATAGAATTGCTGAACCACTATATTGTACACCTGAAACTAATGTAACACTCTATGTTAACTATGCTGGAATTAAAAACAAACAAAGCTAAAAAATAAAATTCACATTGGGATAAACCTATTCCCTCTTTGATTTTCCACTCATTTCACCCCAAATTTTATACAACTCAACTATTAACATTGTTTATGTAACAAATGGAAGCATTGGAGAGAAAATTCACTGTATAACTCAGTAGAAATACTTCTTTTTCTTACACTACACTTAAAATGATGTATCATGACACATTTTGATTTGGTTTGGTTTTCATCTTTGGGTTTTGGTAAAACTACAGGCATTTGTCGGTTTCCCCCCCAAAAAAATGCCTTACAAAGTATGTTGTCTCTGAAAAGAATTCTTTTAGAAGTGTGAGGTACTAATAAAATTAATTCCTTTGAGATATATTTGATATAGAAATTTATTGTATTGAAGTTGATTATCATTTATTCCGTACAGGATTCATTTATTTGTAAGTATCAGGGATTTACTTCCTATGTAGTTTTATGAATGACTTAAGCAGTAAGCTTATTTATAAAACTACAGACAAATCAAAACAATAAAAACAAAACAAAATGCCTACTACCAACTAAGTAAGAAAGGTAATTACATATCATTTCCTGCCAAACTTAGGAACAAGGCATTCTTAAATGGTAACAATGGATGAATTTGAGTATTGAAATCTGTAAAAGTTATAAAGGACTTCTTAGTGATTACCTTATAGTTTAAAAATTGTTAGTGCTAGTGACTGATTAATAATTGATTATAATGTCATGTTCAATTTTTCTTGCCATGCTATATTGAGCCTAATGAAATTTAGTCCTATTCACCAATACTTCAATTTTTTCAGATATTCTTCAAAGACACAGGTACAAATTTCCAGTTATAAAATAAGTAAATCGTGAAATGCAATGTAAAGCATGGAGAATATATTAATAACATTTTATCAACTTTATAGAGTGACAGATAGTAACTAGACTTATTGTAGTGATTATTCATCAATGGTATATAAATGTGCAATCACTATGTTGTACACTGAAACAAATATAATACTGTATATCAATTATACCTCAATAATAATAATAATAATAATAATAATAAAACATAGCCATATGCTCTCTCAGATCTTGTAGCTATATAGCTCTCCCTAGAAAATTGGGATAACGCTAGCCAACTCAGTAGCACTGATATCGAGTATGTAATTTCCTGGACTTTGGTCTTCTACCCTACTTGGCATGGTTATTGCTAACACTGCATAGCCTTCAGAACTCAAAGGCATATTTACCCACTTCACCGCCCCTCATTTTGCTGTGTGGTGAGATATTTGGGGTAATTAGTTACAGCTGCGGTTCTCCAAGTATGGTCCCCAACAAGCAGCATCAGCACCACCTGGCAACTTGTTAGAAATGTAACTTCTTGGGCCCTAATGCAGACTTACTGAATACAAATCTGGAGATGGGATCCAGCAATCTGTATTGTTAACCAACCTCCAGATGGTTCCGATGTTCACTAGCATTTGAGAATCACTGTATTGGATTGTATCTAGGGGTAAAAGCTTTTTTATCCTCTTGTACCTGAAATTTATCAATGACTCAGGATTTTCTTTTTTTTTTTTTAATTTTTTTTTAAATGTTTTATTTATTTCTAGGAGAGAGAGAGAGAGAGAGACAGCGCGAGCAGGGGAGGATCAGAGAGAGAGGGAGTCACAGACCGAAACAGGCTCCAGGCTCCGAGCTGGCAGTCAGCACAGAGCCTGACGCGGGGCTCGAACCCACGAACCGCGAGACCATGACCCAAGCGAAAGTCGGACGCCCAACTGACTAAGCCACCCAGGCGCCCCTCAATGACTCAGGATTTTCTTATTCTTTTGTCTTATTCTATAAGACATCTGTTTGATTGGAGTAACTGGATGTGAAGACAGAAGTCTGTATAGAAGCTCACCGTTATCAGCAATGTAGACTTGATTCAATGAGTCAATTTCTCACACATATATAAGGGAGATTTTGTAGTCCTATAGAACTCTAACTAAAAAGGCATGCACTCCCACCCTAAACCAAGCATGGAAAATACCTTTTATAGCAGTTACTTGTCCATGACATTCTTTATGTTTCAGCTTCCAAAAGTATAGATAATTCAGCAAAATATTAGGGTAAACAGAGTAACTATAGTGTGTTGGTCATTTAAATGAACACTGGATAATACAGATTTATTCATTTTGTTTTTTAGCAAATCAGCTTGCTAAGCCATTTAACCGAGGAAAAAAATAGGCCTTAGGGAATGACCAGGAAAATCAAATACTGCAACAAAGAAAACTAAATTATTTGCCTAAGAAAAGCAAACTTTTTGGAACAGTCTAGAAAGAGGAGGTGATGCCAGAGAGTGGGGAGCACAACACCTAGCTGTAACGGGATACGTCAGAGCCATGGAGAGAGAGGTGGCCGGTGAAAAGTTCCTAGTGGCAGGTCTGACCAAAGCAAAGGAATATCTAATACATATTAAACTGAAATTTATCCCTGATGCTCTGCTGTGCTATATTCCCCTCCAGAATTCTCAGACTGTGGTGGATAGGCTATAGAGTGGCCCTCACATGATCCTGGTCTCTTGAAACGCATGCCCTCACACTGATGACTTGTGACTTGCTTCTAAAAGAACACAGTAAAGCTGATGGGATTTATCTGATATATGTGCATGATTACAAACCTAAGATTGTAGCAAGTGTGTTGCTGAGTCTTTCTCCTTCACTTCCTATCTTTGAAGAAGCAAACTGCCATGTTGGAAACTGCCTGTGTTTGGAGGCCCACGTGTCAAAGAACTGTGAGAGCCTCTAGAGCCTGAGGGTGGCCTCCAACAAGAAGCCAGCAAGAGACTGCAATCTTCAGTACTATGGCTGCAAGGAGCCGAATTCTGCCAACAGCCTAAGTGGGTCTAGAGGCAGAACCTTCCCCAGGTGAGTCTCAAATGAAACCACAGCCCTGGTTAACACCATGATTGCAGCCAGTGAGACCCTTAAGCAGAGAACCCAGCAAAGTCATGCTTGTACTCTGGACCCACAGATATTTTGAGATAATAAATGTGTATTATTTTAAGACACTAAATTTGTGGCTTGCCACACAATGATAGATAGCTATTACCTGAACCATCAGTGAAGTCTGCTACATTTGACCTGGATTTGGAGAAGCAAAAATGAAAGCAAAACAATTGAACTCGAATCTGATCAAGTCTAAAGATTTACCACTTCCCAGAAGATATAGGCTGTAGAGAAACACATTTGAAAAAAATACCATAGGGATGCAATCAGCAAAATCCACACCATGGAAAACATAAAGGGGCAAAACAAACAAAAACGAAAATAGGTCACTGCACAAACAATGTGAAAAAAAAATAGAAGGCTGGAGGTTTTAAAAATATCTAAAAGCCTTACAACCAATTAAATGCATCAGCCTTATTTTCATTCTTGATGCAAACCCAGTTAAAAATACATAAGACAACTGTGAACACTTGAGCACAGACTGGCTATTTTAGAATTTTAAGAGATTGCTGTTAATTTTTGTTAATGTGATAGTGGCACTATGATGGGTTTAAAAAGTCTTTAACTCTTAGATGTGTAAAATAAAATATTGTAAGTGAAATTATATAGCATGGTTAAAAATAATATACTGAGGACAGGAGAATGGGGTATGAAGGAGATGAACAACTTTGATCAGTCTTTGATAATTCTTTAAGCTGGCTAATGGGTCAGTGGGAGTTCATTGTATATTCTCTTTACTTTGGCATATCCTGAAATTTCATACAATAAAAAGGCTTTGGTTTTCTTTCCAGCAGAGGAATCAACCGAAGCATGCATGAGCCAGTGGGGTTGCAGTACACACAGGACTGGACATGAGGCCAGCCTCACTCCCCCGACCAGCAGCTTCCAAGATGGATGTGCAAGATGATCTTCTGGGGTATGAAAAGAAATGATTAGAATTTCCATTTTATATGGAAACCAACTTGACAATAAATTATAATAATAAAAAATTTTTAAAAATTTAAAAAATACCACTACTACTGATTTGGCCTAAAGAAAAGAGAAAATGTTTTTTATTATGCCTAAGCAACCTGTTAACTGTGTCAATTTTTGCTACCAAAATAATAAAAGTCATTCTTAGAAAAAAAAAGAATTTCCATTTGTGTGGGGCATCTGGGTAGCTCAGTCGGTTAAGCATCTGACTGTTGATTTCAGCTCAAGGTCATGATCTCATGGTTCATAGGATCAAGCCCCGAACTGGGCTGTGCACTGACAGCACAGTGCCTGCTTAGGACTCTCTTTCTCTCTTTCTCTCTCTCTCTCAAGATAAATAAGCTTTAAAAAATATTTCCATTTGTATTAAAATACCTCAGTTCTTCCCTACTATGTATGTCCTTCACTACTCACACAGAACACTTCACTTCTGACACTTCTAGTTACCAAATGTGGGGTGTGGTTGGGGGAGGAGGCAAGCAATTCTCTGTGACACCAGCTGGGTGTCCTACAATGTAACTCAATTTTGATGCCATCTATGCGGAGATAGTGTTAGATCCCACAGGTTCAGGGCTCAGTCCCACAAGACTGCCTCCCCTTCAGATAAGGGCACATGTCCAGGTTGCAGCTGTTTTTCTGAACAACTGGCTACAAACCTGAGGTTCCCCTTCTTGGGTTTGATTAGTTTTCCAGAGAGGCTCACAGAACTTAGGAAAACTGTTTACTTACCACTTACCAGTATATTATATAAGGATATGATGAAGGACATAAACAAATAGCCAGATGGAACAGAAGCATAGGACAAGGGATGTAGGAAGGGACTGGGAACTTCTATGCTGTCTCTAAACATACCCCTCTCCCCCCACTTCACCCATTTTCTAAACTGGAAGCTCTCCCATCTCATGTTTTGGGATTTTTATGGAGGCTTCATCACAAGGCAGGATCAATTACTGACACCATTTCTAGGCCCCTTTTACTCTCTGGAGGACAGTGAATGGAGCTGAAACACATTCTAAGCTTCTAACCATGGTTTGGTCCCTCTGGTGACCAGTTCCTATCCAGGAGCCATGCAGGGACCCACCCAGAAACACATCATTAGAACAAAATACGTTCCTAGTACTCTAGTCACTTGGGAGTCCACAAGGGTCCTAAAAGCCCTGTGTAGGGACAGTGTGAAAGACAAATATGAAAACAAGAGGTGCTGCTCGTACTCTTATCACTGAAGAAATTATAAGGGTTTCAGGAACTCTGTGCCAGGAGCTGGGGGAAGATACAGATTCTATTGTCTCACACCACTCGTTTGTGATCTCATCCATTTAAAAGTTGCATTTGTGTATATGTAATTTATAACTAAATTATCATGCATATGTTGTGGATGTATAGGCTCCAGATTTTGTTCGTTTTTACTGATGGTGTGCATACATGCAAGACAAAGGTGATTCTTGAGCAGGACATGGGGAGTCCTCTTTCTGGGTTTCATTACAGTATCTCATCCTGGGATATTTTTAATCATGAAGGAGGACCCATTAGTATCTCTAAACCACTATCCCAGATTGAGCCAGTAGGCCATCTTTACCATGGAGCTAAGATGAAATCCGTATGGCCTGGACGATTCTTACAGCATGGCGGTCTCAGAGTAGTTAGTCTTCTCAGTGGCAGCTAACTTCTTCCAGAACGAGAATTCCAAGCAAACCAGGTACAAGCTACCAGCTTAAAATGCCCACCATGTAACTCCTTCTGTATTATTATATTGGTCGAAGCCATAGGCCAGCCTGATTCAGAGAGGTAGAAGAACTGACTCCACCTCTGGATGGCAGGATGTTATCCTCATACAAGGAGGATCAGAACTAATGACAGCCATCTTGAAGAAAGCTGCCATATGCCTGCCTAAGATCACTTGCTGTCAGTATTTCTTGGCTTATGTTGGGTGCTCTACATTTTGAGCAAGCACCCCTAGAAATTTTTAACGGTACTAAATTTTGGAAATCACTTTAGTGAATATTTGGTAGTACCTGAATCTCTCATTTAAAATTTTTGACTGTACGTGAGACAGGAAACTATCAACACCCTAGAGGAGAAAGCAGGAAACAACCTCCTTGACCTCCACCGCAGCAACTTCTTACTTGACACATCCCCAAAAGCAAGGGAATCGAGAGCAAAAATAAACTGTTGGGACCTCATCAAGATTAAAAGCTTCTGCACAGCAAAGGAAACAACCCAGAAAATTAATAGGCAACCAACGGAATGGGAAAAGATAGTTGCAAATGACATATCAGATAAAGGGTTAATATCCAGAATCTATAAGGAACTCACCAAACTCCACGCCCGAAAAACAAACAACCCAGTGAAGAAATGGGCAGAAGAGATGAACAGACACTTCTCCAAAGAGGACGTCCAGATGGCCAACAGACACATGAAACGATGCTCAGCATCCCTCCTCATCAGGGAAATACAAATCAAAACCACACTGAGATACCACCTCACGCCAGTCAGAGTGGCTAAAATGAGCAAATCAGAGAACTCTAGATGCTGGCGAGGATGTGGAGAAACGGGCACCCTCCTGCACTGTTGGTGGGAATGTAAACGGGTACAGCCCCTCTGGAAAACAGTGTGGAGGTTCCTCAGGAAACTAACAATAGAACTCCCTTATGACCCAGCAATAGCACTGCTAGGAATTTACCCAAGGGATACAGAAATGCTGAGGCATAGGAGCACATGTACCCCAATGTTCATAGCAGCACTCTCCACAATAGCTAAAACATGGAAAGAGCCTAAGTGTCCATCAACAGACGAATGGATCAAGAAGATGTGGTTTATCTATACCATGGAATACTACATGGCAATGAGAAACAATGAAATCTGGCCATGTGTAGCAACATGGATGGACCTTGAGGGTGTTATGCTGAGCGAAATAAGTCAGGCAGAGAAGGACAAATACCATATGTTTGCACGTATAGGAGGATTAGGAGGAACTTGACGGAGGACCAAGGGGGAGAAGAAGGGCGGAAATGGTGGGGGAAAGGGAGAGAGGCAAACCATGAGAGACTCTTGAATGCTGACAAAAACTGAGGACTGATGGATGTGGGGGGGAGGGGGGGATGGGCATGGAGGAGGGCACTTTGGGGATGAGCACTGAGTGTTATGTAGAAACTAATTTGACAATAAACTATTTGTAAAAAAAAAATAAAATAAAATAAAATAAAATAAAATGTGCAGATTTTCAAAATGAAAAAAAAAATTTTTTTTGACTGTACAAAACAGAGAGATTTCACTTGTGGGTTTGGATCCAAGATACTGTTGCAATAGGTAGTGTAGAGGGGCATTACTGAAGAGAAAGTGTAACCATTCTCTATTAAAATAACACACTTCTAGGACTATTTACCGTAAGCTGATTAGAGACCTGATGGGGATTAAGATTCTCATTAGCAAAGTTTAGAAGACATAAGAAAGAAAGCAGTGTATTTTTCAGGGAGCTGAGCTGCATAGCAGAGTCTCACAGGGAGACCCTTCTCAGGCAGGAGGTGGATGAGGTGGAGATGATGTGAGGTGGAGAGTCCACTCACAGCTCCAGCGCTGGGACAGGTGGTCCCCCCCTGCCAGTGAGACCGGCTCCAGAAAATGCCCTCAGTCCTGACAGGTAACTGCACATGTTCCTCTCCTAAATGTATGGGAAAGGAGATCAAGTCACATATCTTCCCTAGGACTTAACAAGCTACAATGCCTAAAGGACACCCAGAAAAGAGCACAGAAATCCAAAGACTGCCTTTAAGGCAATAGGAAACAAAGAAGCTTCATCCAAGGAGCAACCAGGCAACTGAGCTGCATGGTTCATTTCATCCTATCACTGAACACAAGCCTGGTGCTGTTCTTCCTGAACACCACAGAGTGAGCGTATGGCCATCCCTCTTGTGATGCCTGGGAGGATGCGATGGTGGCTACATTTACCAACTTCTCCTCAACATCTGGGTCCCAGGTCCTTAAAAGGGAAATCTGCCAATGATACAATTATATAAATAACAAGTAAAATGATTTAGTAAATACAAATTAATCTCAAGGTTTAAATGCAATAAAGCAACAGTGTTCAACCAGGGCACAGAATGAAGCGGCGATGAACAAACTACTTATAAAATGAAATAACAAAATAACATGACTTATATGTTCCATTACCGGGCTGATCTCAGTGGCCCAATCTGCAAACCCCTGAAGGAAAACAATTTTAACCCATGTAAACTTGGATGTGAATTGAATGATAACAACTCATTCTCCTCCCCAAATGACATAATATACCAGAATTCAAACACAGAAGACATCTCAGTTATTCTAAACATAGAGTCTGTCTATAGTTTTGGGAGTTGTAATGTATTATGATTTAGAATCATGATACATTCTGGCAGTTTTCCTCTAAGAAATACTGTAGAAAAAAAAGTAATGTGAATAAATAGTTCATGCAACCAGAAACACTGTTTTATCCTGCTATTGTTGTTAATACAGTGGTTGAAATGTGAATAATATGTAATCAGTGAAAGATACATGAATCTTACCTTGCAAGGTGACTTTCTATAGCTTCTTATTTAATGAACAGCTTGTTTTATGCAAGAAGAAATCTTTTGAGAATGGTATGTGGCTACATAATATAAATTTATCAAGACCTGAACTTCTCTTTCAGGTCAAGAAGGGTCATCTTTCTTTAACCTTTACATTTATCTTTATAGTTCTCAAATGTTTTTCAATTCAATGTTACTTAATCTTCAGGACATCTCTATAAGGTAAGCCAATATTATTATTATTTCTTAAATGTTTTATCTATTTCTGAAAGAGAGAGAGAGAGTGAGCGAGCAGGGGAGGGACAGAGAGAAAGGGAGATACAGTATCTGAAACAGGCTCCAGTCTCTGAGCGAGCTGTCAGCACAGAGTCCAACAAGGGGCTCGAACCCATGAACCATGAGATCATGACCTGAGCCGAAGTCAGATGTTTAACTGACTGAGACACCCAGGTGCCCCTATTAAACTGAGGTACAGAAATATTAAGTGACTTGCCCCAAGTTCCTAGGAAAACCAATGCCAAGGGGCAGGATTAAAATGTAGAAGTTTATCTAATGAACTATGTTCCTTCTCTGGATATAGGTGACTTTGTTTTTTACAACAGACTTGTCAAGAATTTTGGAAGTTAATAATCACAATTTGAGGGTATCCTTGCCTTCTAAAAGAATAAAGTAATTAAAGATTGATATAATATTTGTGTGGATGCTGTTGCTTTCTCAAAGAAGGGAAATGACCAGAAAGTGTCCTGACAGGGCTTAGAGTATCTTTAAGGCAGTCAGAAACAAGGAGACATTAGAGTATCCTTTTCCTGACGTGGTGATATGAAGTTAGCCAGGGATAGGTTAGAGTAAGCAGCAAGGGCACTGATTACAATGTGGTCAGAAAGGTGAGCTGCTATCATCTGGGCCCCTTGAAATCTGAAGCTGAGGGGGAAATGGCGTGTGTGGTGAAGTGCTTTCCAACACTCTGCTAGTTTCCTAGGGCTGCTCTAACAAAGTACCATAAACCTGTAGTTAAAACAACAGAAATGTATTGCCTCACAGTTCTGGAGGCTGGAAGTCCAAAATCAAGGTGTCAGCAGGGTTGACTCCATGTGAGGGTTCTGAGGGACAATTTGTTCTATGCCTCTTCAAAGCTTCTGGTGGTTATCCACAATCCTTGGTGTTCCCTAGCTTGTAGATGCATCATTCCAATCTCTGCCTCCATTGTCCCATGGCACCTTACTTCTCTGTGTCTTCCCATGGCCTTCTTTTTATAAGGACACCAGTTACAATGGAGTAGGTCTTGTCCTAAGGACCTCATCTTAACGTGATTAAATATACAAAGATCCTACTTCCAAATAAGGTCACACTCACAGATACTAGGAGTTAGGGCCTCAACATACCTTTTTGAGGGACACAGCTCAACCCATAACAAAGGCCAAGAGAGCAGAACTGAATCTCTGAATAAACCTTTCACTGAAAGCCTGCAATTTAAATTGGTCTCAATATAACTGTTGATTTTAGATGTGGCAAGATAAAGAAAACAGAGTCATGGGCTATAGATTTAGATATTAAGCTAATTGCTCAGTACATGGTCCCCCTCCCTGCTGAGGAGATTAATGTGATGACTGCAGGTCATGGGTGTTTGAAGTGGACATTTCTGCTTTCAAGAGGCACCAACCTACATCCATTCCTGGGCAATTTATGGAGTAGGTAGTAGCTTATTGCAGAAAATAACTCTTCTGACTGTGCAGAGATTGTAAAGCATTGCTTAGTTAATATGAACTTCCCTCTTTGAGAAGGGTCATTCTTGCTTATAAACCCCCTCACATACCAATTACTCCTTAAACCCCTGACCCCAATATGCACACAGAATTCAGGATGCTGCTCCTTTAGGGAATCTGTCACAGACAAACCTTTAATATTCAAATGAGTGAACAATTTGTTTCTTAATAGAAAAAAAATAACATTGTGAGAACTTATTTTCAAAAGAGTGAAAATCTCTATTTGTTAAGAAGAATTATTCTTTTTTTTTTTTTTAAAATGTTTTTATTTATTTCTAGGAGAGAGACAGCGTGAGCAGGGGAGGGTCAGAGAGAGAGGGAGACACAGACTGAAATAGGCCCCAGGCTCTGAGCTGGCAGTCAGCACAGAGCCCGACGCGGGGCTCGAGCCCACAAACCGCGAGATCATGACCTAAGCGAAAGTCGGTCGCTTAACCGACTAAGCCACCCAGGCGCCCCAAGAAGAATTATTCTTAAATAAACTATATCAAATTAAAATTATTTCTTATGCAATTCCCACTACTCATTTAATAGTGCTCTTTCCACTTTGGCAATGGTTACCTGATAGAAACACAATTTTTGTGATCACTGATTCTCAAGGGTTTTTGGCTTTTCAAGACTAGGGGATCACTGATTTCATATAAGTTTATGTAAACAAATAAACATGGACTTCTTCTTTGTCCAGTGCACCATAACACTTCTGTCTCTTCCAGGTTATTGCATGTTTCTTTCAAGAGAAGAAATAAATTTTAAGGAAGTGTAGGAAAGAAGGGCAGAATGATTACTATTTTAAGATATTATCTTGCAATCATTATTTATAAACAAATGGGAATAGGTTGGGGCGTTTTTCACAGTTTGTATTTTAAGAAAAATGACAACTTTGATTTGATATCTTTTCTTCTGCATTAACTATGCAATATATGCCAGACCCACATATGTTGCACTGTCGTTGAAATAATCCCATGCCACATGTGTCCTATTTGCTTACTTATGTTTGGATCATGTAATTGTCACATTCAAATACCTAGACCTACATGGAAAGCAAAAGCCTTTTATATAATTTATAAGGGTGATGCCCAGATGATGACTTCACACAATAAAGTAAAAATTTGTGATTGGTTTATGTTCTTGTCATTATCCTGAATAATAACACTATTTTAATTCTAAAAAATATTGATATAGATCAATAAATAGCTAATTTGCCTCTAGGAATTTTGCCTTTTAAAATGAACATGAATTTTTCAGTCCTATAAAAAGGAAATATCAGTCAAAAATCCTTCTTACTGGGTCTAGTTTGGGTATAAATAAATAGAAGAAGGGTGATTGGAATTATTGAATGCAAAAAGATCTATAAAGGGGAATCAAATAAGTGTAGGACTGCAAAAGATAAAGACTTATGAAATAAGTGAAAATGATGTTATTCTTCAAGTAACTAAGAGGAATGCTGACTTCAGATATATATTCTTGCTTTGTGCCTGGAAGTGTCAGGATTCTATTGGAAAGGACTCCCACCCCTAAAAGCTTTCTGGGTGGGAGTGTGGGGGTGAGGGGAGGCACAGGACTAGCTCTCCAGAGTAAGAAATATAATGTTAATGCCAAGGAAAATCATTACTTGGAACTTCTTTGGCAGGTCTCCTGCTGGAAACTTTAATTGATTGCTGAAAAGAGATTAGGCATGTCCAATTTGCTTTAGGTCGCAGTCTTCATTAAAATGAGAACTTACTGTTTACTTTCTTTGAGAATTATGAACATTTCTAGTCAATAAGAAATAGCTATCACTATTTAAAATACATTATGACCCATCCTAGAAAGTATAAATGATGTATTTCTTTTGAAAGAGTAAACAAGCAATTTGGAAAAGAACAAAATGTAATAGAACCAGGAACACTACTAATGGTGCTATTCTCACATTTTTCTACAGTCTTTTATTCAAGCATTTAACAAATTAGGTACAAGAAGACAGCTTGTTCTAGGGAATCAGTACTATGTAGTGGGGATGTTACAGAATTGCACTTAAGTGCCCAGGAACTTTCTTTCTTTTTAAAAAAAAAAAAAGTTTATTTATTTATTTTTGGGAGATAGGGCATACACGAGGGGCAGAGAGAGAGAGAGAGGGAAAGGGAGAGAGAGAATCCTAAGCAGGCTCCACACTGTCAGTAGAGAGCCTGATGCCAGGCTTAATCTCATGAACTGCTGAGATCATGACTTGAGCCAAAATCAAGAGTTGGACACTTAACAAACTGAGCAACCCAGGCACCTCAGTGCCCAGCAACTTTCTGCTTAACTCTTAGCCCCTTCTTTATAACCTCCTTTCTCATCATTGTTATTGTCATTACCATCTCCTCTATCGTCATGATCATCATGTCAAATGTACCCTCTGTAGAGAGGTCTCCCCTTACCAATTCTCTATCTTTGTCACTAGTATTTATCTTCTCATATTTTCTACCCTTTTATCTTGCCTTAAATTTCTTCATAATATATTTAAAGATCAAAAATTGTATTTTCTGTTTAGCTGTTCACTATAGCTAAATGAGGATAGGGTTTCTTTTCTCTGGGTTTCCCAGTGTGTGTTGAGTACCTAGAAGTGTTTCTGACATGTATTTGGTACTTGGTAAATCCCAGCTAAGTGAATAAAGTATTATTTATTAAGTAATTTACTTAGGAGAAAAAGTAGGGAGATAAGAAATAGTATGAACATAGTGACACTTGAATCAATATTGTAAGTAAGTGAGAGAAAATCCTGTGAATTTGGTAAGAAAGAACACTCCAGGCAGACAAAAATCTACCATAAAAATGAGTGAAGCAAGAGAATCCTGAAAGGAGGCCAGTGTGTCTGCAACAGAGCCAGGTGGGAAGGGAGTTGTGGGAGATCAGGCAGAGAGGGACAATGGAAGACTTTCATTCTGAGTGTTGGAAAGTCACTGAAGGACTTTGAGAAGAAGAATGACAGATGTAACATAGCCATAAAAGGCTGCTGTGTTGAGAATACATAATGGGGCAAGGTCCACAGAAAAGAAAACGGTTTGTTATCTGGTGGCAATCCAATTTAGAAAAGGAGTCAAGAAAGAAGAGAGAAAAATTGAAATGACAGCACATAGTGGCTCAAGGGAGAAGGGAGTAAGATAAAGACTTTACATAAAAAATAAAACAGATGAGATATTCTTTTGTTGTTTTTGCTGTAGGGTGAGGGAAACTAGGAAGGGAAAGCAGGCTTAACTAGTTTGTGGAAGAAATGGGAGATGAGGAACTTCAAAGGAGTATGGAACATTCTTGACATACATTTGATTACGAAGTAAAAGAGAAAGAGAATGATAGTTAGAAAAGTTCTTGAGGTCTTTATGAAATACAGTGAAAATATTTATCCTTATTGTTTTCTGATCATGGAAGTCATACATGCATATTGAAAAATTCAAAGACATAGAAATAGATGATGCACAAGCTGATATTCCCCCAATTTTCAACACCAAGAAAGCAATTATTAAGAGTTAATGTAAATTCCTTCAGTTGTGTTTTATGTAAATAGTTATTCAGATAAGTAGCACCATGATGCTTCTTGAAAAAAATTAAAGTGGTCAGTTATGGGTAACACTGGATGTTCCTACAGTAAACTAGATATCTGAAAAAACGTAATTCAAATATAGTGATAATGAGTAGGGCAGTGGATTGACTTTATTTTCTAGGGGCATCTATGTCTATGTACAAAATCATCCTTTTTTTTGTCTCCACTTGGCCAATGTTGCCTATCAGGAAATGGTCTGGTTGTTGGGATAAGAGAATAGAAGCTGGTCTTCCTAGAGGAGCCCAAGATACCTTTTACTATTTGGAACATTTATGACAGGCTCTTATGACTGCCTGTTTTATTCTTTGATCTGTGAGCTTTTTGAGGGCAGTGACTATATCTTGATTAATATCGTAACTACAGAATATAAATCCATGCCTGACACCATGACGCAGACCTCACTTGTGTTTGCGCATTGAATTAATGAATGAGTAGTATATCATCACAAATATGTATATGCCACAGCAAAGATGTGCATGTGCACACGAGTGTGCATGTATGCATGTGTATGGGATTTTGTGTTTGGTCTTGGCCTTGATAGTTCTATGTTTTATCTAATAGTTCTAATTCATCCAAATAAATTCTATTGTGAGAACTGAATGTTGGAAGTAAATGTTGCTTACTAAGTGAGTAGGATCAAACTGTCAAAAGTGATAGAAATTTTAAATGATCACTCCAGCCTTTAATTTTTGTATATATATATATTATTAGTTTGAATGAGACAGTAAATATGGTTTTTGATATATGAATGGCACTATTATCTACATGCATACATTCCTTGATTATCAGTGATGGATTAATTTATTAAAAACAGCAGATGCTAAATTGAAATATACTTCACTATTTTCCAAATTCCAGTTCAACTGAGTAGCAAAATTTAAGTTTTATATGAACAAAAAAGGCCACTGAAAAGGCCAATATAATTAAAATTCAATTAATAATCCTACTTTAAAAAAAATCTACAACAAACCATTCATTATACTTTGGCAATGAATGAATTCCAATTTGTCATAAAATTAGCCACTTACTTTCTTTGTTCTCTAATTTCAAAACCGAGTTCAGTCTAATTATATTCATTTCTTTCTTGGTTGAACTCAACGTACATTTTTCATTCATAGCTTTTGTGAGATCCTCTAATATTTATTTACTAAGGCTTTTAAAGTATGAACATTTATAGGTCAATTCCATCAGAGAAATAATTGGGTTCTTTGACAGCATCAGAACACAGTAAGCAATTGTAAATCAGCCTTTTGAACAAGTTGAAAAGTAACATTAAGTATCTATTACTGAAAGGGGGTTTGCATTTATTTTTAGACTCCTCTCCCACAAGAAAAAAAATGTAAGACTAGATCTTGGGCACTGATTTGGTTTTACAGTTACTTAGGTTAGAATGACAACATGTGGATTAATAATTCTTTTTAGGGTAACTTGGATAATCAAAATGCATTTATAATAAACAAATGCCTATGTTGCTCACTCTGTACTAATTACATATGCTGTTTCATTTAATACTAATAATCTGTGAGAGAGATATTATTCTTCCATTTTTTCAGATAAAGAAACTAAGGCTCAGAAAGATTAAGTAAATTGTCTAAAGTCAAACAAGATTCTACCGCCCAGTAATATACATTAGAGTTATAAAATTATATACTTTTCATCAGCTTAATAGATGCTATTTTCACTCAGTATCTTTGTTCTATGCAAGGTTGTTCAAATTGTCTAAGGCTGTAGAATCCTAAAGAAAACTGAGATCAGATAACAGTTGCAACTTAATGTTAGCTCAAATGTTTTAACAGTAAACATTTATCCAACTATGCCTTAAGTTTTTTTTTTTAAATTAATTTATTTATTTTGAGTGAGAGAGAGAGCATGAGCACAAGTGGGGAAAGGGCAGAGAGAGAGGGAGAGATAGAATCCAAGCAGTTTCCATGTTCTCAGTGTAGAGCCCAATGCAGGGCTTGAACTCACAAACCAAACTGTGAGATCATGACCTGAGCCGAAATCAAGAGTCAGATGTTTAACTGGCTGAGCCACTCAGGTGCCCTGCCTTGATTTATTAATAGTAATTCCATATTTTAATTATACTATCATATTGGCTAACTTTTTGGTTATTTTCCTCCATAATAAATATGTATCTGAGTGTGAATCTGTAGACTTTGAGTAGAAAATCTCCTTGGGGCAATAGCTGCCCATCAGATAGTCTTGAAAAGAATGCCATGTTTGCTACAGTTAATCAAAGTCCCTCTAACCATTCATGACTCTAGAAATGCCATCTAGTATATATGACACACAGATTAGCCTGAGATTTTTGAAAACCAGAAGCATTTTGTGAGCCTTTTAAATAATCTAAATTCTTAATGTCCAAACTCAAGGAGTCATGTGGTATTGCCCAGCAAGCCTTCTGTGTTTCCCTCATCTGTGTGCTTCCTCATTCTCCACTATGACTATCTGAAAATTTTGTCACTCTTCCCAAACTTCTGGCCATATCAGCTCCCACTTACTCTCAGTCTCCTACTTCATGGAGGAAACAGGGATATTAGATGGTATGGCAGGCAGATGGATCCCAATAATCACCACCTCCTGCTGTTCCCACACCATCATGACCTGCATTTTGGCAGGCTATATTTATTTTTTGGCTACCACACTGATGAATCAAAATGCTTGTGGTCAGCAGAATTTCTAAACTGGCCCAAGCAGAGAGCTGTGTCCTAATCCTCAGAACCTATGAACATAAGAAGATATCATTATCATTCTCATGATTATGTTATGTTATATGGAACACTTGACTGCCAGATACAAAAATTCTTTGGGTGGGTATAATTTGGACAGATAAGACCTTAAAAACAACAAGCCTTCTCTGACTGGTGGAAAAAAAGGGAATTAAGAGAGATTTGAAGCATGAGAAGGATCATGAAGCATCAAGCCATAACTGGCTTTGAAGATGGAGAGAAACATGCAGTGAGGAATCCAGGCAGCTTCTAGAAGCAAAGACTAGCCTCCAAGTGATGACCAGCAAGGGAACATAGACCTCAGTCCTACAACCACCAGTAACTGGATTCTTCCAACAACCTGAATTAGCTTAAAAGTGGATTTTTTCCCCTAGATCTTCCAGATGAGAGCCCAGGATATCAGGTACCCTGACTTTAGTCTTATGAGACCCTAAGCAAAGAATCTAGTCAAGCCCTTCTGGATTCTGATCTACGGAATTGGAAAAAAAAAAAATGGGTATTATGTTAGGTTTCTAAACTTGCAGTAATTTGTTATACAAAATATAAAACTAATATGTTTCTATATTTGAGAGGCCCATATGGCAAGGAAGTGAAGGCTGGCTCTGGCCAGTAGCCAGCTAGGAATTGAGGCCCTTGGTCCAGCAGTCCTGGGGGAACTGAATTCTGCGAATGAACACGTGTACCTGGAAGCATTTCCCTTCCAGCAAAGCCTTCAGATGGGAGTCCACCTAAGGCTGATACCTTGATTGCTGCCTTCTGAGAAGCTCTAAATCACAAGACCCAGCTATGCTGTGCCCAAACCCCTGACTACAGATACTGTCAAATAATTAATGTGTACTGTTTTAAGTTGCTAAGTTTTGCAGTAATTTGATATGCATCAATAAATAATGAATGCAGATGGAAATTCCCTCAATTCTCCTCTACCAAACATATAGCATATCAGCATGAAAATGCAACCTGTTATAGCCAGACTTATTCAACACCAAAGGAACCAATTAGCTTTATGCTAAGTCAAATGGTCACTTGATATCTTAGCAAGTTTTGCTATTGCTGCCTGTTCTCTTCCTTTGGCTTTCACTATTTCATGATTGCCTGGTTTTCTTCATAGCCTACAGTTTAAGACTACTCAGATCGCTTTTAAGAGGCCCCAAGACCACCTTCTCCCTGTGTTTTAGTCATCATGGGAAACACACATCATCCTAGCTCTTGGTGGGGAAGTAACTCCCTATTAGTTTTTAATCTCCCCTTGTTCTGCCTTGAGAGTGGTTAGACAGCCCCTTTCTCTTAAATCTTTTCAGGTGTTCATCAGGTACCTCCAAATGCTAGTGGGCATATGTTTATGGTACTTTTACAGCTCCTCTTACTTGGAGTAAGTGCCCATTTATAAGCACCCACAGCAAGGGAGGGGAGCATAACTCAATGACAACCCTCACCAAAGAAACCTACTGATGTTTTCAATTTCCTTCTTTTGAGTATTAAAGAGGTGGATGACCTACCAATGCTGGCAAAACCAGTGTCACAGTCTCTTAGCGTGACTGTAGAGTCATACTGATTCCTGTGATTTTCTCAGCCCCTGGAGCTCAGCTAAAATCAGGTTATGGTAAAAAGTATCACTTAATACCCTGAAGTTTTAAGCATGCATTTTTGTCATATAAGGATAAAGTAGACAACACCATTCATTCAGATTTGTAGCTTTGGGTAAAGTTCTTGGCATTATATTAGAGAGTTCCCACATATGGTATGACCTGTAAACATAAGAGGAACATTGCATTAAACATATTGTATAGTTCTGCAACCAATATTAGAATATAAAAAATATTTCTCTATTTTCTTTTTTTTTTTTGCATTTTCTCTTCCATATGACTTTCTTTCTTTCTTTTTTTTTTTTTTTACAAATAGTTTACTGTCAAATTAATTTCCACATAACACCCAGTGCTCATCGCCACAAGTGTCCTCCTCCATGCCCATCTCCCCCCCACATCCATCAGTCCTCAGTTTTTGTCAGCATTCAACAGTCTCTCATGGTTTGCCTCTCTCCCTTTCCCCCACCATTTCCCCCCTTCTTCTCCCTCTTGTTCCTCAGTTAAGTTCCTCCTAATCTTCCTATACGTGCAAACATATGATATTTGTCCTTCTCTGCCTGACTTATTTCGCTAAGCATAACACCCTCAAGGTCCATCCATGTTGCTACACATGGCCAGATTTCATTGTTTCTCATTGCCATGTAGTATTCCATGGTATAGATAAACCACATCTTCTTGATCCATTCATCTGTTGATGGACACTTAGGCTCTTTCCATGTTTTAGCTATTGTGGAGAGTGCTGCTATGAACATTGGGGTACATGTGCTCCTATGCCTCAGCATTTCTGTATCCCTTGGGTAAATTCCTAGCAGTGCTATTGCTGGGTCATAAGGGAGTTCTATTGTTAGTTTCCTGAGGAACCTCCACACTGTTTTCCAGAGGGGCTGTACCAGTTTACATTCCCACCAACAGTGTAGGAGGGTGCCCGTTTCTCCACATCCTCGCCAGCATCTAGAGTTCTCTGATTTGCTCATTTTAGCCACTCTGACTGGCGTGAGGTGGTATCTCAGTGTGGTTTTGATTTGTATTTCCCTGATGAGGAGGGATGCTGAGCATCGTTTCATGTGTCTGTTGGCCATCTGGATGTCCTCTTTGGAGAAGTGTCTGTTCATGTCTTCTGCCCATTTCTTCACTGGGTTGTTTGTTTTTCGGGCGTGTAGTTTGGTGAGTTCCTTATAGATTCTGGATATTAACCCTTTATCTGATATGTCATTTGCAACTATCTTTTCCCATTCCGTTGGTTGCCTATTAATTTTCTGGGTTGTTTCCTTGGCTGTGCAGAAGCTTTTAATCTTGATGAGGTCCCAACAGTTTATTTTTGCTCTTGATTCCCTTGCTTTTGGGGATGTGTCAAGTAAGAAGTTGCTGCGGTGGAGGTCAAGGAGGTTGTTTCCTGCTTTCTCCTCTAGGGTGTTGATAGTTTCCTGTCTCACGTTCAGGTCCTTTATCCATTTTGAGTTGATTTTTGTGCATGGTGTGAGAAAATGATCTAGTTTCATTCTTCTGCATGTTGCTGTCCAGTTCTCCCAACACCATCTGTTAAAAAGGCTGTCTTTTTTCCATTGGATATTCTTTCCTGCTTTGTCAAAGATCAGTTGGCTGTATACTTTTGGGTCCACTTCTGAGTTCTCAATTCTGTTCCATTGGTCTATGTGTCTGTTTTTGTGCCAATACCATACTGTCTTGAGGATGACAGCTTTGTAGTAGAGGCTGAAGTCTGGGATGGTGATACCTCCCGTTTTGGTTTTATTTTTCAGTATTACTTTGGCTATTCGGGGTCTTTTGTGGTTCCATACAAATTTTTGGATAGTTTGTTCTAGTTTTGAGAAGTATGCTGGTGCAATTTTGATTGGAATTGCATTGAATGTGTAGAGTGCTTTAGGTAGTAATGACATCTTAACTATATTTATTCTTCCTATCCATGAGCATGGAATGTTTTTCCATTTCTTTGTGTCTTCTTCAATTTCCTTCATAAGTTTTCTATAGTTTTCATCATACAGATCTCTTGTATCCTTGGTTAGGTTTATTCCGAGGTATTTTATGGTTTTTTGTGCAATTGTGAATGGGATCAGTTTCTTGATTTCTCTTTCTGTTGCTTCATTATTGGTGTATAAAAATGCAACCGATTTCTGTACGTTGATTTTGTACCCTGCAACTTGGCTGAATTCTTGGATCAGTTCTAGTAGGCTTCTGGTGGAGTCTGTCGGGTTTTCTATGTAGAGTATCATGTCATCTGCGAAGAGTGAAAGTTTGACTTCCTCTTTGCCAATTCTGATGCCTTTGATTTCCTTTTGTTGTCTGATGGCTGATGCTAGGACTTCCAGCACTATGTTAAACAACAGTGGTGAGAGTGGACATCCCTGTCGTGTTCCTGATCTCAGGGGGAAAGCTCTCAGTTTTTCCCCGTTGAGGATGATGTTAGCTGAAGGCTTCTCATAGATGGCTTTGATGATGTTTAAGTAGGTTCCTTCTATCCCAACTTTCTCGAGAGTCTTTATTAAGAAGGGATGCTGTATTTTGTCAAATGCTTTTTCTGCATCTATTGACAGGATCATATGGTTTTTATCTTTTCTTTTATTGATATGATGGATCACATTGATTGATTTGCGAATGTTGAACCAGCCCTGTAACCCAGGAATGAATCCCACTTGATCTTGGTGGATGATTCTTTTGATATGCTGCTGGATTCGATTTGCAAGGATCTTGTTGAGAATTTTTGCATCCGTATTCATCAAGGATATTGGCCTATAGTTCTCTTTTTTTGCTGGATCTCTGTCTGGCTTGGGAATCAGAGTGATGCTGGCTTCATAAAATGAGTCCGGGAGTTTTCCTTCGACTTCTATTTTTTGGAATAGCTTGAGAAGAATTGGGATTAATTCTGTTTTAAATGTCTGGTAGAATTCCCCAGGGAAACCATCAGGTCCAGGGCTCTTATTTGTTGGGAGATTTTTGATCACTGATTCGATTTCTTCACTCGTTATGGGTCTGTTCAGGTTTTCTATTTCTTCCCGTGTGAATTTTGGTAGTGAGTGTGTGTTTAGGAATTTGTCCATTTCTTCTAAGTTGTCCAATTTGTTGGCATATAATTTTTCATAGTATTCCCTGATAATTGCTTGTATTTCTGAGGGGTTGGTTGTAATAAGTCCATTTTCATTCATAATTTTGTCTATTTGGGTGCTCTCTCTTTTCTTTTTGATAAGCCTGGCTAGAGGTTTGTCAATTTTGTTTACTTTTTCAAAAAACCAACTCTTGGTTTCATTGATCTGTTCAATTGTTTCTTTGGTCTCTATGTTGTTTATTTCTGCTCTAATTTTTACTATTTCTCTTCTTCTACTGGGTTTAGGGCGTTCTTGTTGCTCTGCCTCTAGCTCCTTTAGGTGAGCTGTTAGATTTTGGACTTGTGCTTTTTCTAATCTCTTGAAATAGGCCTGGAGAGCAATGTACTTTCCTCTTAGGACTGCCTTGGCCGCATCCCATAGATTTTGAATTGTTGTGTTTTCATTTTCATTTGTTTCCATATATTTTTTAATTTCCTCTCTAATTGCCTGATTGGCCCATTCATTCTTTAGAAGGGTGTTCTTTAACCTCCATGTTTTTGGCGGTTTTCCAGACTTCTTCCTGTAATTGATTTCAAGTTTCAAAGCATTGTGATCTGACAGTGTGCATGGTATGATCTCTATTCTTTTATATTTATTGAGGGCTGCTTTATGTCCCAGTATGTGATCTATCTTGGAGAATGTGCCATGCGCACTTGAGAAGAAAGTAAATTCCCTGGCCTCAGGATGTAAAGTTCTAAATATATCCGTCAGATCCATCTGGTCCAATGTGTCTTTCAAGTCCATTATTTCTTTAGTGATTTTCTGTCTGGTTGACCTATCCATTGCTGTAAGCGGAGTATTAAAGTCCCCTGCTATTAGCACATTCTTATCTATAAGCTTGTTTCTGTTTGTGATTAATTGTTTTAGATATTTAGGTGCTCCCATATTCGGTGCGTAGACATTTATGATTGTTAGTTCTTCCTGATGGATGGACCCTGTAATTATTATGTAGTGCCCTTCTTCATCTCTTGTGATTGTCTTTAATTTAAAGTCCAGTTTGTCTGATATAAGTATCGCTACTCCGGCTTTCTTTTGATTTCCTGTAGCATGATATATATTTCTCCATCCCCTTACTTTTAATCTGAAGGTATCTTCCCGTCTAAAATGAGTTTCTTGTAGACAGCATATTGATGGATTTTGTTTTTTAATCCATTCTGCTACCCTATGTCTTTTGATTGGAGCATTCAGCCCATTTACATTCAGTGTTATTATTGAAATATGTGGGTTTAGAGTCTTTGTATCTTTTGTAGGGTTCATGTTTGTGGTGGTGTCTCTGGTATCTTTGTTCCTTGCAACCTTTCCTTCAGAGCATCCCCCTCAGGATTTCTTGTAGGGCTGGCTTCGTGGTGACAAATTCTTTCAATTTCTGTTTATTTGGAAAGGTTTTTATCTCTCCTTCTATTTTGAATGACAGGCTTGCTGGATAGAGGATTCTTGGCTGCATATTTTTACTGTTCATCACATTGAAGATTTCCTGCCATTCCTTTCTAGCCTGCCAAGTTTCAGTAGATAGGTCTGTCACCACTCTGATAGGTTTCCCTTTGTATGTTAGGGCCCTTTTCTCCCTAGCTGCTTTCAAAATTCTCTCTTTGTCCTTGTATTTGGCCATTTTCACTATGATATGTCGTGCAGAAGATCGATTCAGGTTACGTCTGAGGGGAGTCCTCTGAGCCTCTTGTACTTCCACATTTACTTCCTTCCCCAGGTCGGGGAAGTTCTCTGCTATAATTTGTTCCAGGACTCCTTCAGCACCTTTCCCTCTCTCTTCCTCTTCTGGGATTCCTATGATACGGATATTGTTGCGTTTGACCGTATCGCTGAGCTCTCGAATTCTTCTTTCCTGTTCCTGGATCAGTTTGTCTCTTTTTTTGTCAGCTTCTTGTTTTTCTATAATGGTGTCTTCTAAATCACTTATTCTCCTTTCTGCCTCTTCAATCCGTGCATTGGAGGCCTCTAATTTATTATGGATCTCATTTATCGCATTTTTTAATTCTTCATGCCTATTTTTATTTTCCATTCTGTCTGTAGCCATAGTTTCTTTGATGTCCCCTATGTTTTTTTCAAGCCCAGCTATTAATTTTACCATTATTATTCTAAAATCTTGTTCAGTGATGCTGCTGATATCTGTTTTGAGCAGTTCATTAGCTGTCATTTCTTCTTGGAGTTTCTTTGGAGGAGAGGTCTTTCGTTTCGTCATTTTAGTTAGCTTTCCGGCTCTTGTTGGTTTTAAAGACCTATTATTCTCTCTGTTTCTATGAGCACTGCTATATCCAAGAAGGCTCTTTGACTTTCCAGGGCCTACCCTTTCAGAGAGTGTTTTTTGAATGGTATCCCCTGGTCTCTCTTGTTGGGACCTTGGTTATTTTATTTTCCTATTCGTAGTGATATTTGGGACTCTCCACCTTGTGCACTCTAGCTTGTTTCTTGAGGTAGCCCTGGAAAAGAAAACAGACAGACAAACACACAGGGAGCAGGAGCACACAAACGCACAGGCTAATTCAACTAACATGCAAAGCGGGAGGGAAAACGAAAAAGTTAAGAGAAAAGATGGAGGAGGGAGGGCGAATAATAGGGAGTATAAAATACATAAAAGGGTCAAAAAGGGGAAAGGAAAAGGAAAAAAGAAGAAAACCGATGGACAAAGAACGGTTTAAAGGATATAACCAGATTTCCCAGCTACAGTTAAATAGCCGTGTGTATGCAGTGCTGGTTGAGGAGCATAGAGAAACAGAGAGAAAGCAGGGCGGGATGAGACACAATTGGAAATAGAATGAACAGGCAGAAGGGATAAGAAGCTTTTTTCAAAGAGGTAAAGGGTAGAATATGGTTGGATAGGTGAGAGAAGGGTGCTGGAATTATCCAGAGAAACTATATAGTCTAATTACTCCTGAGAGAAATAGCTGAAAATGTCAGTAGGTGTAGAATTTACATTTACACAATGGACTCGTGATCGTTTAAGCAAGCTGGCGACCAGAGTTAATCAGGTCAGTGTTCTGGGGAAAAAAGAGAGAAAAGAGAAAAAGACGAAAAAAAGAAAGAGTAAAAAAGAAAAAAAAAAGAAAAAAAAAAGAAAGAAAAAAAAGGAAAAAAAGAAAAAAAAAAAGGGAAAAAAAAAAAAAAAAAAGGGAGGAGAGCACCTCTCAGGCAGGGATGGGCGTGGCGGGATCCAATGCCTCAGGCGGGATCTCTGCCTTGGCGGTTGTGGGGAGGAGAGTGACGGTGCTCCAGTCCCTTCTTGAAGCAAGCGCTGCTCCTCGCTTTTTTGGGCTTGTAAACTCGCCGTACCGGGCGCTCAGCCAAAGTTGCTTGCACCCTTCAAGTCAGGCCAGTCCCAATCTCCAAATCCACATCCGCACACCCCCAGAAATTGCCTTAGATACAGCTTCCCAGGCAACCCCCTTGGGCAATTCCAGGCCCCCTGCCGAGCTCTGGGGGTGGAGTCAGAATCGCTGCTTCCTTCTCTGGGTTGGGCTGGCGCGCATGGGCGGGGGCTTGCCTGCCAGGTGCGCCGAGCCTGCTGGAGTGAGGAAAACCAGGTCCCTCTATGGCTCGTCACCCGAAACACGAACTCACAGGCTAATTTCCCAGTTTTTAGTTCCTTGCCTTCCCTCTCGAGTTCCAGCCAGCCAGGGGCGCGGACGCCCGGTGTCTGCGCGGCTCTTTCAGGGGCCCCAGCCGCCCAGGAGCTACAATGGCGGCAGGCGCGCCACCACTCTGAAGTCTAGCCTCCAGGAGCAGCACAAAGAAGCAGTTTGTGTGCTCAGCCCCCTGGGACCAGTTGGCGCGAGAGGACCTGGTGTGCAGGTATTTGGCAAGTACGGTCTTTCTATGCACCGAGCAGAGCTTTTTCTCCCCGAGCGGAGGTTTTTCTGTTTCGGACTCTCTCCTTTTCCCCTCTCACTCCCCGTAGAGGGTAGAGGGGGACCGCCTCTGACCCTGGAGTCTCCGATCCCCCCTCGATTTTATCTTCCCCAGTTCACACTCACGTTAGAAGGCTTGCTCAGTGGGTTCTGCGTCCTTTTTTCCCCAATCTTACAGGTTTTGCAAGGTTTCCAATGGCTTCAGGTCTTTTCTGTGTGATGTATGGGCGCGAGTGCCTATTTTCAATAGACTCTAATGTCAAGAGAGTCACCATGCACACAACCAAATGGTACATTAGCACTAACTATAACATGCTTACAAGAAATTCACTACATATGAATATTATAGTTGATTCATTCCCTAACATTCATTCCACCCAGGTGACTGGCCTAAGCCAGTCATGGCATGTCCATTTCTCTTGCCAGAAAATGGTTCAAGAATGGGCATACCGCCAATGAGATATGAGGGGAGGTCTGCAGGGACTTCTGGGAAACATTTTCCTGACTCTAAAGAGAGAACTCAAAAAAAAGGATGGTCTTTTCTAGATAATAAGTCAGAATGACAGGACTAGAATTTCCACAGCTATATTGATACTAACCTAAAGAAGGAAGCAAACCTGGTATGGTTGAGAAGACATGGGAAGACGCTGGATCCTTGATGATATCACCAATGGAATTCAAGTTTTATTACTTACAGAGAAATCTATTCTAGTAATAACATGTTTTGAGCACCAATGACATTTTGAGCTGAAAAAGGACTGTTTATAGTTAAATTTATGCAGGCATGCCTAGGAAGAAAATCAGAGGTGTTTAAGACAAATAGAAGAGCAAATTTAGAATGAAGAACAGGGGCTATTTTCAGATTAGGTCTTATGAAAAGACTAATCTGGTACTAAAATCAAGAGATTGGTCAAGCCATGAGATAAAGTCGAAAAATACAAATTAGTCAGTACTTCGAAGTGGGAGTTACTTTCTTGTACCTCAAAGGATGACTTCAAACTACACCAAAAGTCTTGCCAAAGTGAGACAAAAATGTAAGAGACCTAATGCCAATACAAAAAAAGTTGTTGATCCATGAAAGGCTTTGTATGTTCTGCCTTCCTATAAGAAGAACAAAGACCATTGTCCATCTTCTTGATTGTCAGGTAAACTTCAAAGACAAGAGAAGGTAATAATCAGGGTTTTTTTTTGAGGGGGGGGGCTGTAATACGCTAACTTTGAGTAAAATTGAAACATCAGGAAGATCCAACCACACACTGAGAACTACAGGACATTCAGTTAGTCCACCATTAGCCATTTTACATGGTGGTGGTTTCCTTTCAATATATTAAATGAGGGTAAAAAAGATACAGTGTACAAGCCAGATTTTATCATTTAAATACCAATTCATTTTCATTGTTGCTATTGAAGTGTGAGTCTCACCTGCACCAAAATATAATTATATATATAAGCAAACCACGTATAATTATTGATGTGATATTGGGTGTTCATGATCTTGTACATTACAGAAAATTGTCTCCTCACTCCAATCCTTTCCTCCAAAGTCAGGGCTAGAGGAAAAGGGTCTAGTAAATGTGTCAAGAATAGATAAAAATCTCACAAATCTAAAAGCAGTGATTTAAAATCAGATCAACCATGGCTTAAAACCCAGGATCGACATTTCTTTAGCTATGAGATCTTTGACATGTTATTTAATTCCATGAATCTGTTTTTTCCTCAGGGAAAGGGATATATTCATGGCTCCCTAAGAGGTTTGTTATAAGGCCTAGAGAGGGAATGTATGGAAATTGCTTATTAGACAGCCATAATGTATCAGAGACCAAAATAATGTCAATTTTCTCCCCACTTTTCCTAAAAAGGACTTACATTGGAGAGGGGAAAATCATTGAGAGGGTGAGAGAATTTTTTTTGGCCAATTAACATACGTTTTTCACTGGGGGGGACTCATGCTTTTAAAATACAGTACTGATCAATCTATGGATCAATCTCCCTAAGAGACTTTTATCACAACAGTGTCACAGGGAGTCAGAACATTTTTGCTTTGATGAGAATTCCAAGTTACAGATATTAAAACATGGCGCTATTTTTAGCTAGAGTGGACTAAGTATGTGAAAAATAGTTGCCTGGTTCTTGTTTCTGAATTCTTAGAATAAAGGAAGAGAGATTTTGTTTAAATGTCAGTATTTGTTTAAATGCCTCTGAGTCCCTCTTATTTTTAGCCCCGGTAGCTAGCAGTCCTAGCTCTGGGGGATGACTCGGAGGGTGAGTTTCAGTATTTACCAACAGAACTAAACAAAGTAAGCGTCTGATGGAAAACTGGATTCATAGACATCAAGCCACTGAAAGCTGGTGTGGGAGAGAAGTAAAGGGCTCAGGAAAGATGCAGAGACCACGTAACTCTCCCTTCCATTCAGCTGTCTGCAAACACTGTAGAAGGGAACTAGGAGGCCAGTCTCCTGGATACAAGGACAACAGGATGCCAGCTCCCTGAAGGCCTCTCAGGCAGAAGCCTTGACGTAGGAGAGGAACGGAGGAGGGGTTAGAAGCCGAGGGATGCTGGAGGCAGAGCAGCAGCCTCCACCAGGGCTCTGTGGGACTCTTCCGAATGACCCCTTTGGGATGAGGGGCAGCCCACTCGCACAGCTCTTAACCAAATGGAGATGGACATGGGGAGGCAGAAACACGTTCCGCACCTGGCCCAGACCTGTTCTGTTTTCTAAATGAATAAATAACATCTTCCATGGTCTTAGAACGTTTTCTGTGAATCTCACTTTTGTCAGCCTCGATTTTAACAGGAGCTAGATGACTTCTAATGCAATATTTTCTCTGGTGAGTACTAGGATCTGATATTCTATGTTGCTGACCAATAAGAGATTCATGTATTTTGGTAGTTTAGGTAAGCAGGTTGCAAAATGCCTCAAATAGTACTTCTTTTTGAAGACTTTTGAAACCTATCCCTTATTAAAGTGTATTGTCCCCTTTTCTCTTCTCCCACAGCAGTTCGTGTATGTATATAAGTATTTCTAGAGACTTCTAAACTTATTTGTTTACAAGTCTCTACACCATTTAAGTATTAATTCTCTGAGGGCCAAAATCTGCTATTATTCATGTTTGAACTCTCAGCACCTAACAAGTAACTGATACATGGTAAGCCCCCAATACCTTTATTGACGGAGTAAATAAATGGTGACATTCCTGCACACAATTGCAAAATGGCAAGCCAGTGGTAACTGCAAGGGAATTTTACTTAATTCGCACAGCCACATACAATTGACTGCATTCTCCATTTGATTCTGTTCAATAAGCATTTAATGAATATGTATAGGCGCTAGCCAAAGGTTTGGGCACAAGGAATGCTAAAATAATTATGACATTATTCCTACTTGAAAGTAGTTCAAAACAAATTGTTATTTTAAAATGTGTGCTGGACTGCTAGGTATATATCCAAGGGATAGAGGTGTGCTGATGCATAGGGGCACATGTACCCCAATGTTCATAGCAGCACTCTCAACAATAGCCAAAGCATGGGAAAAGCCTAAATGTCCATCAACTGATGAATGGGTCAAGAAGATGTGGTTTATCTATACAATAGGATACTACAAGGCAATGAGAAAGAATGAAATCTAGGCATTTGTAGCAATGGGATGGAACTCAAGGGTGTTATGCTGAGAGAAATAAGTCAGGCAGAGAAGAACAGATACCATATGTTTTCACTTATAAGTAGAACAGGGGAAACTTAACAGAGGACCATGGGGGAGGAGAAGGGGAAAAAATATCTGGGGAGAGGGAGGGAGGCAAACCATGAGAGACTCTTGAATACTGAGAACTGATGGGAGTTAGGGGAAAGGGGAAGGGGGTGATGGGCATGGAGAAGGGCACTTGTTGGGATGAGCACTGGGTGTTATATGGAAACCGACTTGACAATAAACTATATACAAAGTAAAAAAATAAAATAAAATAAAATATGTGCTGGAGAAAAGATATACATCAACATCTCTGTAGCTTATTTGTATGTTGGAGAGCAATTAATACACTTGTGATACCATTTAAACTGGTTTTCTTATTCTAACTTAAAAAGCTATGATCAATATTGCCAATAAACCAGAGGACAAAAGCCAATATTTGTCTTTAATTGGTCATTTCTACATAACATACAGTTCCATGAAATTACACACTTCCTGTCATGGGTTAGGGAACTAGAATTCTAGTTTTACTAGAATTGGATAACTACTGTGGTTTAGTGGTTATCTGTTCATCCGTTTGGCTTGTACTTGTCCCATGAGATTTTCAACACTAAAGCACCCCGGGGCGCCTGGGTGGATTAGTCGGTTAAGCGTTCGACTTCGGCTCAGGTCATGATATCGCGGTTCGTGGGTTCGAGCCCCGCGTCGGGCTGTGTGCTGACTGCCAGCTCAGAGCCTGGAAGCCTGTTTCAGAGTCTGTGACTCCCTTTTTCTCTGACCCTCCCCTGCTCACGCTGTCTCTCTTTCTCTCTCTCCTAGAAATAAATAAAACATTTTTAAAAAATTTAAAAAAAAAGCACTTTCCAAACTCCTTTGGTTTTTGAACCGTTGCTGCCATCCAGTGGGAGAATGTGGTGTTTCATGAAATAAAAGTAAGGCTATTCTGCCCAATAACTAATACGGCACTTATAATCAAATTTTTATAATCACAAGTCACCAAAAATTAAATGCTTTATCATACTGAATGACAATATAAAACTAATTAAAAAGCCAAGTCCTTTAAAACATTAACTATTCCAACAAGCCTTTGTCAATATATACAGATACTATAATTGATCTCATGTTGCATTGCTGTGCTTATAGTTGTATAGTATATTTCTTATATATTCTTCCACATGTATTGCAGTTAGATTATTTTTATCTAGCAATTCTATATGATTACTTTTAATCTATTTACATTTTTCCTTCTGTTTTTCAAGGTTCTTTAGGGAACAACCATAGAGATTCATGTAGGCCCTGCTGCTCATTGAATATCTCTTTTAATACCTCATTAATCTTTCCTCATTAATTCAAATCCAAGGTTCAACCATTGTTATCATTCTTAAGACCCAATTTAGATAAATAAACGGGTGCATATGTCATGCATATGTGATTTATGTAAATCTTTTTTGCCTATGTAATTTATGTACTTTTTTTTTTTTGCACTGTTTATGTTTGAACTAGCTGATGTCGTCTAGAAATTTGAGCTTGATTTTAAAAAGGTTAAACACATAAATGTTCCCAAATCCATACGATTTCTATACAAGTCAGCAACTACCTGGCACCTGACAGGGTCAACATTTGTAAATGAGCAAAAAAATGTTTACCTAATCACTGCATGCTCTAAAGTGTGTTGGCTAGTGTAATTAGAAACACACCTTTGGGTTTTATAATCTTTGCAGGAATCCCCTTGTCAGAGGGACAATCTCACTATCGTTTCTATGAATTCTTCAAAGCACTTCTCAGTTTAGGTGTTTCTCACCAGTAGATCACATATCAAGTTCTACTTCCAAATCCCTTCCTCCTTTGAGGATGAGATATGAGAGAGAACTTCTCTTTTCCCTGGACCAGGGAAGTCACGTTTACTAAGCAGCCTGTACTGTCCATCCTTTCAGGAAGAATTTACTTTTCTTGTGATATATTTGGCTTGTTTTAAAAGGACAATATTTAAAACACTGCCTTTTGGGGAATTTCAGAAATTTCATGAAAACCTGTCTCTTATAAACCACTTTACTTGTAATTTCAGAATTGTTTTTCATAGGGTAACATCTGATCATTTCGTATTCATATTAAAATTGTTACTGATGAAA
The DNA here is from genome assembly GCF_003009895.1 of Hyaena hyaena. NCBI lineage: Eukaryota > Metazoa > Chordata > Mammalia > Carnivora > Hyaenidae > Hyaena > Hyaena hyaena. The sequence goes on along the minus strand of NW_024080771.1, from coordinate 1,858,719 downwards.
CTTTTAGTGTTGTCCTTGAGAGACAATAGTCTGAAATTTAAAATGCTGAAGTAGACTTTTTATCTGATTATTAAACATCTGACTCATCTAAATTAACTAGATAAGTTTAAACATTCTGGCATTGATCTTAGCATGACTTCACTACAATTGCTAATAATTGTGTTATTATCTCTCTGTTGGCTCTCGATGTCATTCTTTTCTGGGATTTTCATATCTTTCTTTAATCAGTAGGTCCCTGCTCTCAAATGTTTCTGTTCTTTGATCTCTAATTTGTTACAGTACTAGCAAAAGACTTTCTTGACATGAATCAGAAAATTTATGATGATAAAATTTACCTTTCACATTCAATTCTTTAACCTAATAAATCTTTCAAATTTCTTTATAGTATGTTTTCTCTTTAAACTGTAAAAACTGAAAGCACCCACCTGCTAATGCTGATGGTTTCACTGAGTCGACTTTAGGGGGGTACAGGTTTCCACTGGCTCCCACACCCACATAATAAAGCTTAGACCAAGGCTAGGACATGTGGCGGTCTACCTTTGAGAATCTGGAAATTGCATATTACATAGAATGCCAGTTCAAGATGAATGGAAGTTGTCAAGAAAATGTAAAGAGAGATAAGTTTGTCTCATAAACTGTTAGAAAACAGAACAACCTGCTTTATATTTTTCTAGAGGAGAGTCACGTGGGTGAGCCCACACATTGGCAAGCAAACTCGATCCCTCCAAATGATCTCAGAGCATTAGTGTAAAACTACAAGTACCTGGGTAACTGGGGCAAACTAGGGGAGGGAGGGCAGTGTGCCTTCTCAGTAAACAAAATCCACCAGAGCCTACAGATACAGAATGAGGAGAACTACTCAAAATAGTAGAAATTCTAGCAGGCAAGTCAAATCCATATCAGTGTTTGATTGACTGCATTTCATAAGCCATGGACAAGTGTAATTCTTATTTAAAAATTATTATTTAAGTAAAGAGCAATTACTGGCATCAAAAGTCATTACTGAGCACTTACTATATACCAGCAGATGCCGAAGATACAAAGACGGCTAAGATTAGTCTCTACTACCTCAAGAAAACAGCTATAAAGATAGTGATGCCAAAGGAGAGTGGCAAAGGCAGAAGAACAATAACTGAATTGACACACAACTTCTGTGGGCTTCTTTCTCCCTCTTTTAAATTCTGACTTACAACCAACAAAACTTAAAAAAAATACAAGTCAACTGAAGGAGATTGATTTATTCTCTAATATTTCAATAAGCTTTTATTAACATGGAGAAGAGAATACATATTTTTGACTTTTCTAAGGTATAGGAAAATGTGAGGAAACAAAATTGATTCTTGTATCTCAGGTGTTAATTTATCAGTATTTTACAACTGGAACTCCTTTCGAGTAAACATCATCAAAAATGTTTTAGAATTCCAAATGTCTGTGATGTTTAGTTTTCTGAGTAGGGAAAGAAAAGAACTTGATTTAAGTAATTCAAATGTGAGAGAGACAAATATATTCTTAATTAAAACCAACTCATCAAGCAAAATTAACTCATTTTTAGAAAACACAGTTCAAAGATGGGGCGATATACATGCTGTGATTGCAATGGAAAGGTGTGAATGAGCACACTCTTGGCAATGACAGGCTCTGAACTGAGCTACAGTCTCTACCAAATAGGAATGTGTGACAGACGATACTTTTTTGCAAATTGCTACTGAAATGCTCTTCAGTTTAACTTGATTGTGTTGACCTCTGTTTACACATTCGAATGAAAGTAGTGAGCTAAGACTTACAAGACCTTTGTGGTCAGTGTCTAACAGTAGTGTGACCAGAATCAAACCATCCATAATTATTCTCCTGAGGAAAAGTTTGACCAATGGTACCTGTGAGGTAGCCTGTTGACATGGATAGTGTTTATCTGTCTGTCATTTACAGAAAAAAATAGATAGCTTCTGTGTAGTAGCCAGGGTTTTCCAGGGAAACAATCAGAAGGATGTGTTCGTTTGTGTATGTGTGTATGTATTATAAGAAATTGTCTCACAGGATGATTATGGATCTGTAGTCAACACGCTGGAGGCCCAGGAGAGCCTACGGTGTAGTTCTAGTCTGAAGGCTGGCAAGTTCTAGATCCAATCTTTAAGTTTCAGCCAGTGTTTAAGTTCAGGTTTGAAGACAAGAAAATACTGATGGCCAGCTTGAAGGCAGTCAGGCAGAAAGAATTCCCTCCTACCTGGGGGAAGGTCAGCCTTTTTGCTCTATTCTGGCCTTCCTTGATTGGATGAAGCCCAGCCACACCGGGGAGGGCAATCTGCTTCACTCAGTCTACCACTTAAATGTTAATCTTATCCAAAAAACACTCTCACAAAAACAGAATAATGCCTGACCAAATATTTGGGCACCCTGTGACCCAGTCAAATTGACACAGAAAATTAACCATCACATTCTATATTGCTTAAAACATATAATGCTGAAAATATATCCTAAACCCAAGATTTCAGAAATAAAAATATGGAATACATACAATAATGAAAATATACAAATGAAAACATTGATTTAATAAGTGTTACAGAGACTCAATATGTGCTGAGTACCCACTCTTCCTGGAACAGGATATAAGGCAGTGAACAAACACAAGTTTCCTGGCCTCTTGGAGTTTACACACAGTGAAAGAAAGACAACAAAATAGGATTATAGAGAGAGACTATGATTTCAGGGAGAGCTAAGCGGTGGGAAGAAAAGTTAAGCAGGCTGGAGAGAGAGCAAGTGGGCCAGCAACCTGAGGCAGGGTAGGGAGGGAATCTCTGAAGTGTTAACATCTGAGCAAAGACTGTAATGATGTGAAAGAGTGAGGCAGGTGAAGATATGAGAGAAGAGCACTCAGGCAGAGCTAAAAGCAAATAAATCAGTCCTGAGATGGGAACAGACTTGGCATGTTTGAAGACCAGCGAGAAGGTCAGTGTGGCTGCAACAGGGACACAGAAAAAGATGAGGAGGTAGACCGGGGCCAACTCGGGTAAATACACAGCTAGCATCTACCAATTAATATGCATCTCTGCATCAACACTTTTTACCTTCAATTTTCTTGTTTATGTATTCAGGACATGTGAAGCATATTACAAACCATAGAACAAAAAAGGAACAAAGGAATGGACACAAGATTTGAAGGTGTCATTAACATTTTGCTGATACGCAACGTATGCTAATGAGGATACCCATTTCCAGTTAAATAAGTAAATAATTATCTTGAGGATAAATACTTCTTAACACAGGCCAATTTTACTTTGTAGCTAAATATTTAAGTACAAAATTTGGTATGGTTCATATGCTATAGTTTCTGGATTATAGATTGTTTTGCATTATTTCTCATTGGAATTATCTGTCAGCACTATAATAGTTTCCAGGTGTTAACATATTGTGGTTGGATGCATAGTCTTCAAAAGAACATGTGCAAGTAAAACACAGTATTATGTATGTATTTGCAAAATATTGAGAAATAAAGAGGGACTTTCAGAGGGGTGTTTAAGCTTGCTGTTTCCCAAAGTGCAACTCCATAAAGTACGAATGTATATTAGTCTTGTTTAAGTCAGGAAGACACAAACCACTTGAGGCATTTAAAATAGAAGTGATATAGTGAATAATTTACAAAGTAGTTAGGAGGGTTCAGGAGAAGGAAGGTATGCAGAAGGTTATTAAAGGGGGGAGGTAATAGTTACAGATCAGAAGGCTGCTAACACCCCTTGAGCTAGACCTACGTGTTGAGCCTGTTGATGTATCATGGGTCACTCCTCAGCTAGAAATGTTGAGAGGCTGTTCTTTCTGCCAGGGTTGGAATCATAAAGGGTCACCAAGGTAGTGGGTGGAACCCCTGGGGAGGTTAGTGCACTCCCTGGGATGCAGGAGTCACAGCAGCCTGCCTCTTCCTGCCCTACACCCATCACTAATAACTGTCAACTACTGTCAGAACCAGCACCAGGAAGTTTTTATCTTCTGGTCTCCCCCCCCATGTCTCCCATGGGCAGAACCAAACAGGAAGCCACCTGGCAAAGGCATGTGGGAAATGTAGTTTTCCAATTCCCCAACCCAGAAGTGCCAAACAAAGACTAGAACATGATGGCGAGAGGCACATCAGAAAAAATAACCAGCCCTGTTGGCTATTCAGTATTCAAACACACCCTTCTATCCATACAACAGTGACAACTGACAACTACTTTATACTTCCACCTAATATAATGAAGATGAATATTCTTTGAAGATGAATATTTTTCCTCAATAGTGCCCAAGAGAACAAATGAAGATGATCTTACCCTCTCCTAAAAAATATTGAGATACAAAAAACCACCAATCACTTTATCTATCTCTAGGTGACAGTACTTTCCTTTTCAATTCAATCACCATCTCATTTGATTATTTTGTACCTGAGAGTTTGTATTAAAAAGTAAACAACCACGATACTCATAAAATAAAAAATAATTTTGGTAAAAAGGGAGGAGGATTAGCCACTATTTATATGTGTGAAATAATAAGTGGATTGTTTACCTATTTATGCATAATAAATTGCCTCAAAATATATCAACTCAAAACAACAAACATTTATTACCTTAGTTACATCAGTTTCTGAGAAGCAAGACACCAGAGGTGGCTTACCTGGGACGTTCTGGCTCAGGGACCTCTCCGGATCTGCAGTCAAGATGCTGTCTAAGGTTATAGTCATTGGAAGGCTTGACTGTGACTGGAGAGCTCACACCTAAGTGTGTGCACATGGTTGTTGGCTGGAGCCCTGAGTTCCTTGCCATGCAGTTTTCTCTATAGGACTGTTCGTGATGACAAGGTGGCTTCTGCCAGGGCAAGTGATCAGAAAGAGAAAAAGACATACAGACCAAGACATGGGTTTCAGGACCTTTTTAAAAAAATCACAGTCTTATAACTGGCACACTGTAATTTCTGCTATATCCTACCAGACACACAGATAACCCTGGTTTGATTTGGGAGAGGATTACACAGAGTGGGAGCATCAGGAGGCAGGAATCATTAGGGGCCATCTTGGAAGCTTGTCACCATGACAAACAAGGAAGAAAATATACAGAGCTGCTATAATCATTTCTGTATCAGGTGATAGTGCTTTAGTTCACATTTATAACTTCCTTTTCCTACTCCTTTCTGTGTTCTCTTTGCATGCTGTCAGTATTCAGCTGGTTAGGATATTTTACCTAAATACCCCAAACTTTCATTCCTAAGGTATTTAGGTTCTCAATGATTCTACCTTGAGTTCTGTCTTCTCTTAATTGCACTAATTGGTATGGAAGTACCAGGAGGTATCCCACAGAATCCTGTAGGTTCCAAGCATACTCCTCCCTTCCCATGTCTATACGTAGTTGCAACCAAATTTCATCTTGCTAATTGGGATCAATAAAAGTAGCCAGCACAGGAATCTCTTTCTTTGCCTATTTGGTCTGTACAATGATGAGACTCAAATTAGTAAGTGGGAGGCCCAGTTTCCAACTGGCAAAGAATTGTGTCTCCTGGGAGCAGATCATAGTTCAAAGATATAAAGATGGGAAGTAAAGATTTTGTGATTAAGTATTACGGGGGGGGTGTGTGTGTGTGTGTGTGTGTGTGTGTGTGTGTGTGTGTAATTAGAAACTTTGCAGAGAATTAGCTCCATAGTTGAGCTTCAAAAGGCCAATTCTATTGGATAAATGATAAGAACAATGAAATTACTTGGTTGTGGTATCATTGCCTCTCTCCTCTTTCTATAAAATGAGTTTCTTTGCTATATGGGAAAATGAGAAGGCAAATACGGCATCAAGTATGAAGGTGCTAGAAGTATATTGGGCAAAAAGGCAAATCTATATCCAGAATAAGCCTCTGTTCCAGGGAGAACATGTAATTGTTCACCTAAGGTAAAAGGGGCCCATTAGGATCAGTCTCCAGGTGGCAGGTGTCATATACGAGCCTAGTATTGGTCTACACTACTAGCAATCTGGGAAGCCAACAATGATGGCATCCAGATCAGCGTTAGTGAAGGGAGTCCATGTTGTTGAGCTTCTGCATATCCTCCATTCTGCCCCATAATTACTTGTAAATGATACCACTGAGTACCATCAGGGTGACTTGGGGGAAGAGTTTGGCTGACATCCAAGGGATGAATGAGTTTGCCCGCCTGCTTATTGATAGCCCCCTTTGAAAGTTAGTGCCATTGGTGACCATTCACAAGGGACCCAAATATCCTTGTACACTGGTCCCAGATTGAGAGCTTCTTCCACATTGCTTTTCCCCAAAACCTCCTTACCATCAATTCCCTAATGTTATGCTTTCTAAATTCTGACCATATGGACTATCTTAGTTCAAGCTGCTATAACAAAATGCCATAGATTGAATGGCTTAAATAACACAAATTTATTTCTCACAGTTCTGGACACTGAGAAGTCCCAGATCATGGTGCTGGAAGATTCTGTGTCCCATAAGGACCATCTTTCTTGTTGCAGATAGCTGCTTTCTTGCTGTATCTTCACATGGCATAGAGAGAATGAGCACTTTCTCTGGTCTCTTCCTTTCCTTATAAGGTCACTAATTTCACCATGTGGGCTCCATCCTCATGACTTTATCTGTATCTAACTACCTCCCAAATGCCCCACCTCCAAATATTATCACACTGAGAGTTAGGGCATCAACATATGAGTTTGAAGGGGTACAAACATTCAGTCAACCCACTAGCACCTGTCTGTGAATTAGCACGTACCCACTCTCCTGGCCATTTCTTCATCCAGGCAGAGGGAACAATCAGATGAACTGCTGGACATGCTTGGTGGGAGGGTTTCTCTTTCCCCATACTCCTCTGAGTGGCATTGCAGTGCTGGCTTATACTGGATGTCCTGCGTATCCATCCATCAACTGGGCACAACTTGGTTTTTTCTTCCTTACTCAGTTCTTGGTTGGCAGGGTGGGACCAGGATAAAGTAAGGCATGCACCCAGCACACAAAATTTCAGGAGGCATTCATTTCCAAGAGGCAAGTTCTAACTTCTGTAAAAGAAAATAATAAAGATAAAATTTGTGTGTATCTACTTATTTTGGCAAAAAGAAACACAGGAAGAATAAAGTAATGAGTTTGATTACCTACGGGAGTGTACAAATGGGGTGGAAGTGATATAGAAGTAGTGACCTTTGCATAGTTTTGACTTTTGGAACCATATCAGTGTTTTTCATACTAAAAAAATAACTAAATGAAAGCATCGAAGATGAAGGAGGGAACTAAAATGTAATATAAACAGGAGCAAATGTATCTAGCTGTATTTGAGATGAACAATATAGCTGCACTGAGGGAAGGTGGAAAAAGCAATTTTGAACAGAATGTTTTGCCTATATCCACAGATTAAAGACAAAAGGAGCTATTAATGATTATTAAATATTAATCTAGTAGGTTTGTTTTCCCTGTGGTGTGGGTTAGCAATTCTGAAACTGCTTTTATGTTCCCTGCGATTGAGAAAATAAACAAATGCACTGATGGAAATGAAAAAGCAAATTTCTCATTGTTGAAGAAGGGAGTAAAAGTATAAAAAGGGGGAAGGCTAGAATGAACCTTCTGGTGTTGGACTGGAATTGGTGGTATTGGCATAAACATAGTTTTGGATATAGACATAGAAGTATATGTTTACATGCACCCAATTTACTTCTTAGCTCTTTCTGCTGAAATGGTTTAGAAGCAATAACACTCTAGTACCAATGTTCATACATTAAGTCCAGATCTTGGCTCCTTAAAACCATTCTTCATTAGGGGCGCCTGGGTGGCTTAGTCGGTTAAGCGTCCGACTTTCGCTTAGGTCATGATCTCGCGGTTCGTTGGTTCGAGCCCCGCGTCGGGCTCTGTGCTGACTGCCAGCTCAGAGCCTGGAGCCTGTTTCAGTCTGTGACTCCCTCTCTCTCTGACCCTCCCCTCCTCACGCTGTCTCTCTCTCTCTCCTAGAAATAAATAAAAATTTTAAAAAAAAAAAAACATTCTTCATTAAAAGAACTCTAAAACTAAAGCCTAGAAGGGATAAGATGAGCCTGGAATTTCTCATTGGAGCTGAAATTAAGAATCACCTCAAAAATGATGGGGATATGTCAAAAAAACAGAGGAGCCAAGTCTAAATGGGGTCATACTGGCCAAATCTGGGAAAAGTTAGCCCCAAAATAAACAGTGATAGTAAAGGACAAAATCTACTTGTGGTCACCTCCAAGATAGTCCACAATGATTCTCTCCTCCTAATATCCACACCCTTCCACAGTCCCCTCCCACAGTGAATCAGGGCTGGCCTGATACCCACACAATGCAATGGAGGAGGCAGCAGCATGCAACTTTCAAACTCAAAGACATTGCAGCTTCCCCCTTGGCCTCCTGGATTGCTCACTCCGGGAGAACCCAGACTCCATACGTTTCAATCACCAATCGGCACCACCTTGTCAGCTGTGAGTAAGCCACCCTGGAAGTGGACCCTCTGGTCATGTCAACCTTGCTAAGGACTACAGACTAGCAGACACCCACAGCAACTCCACCAGAGTCCTCAGCCAGAACTTCCCAGCCAAGCGCCCTAAATCCATGACTCTTAGAATGCATGAGAAACAATAATGGCTATTTTTTAAAATCACTAAGTTTTGGCATGATTTACTATGCAGTATTGGATAAAAAAAAATCCACCATCAAATAAAATGAGAATTCATGAGTTGCTCTAATGTGATAGAAATAGATAAACTGATAGATATAAAGAAAGAAAGAAGGAAAAGGGTTCCTCTTTACAACAGATTGCTAAGTAATAAATGTAAAAAGATGATGGAGCTATAAAATCACCAATTTTTAGTCACTCTAGTAATACTCCAGTACAAAAAAAATGGTCAATTGTTGCTAAAATTGAGTGAAAGTTTAATGAGCAAATATATGTTATATAGTCTTGAAGTATCTCCCCATAGGTTTTTTATTATTATTATTAAATTGGAAGGCAAAACTAGTGATCTTATAGTAGAAAACCATGGCAGATGCTACTCTGAGAAATCAAAGTTTACCTCACCAGTCATGGGACATCACACATCATGAACCCCTTGTTACAATGCCCCAAACACATCACAACTCTTCTTGGCATTCTTGCCAAAAATGCACAACCTGACCCAACTGATGAGGAAACATCAGATAAAGTTCAAATTGACAGGTATTCTACAAAACTATCAAGTCAAAGAAAGACCGGAATCTTTCCAGGTAAATTAGTAAAAGACACAGGATGCCTGTATGCAATACCTGGGCTTTTGTATTTAGGTGTGGCTTTATTTGCAGGTACAGTCGCTCCAAAGAATGTAGTAACTTCTGTATTGTTCCCAAATGGATGGAAAATATAATATAGGGTTGGTAACTCAGGGTGTTGTGTGGGTGCATGGCTTGTGTGCACAACGTACTTCTGCCTTGTGTACAAAGCTTTACATAAGCCAAATTACATTTGTTTTAGTCAGGTTAATCTCCAGACTGTTTGCCTGTCCTATTCTTTTTATTTATCTCTAGGTTCTGATACCTGAAAGGATGTAAGTTTGTTCTAATTTTATCTTACTTTCCTCTATACATATATATCCTTCCTACCAAGATGTATAAATGGAACTCAATTCTAGGTGCTGAAAATTTCATCATTGAAAGTACATATGTGAAATCTTAGCTTCTACCCAAATAGGGTTAAAAATGTAAACTGACCTTTTTGAAACAGATTTTAACAAGTAGCTAAGATTCTTGCTAAACATTATGAAGAAATCCACTGCATATGTCAATATATTTCAGTGGAACATAAAAAAAATATTTGCATACATGGATCTTTCCCAAAAGGGTGGATATTCTAGGCAGAATGCTAAATGCCTTCGTGAGCGATGGCACATAGGTTTGAGGTAGAACTTGGGACAGAGGAATTGCTTTGCACTATAAATTCCTGAGAATTGAGAAGCAAAAAAAAAAAAAAAAAAGAATGCGAGCTAGGCTGGCATCCACAGGATGGGGGGGGGGGTGAGCTGAGATGCAGAGGGGCATGCATTAGCAAAGGAAGTGGGGGATTGGAAAGCGAGAGGTCTAAGAGCAATTTTAGGGCAACATGCTGTGTAGTGCGACTCACAAATCTCATAATGCTTTGTGTGCTTGGAATTGTGGTAGAAACAGGTAGAGATGGAGGTGTGTATGTTGTCTGACCTGGGGCTGAAATCGTCAGTCTTTGGACAAGGACACTGCAGACAACTGAGTTACGTAAGCAAACCTGGACCATTGGTAACATGGAAGAGACCCAGTTGGGAATATGCTCCTTCCTGAGCATGCTTTGGTGGGTGCATATTTCTCTGTTCTATAAAGGCTGATCTACAGTGATTTCCCATACTTTTTTGCACGAGGCCATTTTTTACAATGGGACAATTTAATATATTTGGTAAATTTCTTAGGCTAATTCTCAGGCAAACAAACTCAGAAGAGGATGGATAACAGTCTGTTCACTGGTTTTCTCTAAATAGATACAGTGAGTCATCCCTTTCCCTTAGTTTACCATCTGCTATGATTTAGAAAATCAGTCCTAATTTAATCAAGAATTATTTTTTTTCCTCTTCCATGATATTCTTGCAGAAGGACTGTCCTAGGACTCACACATTTATTTTTTGTTGTACATGATAAGCCATATTTTCTGAAGGCCTCATTCTCTTGTTGTAAGCTAGGTAACCTAGTGAGATGTAACAGCTCTTTCAGACTGAAAGGGGGAGGCCTAGTGCTAAACTCTTCTGTAAGCCTGAAGGTTTTGTTTTGTGTTAAGGGTTTTCGATTATTAATAGCCATGCTATAGCACGCGTGTTATCAGATCAAGAGTTGGCAATTTTACTCAGGCCATAGGTGTCTCCAACTGGGCTGACAGCTAGGTTTGTAAGCTAACAAAGCAGCAGAGCCTCTCCCCTGCATTCCATTCCTTTCCCCGCCCTCAAACCATTTAGCAGATATGTGAACACTGTGAATAAATATGGTCAGCCTTAGATGAACTTGTTAATTACCAAATCCACATTCTTCCTGATTAGAAATGGACCAGGTCTACACTCATCAAAAATTTTGCTGATGGTGGCCGATGAAACAAATGTATTTACATCTTTCCACTGTAATCTCTGCTAACTTTCTTTGAAAAAGGCTAGCATCTCTGTGACTTGGACCTGATTTAACTATTGGGAGATGATCCAATGATGGTGCAGATATGTAAGGAGCATCACTCAGTGGTTCAAAGAGCTATTCAGTGAAGAGTTTCCAACTCTTATTAGATGTCACGTTGTTATCTTGGAGGAGAACTTGAGAGTCAAAGACGATAGTCTGTATCCTGAGCCAAACTCAAAGGCTCGGGGCTCAAAGAGAAATGGAGAGATACAAATCCTTGTTCTTATGCTGATTTGTTTGAAGAAAGAATATAAGCTAGTAATCCTAAGACGTGTACCTACAGTAGGGGTATGATGAAGATAAAGAATCAGAAATGACATGGTCTTTCTTTGGGGTTGCCTCAGGAGCTTGCCTTATCCTGCGCTGGTGCACATTTGCACAAAATTTGGTTCTTTTGATATTTCATGGGTAGGAATTTCAGCAGCTACCACTGGACAAGGGAATGGGAATACAGGGGCCAGAAGAGAAACTAAATACAGCAGCTTAATTTTTCTAAGTGTACTCATTTACAGAATGTGCATGAAATAACTAACTCCTGAAAACACGGTTGCATTTCATTGTCAAAGCAATCCCAGGAGGGTGGTGTTATCACACACGTTTTGGTATTAAGCACAGGAAGGACAGTGGCAGAGGCAGTCTTGGAGGCCAGGGCTCTGTGGCTGCACATCTCACGGTCTGCCCCTGTGTGCTAGAGCTGCGAGACACAAACGCAAGTCGAAGTCTCGACAGAGCCCAACTGTGGTTACTAGAGACCAGCGTCTTGGAGCTTTTGACTTAGCCCCTGCTTGTGAGAGTGGCTTCTGCCGTGCGTGGCATGTGAAAGCACTCAGCTAATGTTCCTTGTCTTCCTTTTTTAGCTGCTGATTGGTCTTCCTAAAGCATTACTTTTAATCATGTTATTCCCCTGCTAAAAATGGGAATTTTGATGGAAACCCATCAAAACCATAGAAAGAATGGATAAACAACCTATGGGATGTTTATACAATGATATATTAAATAGCAAAGAAAATACTTGAACTGCAGCTACATGCTACCTCATGGATGAATAGTACAGTGATGCTGAGCAAAAGAGATAAGACTGAAAAGCATTTTGAAAGTAGAGAAGTATCATTTTCTAAAATTTTTAAAACAGGAAAACTAAATTATTTTTCATAAGCATGCACATCTAGGTGTGAAATATAAATGAAGGCATATAAATTGTTGTCATAGAAAAGAGGCTAGCTGTTACATGATGGGTGGAGGGAAGAGCCTGTGACCTAGAAGAGAGGGACTGGAGGTGCTGAGATTCTAGTGACATTTGTTTCTTGATCTGGGTGGTAGTCACCTAGAAACTGGCTTTGTAGCTACTCATTAATTGAGAATGACAACACACCTCAGGCCCATGTCTGCTGTCTTGATGTCACTTAATAGAGGTTCAGTTCTTGCTCCGAGTCCCACATTGGGATATAAATTATATGGGCATGCTAATGAAAATATACATACAAATTTTAGCACTTTTTTTGGTGTGTATTATATTTTACAGTAAAACATTTTTAAGAGAAAAAAACAATTGACACGAGGACTATGTCTACTCTTAGTGTCTAATGCAGCACTTGAAAAAATGAATATCAGTAATAATATAATAATAATTACAGAGTGTTGAAAAGCACTATGTAACTGACCTTATTCTAAGCACAATGTGTTAAATGACTTTACCTCCCTAACAACTGTAGGAAATCGGTGCTATTTTTATTCATATACTAGTATAATTTTATCCATACAAACTAGTATACATATATTTTATCCATAGATGCTAGTATAATTCCAGGATTCAAATCCAAGAACTATGACTCTGGTGACCACTGAATAGCTTTAAGTAAAGCTATACTTGTCTGTGTGTCATGGGACAAAATGAGTGTCATTTGACTTTTCTGGTGGTCTCTGGTAGAGGAGGAAGGATTTTATGGCGCTGGATTTTGGACTTCGGTATGTTAAGGAGGTGTTTTGACCTTCACAGATTCTACAGGCTTACCTCAGGCCAGACAGGCTTTTAACACTGTGCAGTGGCTGATGGTGGAGTTTTTTTCATACCAGTAGGTTCAACTTATGACAACTGCGTGCGCAAGCAGTGACCGTGTAGAAGTAGGTCTGTACTTCGGAGACCTGAGAAAGTAGCATTCAGATTTTGCCAGCCTTACAGAAACTGTGCATGTGAAGAGAGAAGTATTTCTTGACCAGGTAATATACTCCTCTGGGGTCTTGTGCTTGTATTCCAGAACACTTAGTAATAGGTAATAGAACTAACGACCCACCTGCTATGCTGCAGGCACTCTGCTAAGTGACATAATTAGACTCTTTAAATGCTGACGGCAGCCCTGAGGAGTAGGAATTATTACTGGTATCACCATTCACAAATGAGGGAGATGAATAACTTCAGGATAAATGGTCACCATCTGAATCTAGACAATGATTACAGGGCCTAAACCAGTAAACTCTGGGTAGATAATCTGTTGGTTATGCTTAGTGGTGTTCAGTAAAGGACACAAGTGAATAGATGTGGACAAAAGGCTGTTCTCATCAGAGGCAACATTTAAGATCCCAATCATCTATTCACTTTACTTTCCATGAAAAGGAAAGAGTGGGGATTAATTTTCTAGTTTAATTGGAAAAGGAATGGGGAGGTCTTTCTAGAGGTTCCATAACTATCACCCTTTTTCTTTCCAGGTTTTCAAGTGACTTATAGTACCATCACTTGGCCCTAACAAATCCACTGCTAGAAAAGATTTTCCCCTTCAAACCCAGGTTTGTTTCAGCTGAAAAATCATCTTTGGCAGATACTTAAATTGAAGCTGCTACTTATAGCCTTATGTTCTTTTCCCCTGGGGCACTTGTTCTCAAAGTGTGGTCCCCGGACCAGCACTGGCAGGTGCACTGGGGTCTCTTCTCATTCTCAGGTTCCAGCCAGCCTTACAGAATCAGAGACTCTGGGCAGGGGCCCAGTCAGCTGCCGATTCACAAGCCCTCCAGGAGATTCTGATGCTCCTTACTGCTTGAGAACCACTGCCTGAGGGCGTGAGTGAGGAACATACCTCAGACCTTGGTACCCAGTACATTTAGTTCCCTTTGTTCTTGAATTCGATATATTTGTCATGAGTTTTCCCTCCAGGCATGCCTTCAGGACACCTACATTAATTGCATTACCACCTAGAAGTTATTTGCTATTTTTAAACTCTGAAGTCTGAAAATGAGGTAACTGAATTCTAAGATAGTCTCTCCAATTTCCTCCTTGATCCTGCTTGCAGACGGACTTTTGGGCAGCAGTTTAGCCCTTTCTTGTTGTGGTGCTTGGTACTAATCATCCGAAGGCAGCATCTACAGCGTGGGCACAAGTGCCTTAGCACTGAGAACTGCCTTAGCAGATTCAGCTAAGACAGGAAAACCTGCACAAAACTGTTCTCTCCCCAACATGTCCTAAATAAAGTCCTAAATAAAGAAAGCCTCTTTTTTTCTGCAGGTGCATCTTCACCTGGGCAGTGACTGCTTAGGAAACCCCACCTGCACGGTGAGCTGCTACAGCCTCTCCCTGTAGGTATCTGTGGGGGCTGCTGCTGACGCTGGGGCCCTTCCCAAGGGCGTCCAGCTCCCTGCTGAGGCCCAAGCTTCTTTAAGGCTGGCAAAATCTGAATGCTACTTTCTCAAGTCTCCGAAGTACAGACCTACTTCTACACGGTCACTGCTTGCACACGCAGTTGTCATAAGTTGAACCTACCGGTATGATAAAAACCCCACCATCAGCCACTGCACAGTGTTAAAAGCCTGTCTGGCCTGAGGTAAGCCTGTAGAATCTGTGAAGATCAAAACACCTACTTAACATACCGAAGTCCAAAATCCAGTGCCATAAAATCCTTCCTCCTCTAACAACTTTTCTTCCCCAAATTGCACTTGTATTTACAGATTTCAGTGTTTCTGGGGCATGCACCAAGTCAGAGGGTATCTGACAGGACCTAAAATAAAAGCACACCATCTCAACTTGAGATCTGAATAAGGTGGGAAATAAAACATGAAGTCATAAAGTGTATTATGACAAAAACAAAATTGGAGAATGTAGCTCAAAAGTACCATTAATGGAAGCTGGCCATCCCTATCTCATGAGGAAGAAGGGCAGAACTGAGTCATGTACATCTGGTTTAACCTTCCAGAAAGGTATGGTCCTCAAAGTTGATATTTATCAGCCAGATGCGTGTTCTGCCTTCCACAGGAGAGATGGAGGGAAGTGGTAAAAGGAAACAGCGGCGTTGGTCTTCCCTAACAGTGAATAAGAAAACTTTTTTTAAATTTTATGTTTCATTTATTTTTGAGAGCAAGAGAGACACAGCATGAGTGGGGAAGTGGCACAGAGAGAGAGGGAGACACAGAATCTGAAGCAGGCTCCAGGCTCAGAG
Source organism: Hyaena hyaena (assembly GCF_003009895.1). NCBI lineage: Eukaryota > Metazoa > Chordata > Mammalia > Carnivora > Hyaenidae > Hyaena > Hyaena hyaena. The sequence goes on along the minus strand of NW_024080771.1, from coordinate 1,843,129 downwards.
CTGTCAGCACAGAGCCCGATGCAGGGCTCAGACTCACAGACAGTGAGATCATGACCTCAGCCGAAGTCGGAAGCTTAACCGACTGAGCCACCCAGGCGCCCCAGGAAAATGTTTTCAAAAGTCAGTTTCTATGACTTATGCAGACTATTTTTGTAAGGTATGGAAGGTCTGTGTGCACAAGATCTATTTAATTTTGGTTTCAAAAGCTGTATTCAGAATTTAAAGGCAAAGCACTTTAAGAAATATGAAGCTTTTGAGTCAAAACTTGTAGCACAGTTTGTTTATAAAACTACTCAGAAACCTGCAGATTAAAAAAAAAGTTCTTAAAGGGTCCAATTTCAATGAGCGGGAGAAGTAGGTCAAACTGAAAGATTTCTATTTTCCTAATTGGAAAAGGAACAATAATTAAGGGATTGATTTTGCTTTGTGCCTTTCTCTTTCATAGCTTTGTTTCATAGCTGCAGCAAAGGTGCACAGAGCCTAAGCTAGTTTTTCCCTCATAAAAAAGAGCAACTTCGCTGAAGATTTGTACTCTTCAGTTATCAAATTTTAAGATGGGAGATTAATGCTGCAAATTCACCGACTGTAACCAAGTTGACTTAACCATATAACACTGAAAAGAGAGTAGTTCGTGAGCATTCTCCTTGGGGCACTCTAAATTTGTGGAACTACGATAAAAGCTTTTCAGTGTAAGTAATAAGAAAACCAGTGAGTTTCAAAGTGCAATTTTAAAGCAGTCTACTTTTTATAAATATCAAAGAAAATACTTTGGAAATTGATTTGATTGTGACATTTTTGACAAGTGTCCCGACTCAAAACAACCTATGACTATTTGTTGCATATCTATATATGTCTTTTACTCTGGAATGACATTTCAAAATATCAGGGACCTTCCCCAAACTTCTCTCAAGCTAATGGGTGTAAAGATAGCCACACAGGGACATCATTAGGCAAAGTACTAGCTCACAGTTGTAGTGTGATTCTAAAATCTAAAACTTTTAAATTTGCTTTAAGGAATCAAACTTCAGCATTTAAACCTAAATACATCTAAGAGTTTGTAAATTTGAAAGTACCATGCCTGAAGAAAAATTAAGTTCCATGAAATCAATGGAAAATCACAACTCTCTTTTTAGTTAGTATCCCTCCAGGAGGAAGGAAAGTATTACCTAAATATAATGCCTTAGGGATAGCAAAGATTTAACTGTTCTCACTTCTCATTTAGAAGAGACATTCATATTCTTGGTGGTGGGCTGATTTGTGAATTGTGAACATGGTCCATGGAGATACAGCTCTGTGCACAGAGGGTGGGTGTGGGGTGCGGGTGTCCTGTTTGGCACAGGGTGGAATACAGGACAGGAAGTTTCCAGACTCTGAGCTGGCACCGCAGTTTATGTGCTGAGTTCAATCCTGAGTCTTGAGGAATACATCTACTATGAATTACAAATCTGGCAAGGTACAGGTAAGGCCCAGGTTAAGTCTTCATAATCAGGCTTTGAACAACATATATAAATAGGCAAAGCTTACAAGTTTCTCTCCTTGAGTGAGTGCCTTTGATGCCCTATCACCAGCACTATTTGGTAGAACTGACACTGAATGTTCATTTTCATAGTTTGCACTTGTTGGGATGAGCTACAGGTGACTTGGGATGATTGTGTAAAGACAGGAATCACAAGACTAAGAGGTAATGGAGAGAGACTGGGACAATGCAGATACAGGAAAGTCCTGTCTAGAGCAGCTGCATAGCTTTCTTTGTTTAAACCCCTCCTCCACATTCCTCTATGCAGTTACTACAGTGGGAGACGCGGATCTTACAGTTCCTTCATGAGTTTCATTCAAAACTGTGATAAAAATTTAGAGCACCTACTGGGTGTGATCATTGAATAAGATAAAATCCTTGTGTTCAAGAAGCTAAATGTGAAAACCATTATACCTGCAATAATAAAGATATACAGACTGAGTAGGGTGAGTTGGTCTAGCCTGGGAACTGAATGAAGGCTTCCTAAAGGAAGCACCATTTGAGTTGTGCTGGGAAAAGAACAGATTAACCAGGAAGTGGGGGTAGCAGTGGTGTTGGAGAGAAGACAGTGAATGTTTCTGCTGGAGGGAGCAGAATGAACGAAACCTCAGAGGTATAAAAACACGATGGGAATCGCAGAGGTGTATCTAAAGAGTTGCAAGCAGCTGAGAGCATGACAGGGCAAAGCATGAGGACAGAAGGGTGGGAGCCATGCCTCAACAGTGACATGGAGTGGCTCATGGGCAATATTGCAAGACATACAGAGAGGTTTGGACCTTACCTTTATGTAATGTGGGAGCCACTAGAGGATGTGGAGATGTCTTTAGAAAGACATGGCTGTGTGCAGGAAGGATTTAAGCAGACAAAAGAAGGAGGAGAAGGAGGAAACCATTGAAAAGCTTTGAAAAGCTTTGAAAACCATTGAAAAGATGAAGATGATGGAAGACTAAATAAGGCAGTAACCATAGGGATGAAGAAGGGAGAGGGATTTGAGACCTCTCAGGAGCCAAAATTAATAGAATGTGGTGGTTGAATAAGATAAAAGATCTGTATGCTGAAAACTAGAGAATGTTTATGAAAAGAATTGAAGAAAACACAAGGAAATGGAAAAACATTCCATGCTCATGGACTGGAAGAACAAATATTGTTAAAATGTCGATACTACCCAAAGCAATCTACACATTCAATGCAATCTGTATCGAAATAACAGCAGCATTTTCTCAAAGCTAGAACAAATATTTCTAAAATGTGCATGGTACCAGGAAAGATCCTGAATAGCCAAAGTAATTTGAAAAAGAAAACCAAAGCTGGAGGCATCAGAATTACAGACTTCAAGCTGTATTGCAAATCTGCAGTCATTATGACAGCATGGTACCGGCACAAAAACAGACACTCAGATCAATGGAACAGAATAGAGAACCCAGAAATGACACAGAAATGTATGGCCAACTAATCTTCCACAAAGAAAGAAATCAGCAAACAGTGTTGGAAAAACTGGACAGCAACATGCAGAAGAATGAAACTGGACCACTTTCTTACACCATACACAAAAATAAATTCAAACTTGATGAAAGACCTAAATGTAAGACTGGAAATCATCAAAATCCTAGAAAAGAAAACCAGCAGCAACCTCTGTGACCCTGGCCATAGTAACTTCTTATGAGACAGGTCTTCAGAGGCAAAGGAAACAAAAGGAAAAATGTACTAGTGGGACCTCATCAAGATAAAAAGCTTCTGCACAAGGAAACAATCAACAAAACTAAAAGGCAACTGACAGAATGGGAGAAGATATCTGCAAATGACATCTTGGATAAAGGGTTGGTATCCAAAATCTATTAATAACTTACCAAACTCAATACCTGGAAAACAAATAACCCAGTGAAGAAATGGGTAGAACACATGAATAGACTCATTTCCAAAGAAGACATCCAGATGGCCAACAGACCCATGAAAAGATGCTCAACATCACTCATCATCAGGGAAATACAAACCAAAAGTACACTGAGATACCACCTCATACCTGTCAGAGTGGCTAAAATTAACAAGTCGGGAAATAACAGATGTTGGCAAGGATGCAGAGAAAGGGGAACACTTTTGCACTGATGGTGGGAATAGAAACTGGTGCAGCCACTCTGGAGAATAATATGAAAGTTCATCAAAAAGTTAAAAATAGAACTTCTCGGGGCGCCTGGGTGGCTCAGTCGGTTAAGTGTCCGACTTTCGCTTAGGTCATGATCTCGCGGTTCGTGGGTTCGAGCCCCGCATCAGGCTCTGTGCTGACTGCCAGCTCAGAGCCTGGAGCCTGTTTCAGAGTCTGTGTCTCCCTCTCTCTCTGACCCTCCCCTGTTCACGCTATCTCTCTCCTAGAAATAAAAAAAAAAAAAAAAAATAGAACTTCTCTAGGACCCAGCAACTGCACTACCAGGTATTTATCCAAGGGATACAAAAATACTGATTCGAAGGGGCACATACACCCCTATGTTTATAATACCATGATCAATAATAGCCATATCATGGAAAGAGCCCAAACGTCCTTTGAATGACAAACTGACAAATGGATAAAAATAGTTAGTTTGTTTATACACACACACACACACACACACACACACACACACACACGCAATGGAATATTACTTGACAATCAAAAAGAATGAAATCTTGTCATTTGCAAGAATGTGGATGGCACTAGAGTGTATTATGCTAAGTGAAATAAGTCAATCAGAGAAAGACAAATTTCATGTGATTTCACTCATGTGGAATTTAAAAAACAAAACAGATGAATATAGGGAAGGGAAGGAAAAAAAGTAAGATAAAAAGAGAGAGAGGCAAACCATAAGAGATTCTTAAATACAGAGAGCAAACTGAGGGTTGAACACTGGGTGTTACATTAAGTGCTAAATCACTAAATTCTACTCCTGAAACCAATACTACACTATATGTTAACTAACATGAATTAAAAAAAAAAAAGAATGTGGTGGTTGATTACATGGGGGAGGGTGAAGGAGGCTGTCTACATGAGGAGCTGACTCGGAGGATCCTAAGTTTAGTTTTGGATATCTTATGTTAGTGCTCCCCGGTGGAGATGTCCACTAGGCGGCTGGATATGTGCTGAGGGGCACAGCCAAGGTTAGAACAGACACTACAGATCAGGAAGTCAGTGGTGCAGATATGGTATCCAAAACCATGAAGCCAGTGGGATAACTCAAGGAGAATGTGCAGCATGCAGAGGCCAATGATCAGAAGCAGCAAATGAATGAGAGGCCCATTAAGGGAAAAAGAAAAAGAATCTATTAGTAAAAAGGAGACGTAGGAAGGCTTGGATTGGGGGGAATAGTAGAGGGTGAGCTTTAGAAAGAACCAGAGGGATTAGAGAGAATCTGATAAAGAGTTTGATCAGGAACCAGACCATAAACTCCCTTTAAAAGTTTAATTCTGAGCTTTCTCTGACTAAGTGCACTTAAAATAGTTAAGCAGGTTTTAGCCTGTTACAAAGTAACATTAGCCCATTTAATATTAGGAGAAACATTTTGATCTGTTGGCCAAGTCATTTGTACCGCTAACACTGTATCATCTAGCACGGTAACTACCACCATACACAGCTACATATATTTAATTCAAAGTAAATAAAGTTAAATATTTAGTTCCTCATTAGCACTAGTACATCCACTAGTGGTACTATACACTAGTAGTAGTGGTAGCACCAGCATATTTCAAATGTTCAATAGCCACATGTGGCTAGTGGCTACTGTCTTGGACATCACAGATATAATACTGTCACCTTAGCGGACAATTCTATGAGACACTACTGATCTAGAAAATAACTAATTTTTGTTATTGCCCATGGAATAGCACATGGAAGGAGCCATGTGCTAAGCAAAATGCAGTTCATTGGTAGGAAGATTACAGATGTGGTCACAGTAATTATGCAGTCCTATGCTGCAGACAGAATGCATCATAGTATTAGAATGCTTTGAAGATTGAAATTACATGCAGCGAATACTGGAAAATAGTATTGCAGTAGTGAATAAGCAAAAGTGAATTCTTTTGCTTTGTGTTCAGATTTGATAAAATTTGGATATGCTGCCACCATCTGGATGAGTAGGAAAATTGAACTAAATCTAAACATTGAAAGTTTGCATTAATTTTCCCCAAATCTGCTAAGTGACATAAAATAGCAAATGCCTTTGGTGTATCAGGGATATTTTGCTCTTCAAAACATTCTTTCATTGTCTCTAATCCAAACCAATGTCTAAACTGTTCAAATCATTCAATGTTATAAAGTGAGAGATCAGAGGACCCCCCCCCCGAAATACTGTTTAACTGGAGAAAAAGTAGGAGAAAAGTAAAAATATCTTCTCAAATTTGAGTTTCCTTATAAGTTATTCTTTATATTGGAGAGTTGTAACATTAGCCTCTACTGAGAAGCAAACATTGGTAATAACAATAAACCATGTACATGAAATGAATATCTAGCATAGTAATGACTTAGAGGGTGAAGGCAGGAATTCACTAAGTAGCTCATTTGCTATGGCATTGATACTGCTTTAAGAGTCATGCCATGGCTACCCGAGATGCTGGCCAAGTGGAGGATTCTGGACAGTCTGGCTGACTGCAGAATGAGGCCACATGATTCACTGCCAACAGATATGGCTGCCTGCTCAACAGGGGACGTATAAATGGCTAACAGTGTTTTTGTGAGTGTGTGTGTTGACCCCAAATAGTGGGTCTTAATGCTCAAGAAACAGAAAATTGAGATGGTTTGCGGAAAACTGTTATTCTAAAGGCTTCCAGCAGGTGGCAGCAGAGCTATAGTTAATGAGCATGCTTTTTCTGATAACTACAATGGAAACAGACTAACACGATCAACCTCAACTAATCATATCTCTTTATGACATCAAGCCAGAAGCATAATCTAAAATATCTATATATTCAGGAGGAATCCATTTTATTTTGAAAATGACCAATTTGAAACATAATTTATAGAAAGCTTACTTACAGCCTACTTCAAAGGCATGAATGTGATGTCGAGTTGGGGTAGGATATAAGAATCATCCAAACATGAGCTACGTGGATAGACTTTCACTCTAGGAGAGACCATCTGGGAAGAACGGCTTCTTGCTTTCTGCGGCTTTATAAAACTCTTACGAGCGACCCTAGTGCATGGGAGGCAGATATTTGGAAGCAATGTCTCAGAAGATTGGAATAGAGCTAGGGGGCCCCTGTTGCTGGTGCATGTCACTAATGTACACATAGGAAGCTTGCCTTAGGGCTGCTTCCAGGACAGAATGAACAGCTCCTGACAAAAGTGCTTGAGGATAATAAAGATGAAAAACAGACGGGAGAAGGGTCTAAGAGGGTGGTGTACAAAAATCCTGAGCCTGCCTCCTTCCACGGACGCACCGAGTCTACAGCTACATATGGATCATATCCTTCTTTTTAAAAAGGATCCAAAACCTAGATGAACTGCTCTCAACAACAAAGGATAAAAGGACCACATCCAGATGGACAGGAGAGACAGGTGCATGGCTTCACAAGGTGACATAAGACAGAGAAAGGCAAATGTTGCATGGTTTTGCTTCTTTGTGGAACATAAAACCCAAAACAAAAAACCAAAACAAATAAAACCCAGACTCATTGATGGTTACCAGAGGGAAGGGCGTCTCCGGGTGGATGTGTAGGCAGATGGTTGAAAAGGGTAAAGGGATTAAGAAATACAAACTTCCAGTTATAAAATAAGTAAGTCATGGGAAAAGCGAAATTAGTCAGAGGAAGACAAATATCATATGACTTCACTCATAAGAGGAATTTAGGATACAAAACAGATGAACATAAGGGAAGGGAAGCAAAAATAATATAAAAACAAGGAGGGGGACAAAACATAAAAGACTCTTAAATACAGAGAACTAACTGAGGGTTGCTGGAGGGGTTGTGGGTGGGGGAAATGGGCTCAATGGGTAAGGGGTATTAGGGAGGACACTTGTTGGGACAAGCACTGGGTGTTATTCATAGGGGACGAATCATTAGAATCCACTCCTGAAATCCTTATAGCAGTATATGCTAACTAACTTCGATGCAAATTTAAATAAATAAATAAAATAAATAAATAAATAAATAAAATAATAAGTGAGTCATGGGGATGTATTGTAATGTTCAGCCTGGGGCATATCGTATAATGTTGTATTAACTCTGCATGATGAGAGATGGTAAGTGGATGTGGTGACCCTTTCGCAATGGATACAAGTATTGAATTACTATGTTGTACACATGAAAACAATATAATATTGTATGTCAACTAAACCTCAATAAAACAAAACGAAAAGAAAAGCAGATGTAATGCAAGGACGCAGGTGCTGAGGCGGGCTCATCAGAACCAGAGCTGCTGGTACCGTCAATGTGCGAAGAGCCTGAGGTCTCAGCTACGCCTGCACAGCAGGAACACTTGGGTTGTTCTAAAAGAGCCACACCCCAGATGAAACAAAACAAAATATCCAGGAAGAAATCCAATGCATCCGTGTTTTTAAAGCACCAGCTGACACCAAGTGTTGACAAGGTTAAGAGCCAGTTGGAATCTAAGGAAAGGTAGGCGAGAGGGGCCTGGGGCCAAGCTGCAAGAGGAATGCAGGTAGGAACATTTAGGCAAGTCAAGTAGTGTTTGGGGTGGGGGTACAATTTTCTAAAAATTAACTATATTATGTCCAGCACTATATTAAGCATTGAGTACATACAAGTACGATGGAGTGTCCCTCGGGGGCTGTACGATCCAGCCCTTGTAAATTTGTTAGGACTACGCTGCTCAGAGCCAGGAAACCATTGCGGCATGGCGGGGGGCGTGAATGGCTAACGGCAAGTGCTGAGCTTTGCAGAAATACGAATGGTGACTTTATCTTGAAGTTAGTGGAGTTAAAATGATACAGGTGCCACGTAAGTGGGGGAGGGGTCGTTTGAGGTGTCCGGAGCAGGCCCTGCCAGGGCATTCTCATCGGCTTCTGAGGTCACCCTCTAGAGAAGGAGAAACTCATTCCCAGGGTCCAATAAAACCTGGTTAACAGAAAAGCCCACGTCGAAAGGGTGCGGCGGAAGTGGACTAGACTGGCCACTGCGGAATGGAGCGCCAGGGGAAGGGAAGCTTAGGATGCTTTCACTGAAGAAGTGAGGGATGTGGAACAAAATCAATGCATACGAAGTCTCTTGGCCGATAGGACCCACACAACTCATTAGGCAAATTAAGGCTGTTGGGGTGACCATCCTCATTTTTCATTCACTCCTACCTGCAACACGTACCTTCATGCACTCTCTTACTCATTCACTCATCAAAAGATGTAGCGTTTAGCATTTGCTAAGATTCAGTATCAGCCTTCAGAGAGCTTACCGTTTATCAAGAGAGATCTTTGCACTGTGTCTCCATGCTCAGTGAAGGAAGGGCCTCTACTCTTGTCCAAGACCAGCCCTTCCACCTATGCCCTTGACTCCATCCATGACCTTAACTCCAAACCTTTGGCTTTCTCCAGGACCTTGTTCAAATTCATCCCTTCTCTTCTTTTTCTCTTCAAATACCCCTTTTCTTTTTTTTTAATTTTTTAATTTTTAAAATTTTTAATTTTATTTCTAGGAGAGAGAGAGAGAGACAGCGTGAGCAGGGGAGGGTCAGAGAGAGAGGGAGATACAGACTCTGAAATAGGCTCCAGGCTCTGAGCTGGAAGTCAGCACAGAGCCCGAAGTGGGGCTCGAACCCACGAACCGCGAGACAATGACCTAAGCGAAAGTCGGACGCTTAACCGACTAAGCCACCCAGGTGCCCCACAAATACTCCTTTTCTATTGGTTTCTTCCCCTCAGCATGTGAAGAGAGAAGTATTTCCAACTTAAAACCTCTCGACCTTTGTTCCCAACAGCCACCACCAAATTTTACTCTTCTTATAATCCAAAGACTTCTGGAACTCACTGTCAATACTTCCTTATCTCTATTTTCTCATCCCTCATGCATTCATCAACTCAGCCTAATATGTTCCCCGTTCTCTCTATCCTGCAGACAGCCCTAAGGGAAATTTGCCTAATCTCAAGTCTGAGGACCTCTTTTAAGGTTAAACCTCTGTTACTTGGGACAGAGTTCAATTCCTGAGCTGGGCATAGGAAGCCATGTCTCATTCCCTCGCCTCATCTCTCACTAGCAAAGGTCTCACTTGATACTCCAGGAATCCTGCACTGCGATGGCTCCCTGTACATACCAGGCCTCTTCTCATTTGTATATGGGTTTTTTTCCCTACTCTTTTCTATACCTAGAATACCCTACTCCTTCTCCTTTCCCAATTTAGCCTGAACTTTCCTGCACATTCATTAACATTCAGCTCAAATATCACCTCCTCCAAGAGCCCTTCCCTGACTCCCCCAGTCCTAGCTGGATAGCTGAACTCAGATCTATGTTTCTGCAGTTTATTGAGAGTATCTCTAGAATGTGCTTATTAACTAATATCCTTATTATCTGTGTGCATGTCTATGTTATTGTTATTTGCTTGTATGTCTGTCTTCCCTTCCAGACTGAGAATTGCTTTAGAGTAAAGAAGAGGTTTGAGAATTTAACAATACATTGAAGACTCCAAATAGAAACTATTATAGTTCCATACCCTGTCTTGTACACAGTATTGAAATTTTTGTTTAAACAACTGCTACCTCCAAGTACAAGAACTTATAGTTATTTCAAAAGAACTACTGTAACAGAAAAGTTATGGAATTAATCTAGGAGCTAATCACATAAAAGGAATAGAATATGGTTCTTTGGGAGAAAAAGTACACAAGCCTTAGAAAATCTAAATAAAGGTGGAAAAATTGAAAAACAAAGACAACATGACAAACACTCAAAGAAGGCTATTACCATTACCAAAAAACCATGCCCAATGGTATGTTAATAAATTTGAAAATCGTAATTAAAATAAAAATTTTCTGGAAAACTACCAAATGATTCAGTATGAACTTTATAATATGAATAGACTATCACCAAAGATTAAATTTAAACACTTGTCAAATAGTCTACAAAAAGTACTTTGGATATCTACAAGTAAATCATTTAAATATTTCAAAGAAAATTTAATTTCCGTCCTCTTAAATTGTTTCAGAACATAAAGTAGTATGATTCATTTTTCAGTCTAACAAAAGCAAAAACCAAAAAAATACACTTAGCCCCAAAACAAAACCAAAAAACCCAACACATTTCAATTAAGGATATATATATATATAGGCTAACAAAATGCAACTACATATTTTAAATATTATGCCTTGATTGTAAATGATTTATTTAAGAAAGATGGGGTGATTCCATACCCAGAAAGTCATTGATATGTGGTATCTCAAAGTTGAGAAAATCTATAGAAAGTTTTCACTTCTCTCACAAAGATATTTAATTAAGTTAAATGACCATTTATAAGAAATTCTCTTTTAATAAAATAATGGTCCTTAGACATAATGAAGAGCTTCAAGTATGAACTTTAATAAATTTTCATTTTCTCTAATTTTAGAGAAAGAGTCAATGGTTTCAATTTTGTGTCCTGGAAACCAAATGGGGCAAATGGTTTTGAAACCCATGTGCCCTCCAATTATGAGGTAAAAGGCCCATTGCATGTCTTGCTGGGATATTTATGTGGTTAGTCTGCTAGGTTGCAGTGCTTTAACAATAGGTCTAGATGATTTAAAACTCTGTAATGCTTTTTCCTGTAAACTATGTCTGTGTAATTCTGGAGCCGAGCAATCTCTCTATAAAATCCCTATAAAAATCAGGCAACTATCACTTTCCAGAGCAGCAAAAATAAAATAAATTATATAAAATAACGATGGAAGAGAGTTTACTTAAAAATGATTTAAGGAATTAGAACTATGAATTTTCTCTGTCAAGAATCTCCCAGGAGTAATCCAGCAGCAGTTTTCTTAATTTGCTGTATAAAACCATTCATAAAAGTTGAACTACTAAAATACCTTGGAAAAATCTGATGGGCAACCCCTCATCTTGTTAGCAATCATTGTTCTTGGGATTTGAAAGTGATAAGTAATCATTTCCCTATGTACACTACCCCCTCCCCCCGCCCCAAGTCAAAGTCAATTAAAAAACAGAACATACTAGCGGAGATGAAAAACATTAGTTTACATGTTGATAAAGCTAAATGGGCATGTGAGGCCACCTTACACTGCCAAATAACTTTCTCACTGAGGTTAACTTTCCCTCTATGACTACCAGATCCTCCTTCTGTTCTCAGAGCCAAGTATGGTAAACTTATCACAAAGAAGAGCTGGGAGCAGTGTAGCCTGAAAAACATACCCGTACACACTCCCTGTCCTTTTCCTAAAGTTACCAATAAGATCATTTCTCTTCCCATGGGAAAAGGTGAGTGAAGTCCACCTCCCAGCACTAGAGAAAAGGGATAAATCCCTAATCTGTAGGCTGACAGAGAGTACGGTTGCTGCTCCCAAACTTAACATCTTCAGTAAGGAAGCTAATTTGTCTCATGAAAAAGAAATTTAGATGTTTTTAGTACAGGCTGGTTTAGCAGCTACATGAACATTTAAGGTCCAGCCTCCTTTCTGTTATTCCTTCTACCAATCCTCTTCCGTATGGCTGTAGCCATCTTCCAAAATCCATATTCAGTGCAGAAGTAAAAAGAAACAAAGTAAAGAAGAGTATGCCCTACGATAGTAAAGAAATTTCCTCAAATCACACACAACACTTCTATGTTTAATTCCTTTGCCAAAACTTAGTAACATGGCTGTCCCTCGCCACCAGGGACACAGGGAACAAGTTAACAGTGCTTATTATAAGGCAAAAAGGGAAGGATGCGTTTGGGAGGTAAGTAGCCAAATCTGTCATGCCAACAAGCAGCTGTCAGGGAGTAAGGGCACGTAGCAGCCCGGCTAATCTGAACTGAAAACGCTATCGATTTCTTTTACATTAAATTCTTACTCTTACCTATTTTCAATAGCATATAGTTTTGTAATGGTTTCAAGCTGTAAGTCAAACTCTTCATGGGACAAAAGGTACTCATTTTATTCACATGACATTTGCATCAATATCTCCATTCATGTTTTAATGTCCACAGTGAAGAGAAAGTGAAAGGGCAGTTTATATTTCAGTAATAAAAATCTACCAGATCTGCATACATATGGAAACTTTTTCCTTTATACTTATAAATGTGCGGCCTTTTTTTTGGACCACTTTGCATTTCAACTGTATATGTCAGGTTAAGATCCAACCCTTGAACCTGAGCCAGTCCACGTTTCCATAGGGTTAAATTTAGATTTTATCCAGTCCTTGGGAAAATTCATAACTAATCACCCTATGAATTTGAGTTGAATCAAAAGAGAAGGATCCTGGAGGTTGATATGAATGAAATCCTCTAGTTCTTCCCACTTCCAGGGGACCTTATTATTACATTCATATTCTCACATTCTTATTTGGATCGGATAAACTCTGAGCTCAGCAGACATCTTGGGACTAAGCTAACATACACTCAAAATCTAGGGAACCCCAGGAAACAGGAAACCTCTAAGGCTATAGAATGGCAAGAGAAGAATATTTTTTTCAAGATTAAAAAAAAATGTTTATACTTGAGAGAGAGAGAGAGAAAGATAGAGAGAGAGAGCATGAAACGGGGAAGGGCAGAGAAAGAAAGGGAGACGCAGAACCCTAAGCAGGCTCCAGGCTCTGAGCTGTCAGCACAGAGCCCAACATGGGGCTTGAACTCACAAACCGCAGGACCATGACCTGAGTCAAAGTTGGATGCTTAACCAACTGAGCCACCCTGGCACCCCTGGAAAGGAACATTAAGAAAAGTTTTTTTCCAGATGCTCTCACATTATGTTAAGCCAAAGCACACACTCAACCCTCAGCCTGGGTGGCTGAATAGTATTCCTGACAAGAGAGTGCACTTTGTTTCATTCATCTGCACACACCATATTCATGCTTCCACAGGAATCACATCTGAGCACCAAACTTCAGCGTCCAGTTTCATAATACAGCCGGATCTCCTACATAACATTATGAGCCGCGGTTGGTTACCTGACATTTCAGGAGACTAATTAAATATCAGCTTCGGTTTGCAGCAAATGAACTGCGTTCCCAGCAAATGTCAATCCCCATGAAATCCGAGAAAAGGACAAAGAACAAAGGACAAAGGTGACACTTCTCTACTCAGTGTCTGGCCATGTCTAGTTCAGTGGCCCTTTGATTACCAAGCATACCTCTAAATGGTAATTGTTATTACTTTTTTATGACTCAGTCTTTCACTCAGTAGGCATGGCAGTATATTTGACTGGAATTTAAGAAATCTGAGTTACAATCCCAGTTCTTCTACCAGCTGGAGATACACCATGGATGAGTTCCTTAATCCACCTGTCTGTCTCATATTCTAAAAAAATCTAAAGGTTGCATTAGATGGCTTTTAATTTCATTTTCAGTTCAAAATTCTATGATTCTGAGTACTTTTTGAGATCTCATTCTTTGGATGATACCTAAGAGTAATGTATTTCAGCATTTCCACCTTTAAAAGAGGCAACCTTTGCCTTAAAGGAAGTGGATGTAGCACTGTTGGCAACGTGGGTTTTGTTAATCCCACGTGTAAATCTCCATTAAGCAATAGCTCTTATTTGTTTCCAAGGTAATAGTTTTTCAATACATGTTGAAATGTGTCTTCAAAGAAAAAAATTTGTGGAGGATTTAAGCACACAGTGGAAGAAATGTGATAGTGTATCCATTGGCTCCCTTCATTTTATAAACCTTAACACCCTTCCTGCTACAACACTAGGAAATTACTGCAGGCAAAAAGAAAAATACCTCCACTGAGAAGTAACAAGGAGGGCTTTTTCAAGAGGACATAAAATCTGATAATCTTGGTATAAAGTTGAAAAAAATGCGGGAGTGCATAACAGCACCATCCGATGAGTTTTTTTCTTGGATGAGTGGGTCTACATAACCACATACCAACGGACAAGGAGAGCAGCACATAGTAGTTTCTTTCACAAGGAAGGAGTAGGGATAAAAATATTAGATTGAACTTTATGACCAATTTTGTAGGACAATATTGGAAACTTGGTATGCCTCAGCCAAATATTTCTGCTTCTTAGGTGTGGGTATCAAATGCCAATTCTCCTGGAATGTGGTACAGGGTACCAAGGATGCAGAAATATTGTTATCCTTGGTAATAGCATGTCCTTAGCAATGATTCCACAAGAAGTGTTAGTAGGCTGGACCCCCACAAGGGGTCTGACCACAGCAGAACCTTCAAAAACACTAGAGGCCTTGCAAGTGGGGACTGAGGGTAAGGAATGGTGATGAAGCCATAGGAAGTAGAGAGGGAGGCTTAGGACACCGCTTAAGTTGTATCTATTGCACTAAAATTAACTAGAACCTCATGTAAACACGCTGAGGAGGAGACAAAAGTGTAATTGCAACGCTATTCCATTTGGGAAGTAATACATTTGAATACTCCACCCAGGAGAATGGAGCACACAATGTACAAGTTATTGAGAGAGAGGCAGTTAATGATATTACACTTCCCCACCCTGTGGCTCCTTTCCTCAGACTTCCTAGCCATTACCAAAGTGCTTTTCTTAGAATTTAGTCTCAGGCCCTCTGCTTTCATTCCTCCTCTTGCACCTCTAAGAGCTCTTTCCATTTACATCATTTCATCTGATTCCCTACCCACTAGAAAGCACTCTCATCTTGGCTTCTGGTCAGTCTCATAGGTACAGGTACTTCTTTCCTGATTAATTTCACCCATGTACTACTCCACTTAATATCCCATAAATGTTCATTTAGATCTTTAAATGTCTACTCCTTTGTAAATGTTCTCAGTCTTCTTTATTTGAGCGTCTTGTGTAGTTCAACAGAATTGTGAACTCTGAAAGTGAAGTTAATATTCTCAGGCAAGCCTGATATAAAACTGGATTCAGAGAAGAGATCATGTACGTGGAAGTCTGCTTATTGATTCATAGAATGATGCTTCACCTACCTAGACCTTGGATGTCTGGAAATCTCAAATTTCTGGGGACATAACTAACAGACACAAAATAAGATGGGAAAAAGTATGAAGAGAATCTAAGAAACCCAAATAAGTGTCATTGTATCCAAACACTAATGTTCATGAACATTTCACTTGCAATGCCAAATCTGAACCCATTTCTACTTACTTTGTATAGAAATGTAACAAGTTTGAGTACCTGGTTTCCACAAATTAGAAACTTTGATCAAACATACAGGAGGATTAGGAGAAACTTAACAGAGGGCCGTGGGGGAGAAGAAGGGGGAAAATAATGGGGAAGAGGGAAGGAGGCAAACCATGAGAGACTCTTGAATGCTGAGAACAAACTGAGGACTGATGGGGGGGAGGGAAGGGGGTTGATGGGCACGGAAGAGGGCAATTGTGGGGATGAGCACTGGGTTTTATCTGGAAACAAACTTGACAATAAACTATTTAAAAATAAATAAAAAAATAAAACATTAAATAAAAAGAAACTTTGACCAAAAGGATTAATACAGGTAGAAACGAGACAAGAGAGAGTTAATGTGACTACTATATAAAGACAAAATATCTAAAGAAAAGGCAGAAAAAATCAGAATGTAGTATGAGATTTCTAAAGAGCAATTTTGGGTGATTTAGTGGAGTGACAAATAGGATTTTTGACGGATTTTGTGACAATGGCTATATTAAAATTCAGAACAATATTTGATATAGAGGAACATATTTTCAACGAAAGTTAAAGGTAAATAGCTTTTAAGTTAAGTAACAAAACACAGATTTCAGTCTGGAAAAAATCATATCCAAAGGTTATTTATTTACTGATTTATTAAGGTTTATGGCTGAAAGTCATAATGTTCAGTCATCCAGAAATTCTGCTCTTTAGATGAACTTATCGCCCAAGGATTCTAGATAACTGAATTTCTGTTTAATTTTTAACTTACTCAGTGTGAGCTTAATAAACACTATTTATTATTACCTGAATGACTAATGTAAAATAAACTTCCATTGTATCTACCTAGTCTAACCTTTAGGGAAGAATATGAAATGTGAGAAATTTTATTTTTAGTTGTGACAGGGTCATAGGTTGCAGAGATAAAGGGGAACCCAGTGACTTTCTTTAACCTGGTTTTGTAAAATTTCTCAGTTTCTCTATTTGTATTCATAATGACAAGCTGCAAGTATGATACCTCTGAAGAGGGAATGAGAAACTTCAATCCAGTGGTTTACCAAGTAACAGCCATGCAGGCCATACGGTTGTGGGTGTGAAGTTGTTAAATAATAAAGCCCACGGAGACAGATCAATGATCACATGCGGGACGCCTGTCAGATTGTTTCTGGGCAGTGGAAGAGCCTTTCCAGCTCAGTCCGATAGCTACCCTGCTGTCAGGGCCACTACTCACCATGACATTGGGCAGCAGAGTGGAGGCAGACAGCAAGTAGGGCTCTAACATGACACAACCACCCAGAGAAGCCATGTCCACCAACACATAATTGGTGATGGACCCCCAGATATCATGGCTGAAGGGCACTCTCCTTTACTTAAAGGCAGTGAAGACTGTTCTTAAAACCTGGCCTAAGAATTACCATTAATTGCAACAGCCTCTGATACAAAGCAGCAATAGCCCCAGGACACTTTCACACAAGACAAGAATAACCTATGACAAACAGACAAGGGTCCATGAGATCTGGGAAGCATAACGAAAGTGAACAGACACATTTCTTAATTATCCCTCAGTTATGGGTTGAATTATGCCCTTACCATCATCCCCCCAAGTTTATATGTTGACTTCCTGACATTCAGTACCTCAGAATGTGGCCTTATCTGGAAACAGAATCATTGCAGATGTGATTAGTTAAGGTGCAGTCATGCCGGAGAAGAGTGGGACTGTAATTCAGTGACTGGTATCCTTATAAAAAGGGGAAATTTAGAGCCTGACAGAGACGTGTACAGGGAGAATGCCATACAGTGAGGGAGGTGGAGATGGGGGGAGGCATCTATAAGCCAGGGAAAGCCACAGACTGCCAGCAAACCAAGAGGCATAGGACAGAGGCTCCCTCACAACCTTCAGAGGAAACCAACCCTGCCGACACCTTGATCTTGGACTTTTAGCCTCCATAACTGTGAGGCAATAACTGTTGTTCATTTGAGCCACCATGTCTGTGGCGCTTTGTTATGACAGCCCTAGCAAGCGAATACACTTGTTCAACCAGTTCCTTAGGAAGAATTAAAATTACCTACCAGAATACTACTGTACAGAATTTGTAATAATTGTATTCATATAACTCATATATGAATAAATAAATGGAAGAAGGAAAAAGAAATAGGCAAACAGGTTTTAATTATTTTTGTTTTATGTCTACATTTATATGTCTATCCATCTACTTAATCTTCCTCCATAATTAACTACATAGGAAACCGTCCACCAATCTTATCCCATATAGAGGTATCAGTCACTCTCAGCGTCCTCTCCCTGGTGCTGTGGTCCATTCCAAAAAGTGTTAAGAGGTATTTGCATTCCAGATTCTGTTGACCAATTAAATGGTGCCTCTCCCGGACCGGTGCCATAGCCACACTCCTGCTGGGGCTGCCACAGTCACATCCAGGAAACTGAACAACTGTCTCCCATGCAATCACTATGTATAGGGCTCGGGGGGAGACACTAGGGGACAACACATACGTTAAAACCTAACTATTAAGCCGGATATTTATAAGAATATGGATATCATTTTTTTTTTAATGTTTTTTATTTATTTCTAGGAGAGAGAGAGAGACAGCGTGAGCAGGGAAGGGTCAGATAGAGTGTGTGTCATATTCTGAAACAGGCTCCAGGCTCTGAGCTGGCAGTCAGCACAGAGCCCGACGCGGGGCTCGAACCCACGAACCGCGAGATCATGACCTAAGCGAAAGTCGGACGCTTAACCGACTAAGCCACCCAGGCGCCCCATAATATGGATATCATTTTTGTAGCCATTCATTAATGACACCTTGGACAAAAAAAAGACTCTGGAGTGTAGAGCCGTATCACAGGACGTCTTTTAATCTGTGATAGGTTTTATGCTTCCAAGTCTGGAAAAACCTAACTATGGCATTTAGCACCCCCCCTCCCCTTACAAAGGGGTCCAGTCTCTAAGGGTCCCTACTTCCTGGACATTTGCCAAGTGAAGCCCTGTCACCTAGAAGCACAATGATCAATAAAGTCACAGATAAGTTATTACTGTATGATTATAATCAATTATACCTCTTCCATTTTAAAGGTTTTTTGAATGTTTACTTATTTTGAGAAAGAGAGAGAGAGAGAAAGAGAGAGAGAGCAGGGGAGGGGCAGAGGGAGAAGAGAGAGAAAATTCCAAGCAGGCTCCATGCTGCCAGCGCAGAGCCCGATGCAGGGCTTGAACTCACAAACTGTGAAATCCCGCCCTGAGTGATATCAAGAGTCAAGTATGTGAACAAGAGCGTGGAAGAAACGGCTGTGGTTCTCTCTCTGCCTGGGCTACAGGTGAGGCAGTGAGTAATGGAAGCTGTGGGTGGAATTTATGGAATTTGTGCTGAGCTGCAAAATTTAAAATATTGCCATTCTCAGTTATTTATCTTTTATTCAAGGTCAATGATTCTTTAGTTTTGGGATTTTGTGAACCAGCAAGCCAGTTAGGACATGTGTTTTTAAAACCTGATATAGAAGATAACCTGTTGATTTATCTTTGTAATTATGGTGTAACATATCTATAGTTTAATTGAGTTTTATTTTTTTTTAATGTTTTTTATTTATTTCTGAGAGACAGAGAGAGACATCATGAGCAGGGGAGGGTTAGAGAGAGAGGGAGACACAGAATCCGAAGCAGGCTCCAGGCTCTGAGCTGTCAGCACAGAGCCCAACGCGGGGCTTGAACCCATGAACCGTGAGATCATGACCTGAGATGAAGTCGGACACTTAACCGACTAAGCCACCCAGGTGTCCCTATAATTGAGTTTTAATTGACATAAACTTCACATTTAAGATTATAAACTTTATTAACATATGTGAAAAACTGTCACTTCAGTAAAGACAATGAACCTTTCAGTAAAGATATAAATCTTTATGAATATTTCAGTAAAGATATAAATCTTTCACAAAAGTGTCCTTGTGACCCTTTGTAATTACTTCTCCCCACTCCTCACGGCCCCACTCTTGTGTGTAACCGACCACTGACCAGTCTCCTGATTCTAGAGACTAGTTTGCATTTAACAGAATTTTATATCAATGGAACTATCTCATACGTACCCTATACTGTCTGTTTTCTCTCAGCATAATTAATTTGGCATTCGTCCATGATGATAGTTCCCAAATCAAGAGTATATGAAAGTTCCAGTCTTTTAAAACTGTATCCATTCCAGTGGGTATAGTGATGTATCATTGTGTATTTGCTTTTCATTTCAATAATGGACTAATGATGTCGAAGAGCTTTTCATGTACTTATTTGCCATCCATTTACCTACTTTGGTGGGATACAACTATTTAGGGTCATAGGCCCTTCCAAGCCAAAACCACTTTGTAAGGAAAGATTCTTTGACCACAGACTGATACTGAGATGAAGGACTGCAAGCTTAAGATACAGTTAACTGACGAAACTTCACGTTGGAGCACTGTGAATTTCTGGCACTGACGTAGGTTTAAACTATGTGTTTTGACTGATTTTACCTATGCTGTTTTAAAGAATGAGTGTTACTTTTGTGTGCCCCAGGCCGTAATTGTCTGGCCGCCTTTTATGTTGTTGAGTAGCCCTTTCCTCAAACCAGGTCCTACCTTTGGAGGCCTGGCAACAAGTAGGTGGCCCAACAATAGCCTGGTGGGTTTCCAGAAAGGTCCAAGAGCCACTCATCATGATGGCGGGAAGAAACAAGACACACGGTCAGCTCATGCTGCTGCTGCCTTTACTGGGAACCTCCAGTAAAGTCCTGTCCTACTCTCTGTCAGATGAAAATAGCCAGACTCTTTGAGAAGCTACAGTTGTTGGGGAAATCTGCTTCCCTACTGTACCACAACCCTTTCTCCACAAGATGCTAAAACAGGAGTCAGATCCATTCCTTCCAGTTACGAAGGGATTCTTCCCCTTCCCGTAACTGGGTCCTGGGAGGCCAGAAGCCAAATGAAGACTTGCCTGTGGTTTTATACATACTCTGTAAATTGTATCTCTGTATACATGACCTATTATCTAGAGAAAATGAACATGTTTTATTTTAAAATTAGTCTTTCATCAAGTTACTACAGGCCAGTCAACTAATTAGTTTGGGTTTTAAAATTCTTCTTGGGGCGCCCGGTGGCTCAGAGTCAGTTAAGCATCTGACTTTGGCTCAGGTCACGATCTCACGGTTTGTGGGTTTGAGCCCTGCGTTGGACTCTGTGCTGACAGCTAGCTCAGAGCCTGGAGCCTATTTCAGATTCTGTATCTCCCTCTCTCTCTGACTCTCCCCTGCTCACGCTGTCTCTGTCTCTCTCTCAGAAATAAATAAAATATTAAAAAAATTTTTAATAAAAAATTTTTAAAAATTCTTCTGTGAGGTCTGTATACTAGGTAGTGTCTCACACTCCGCCCAGCTCTAAACGCCCCACACTTGTAAACATCAATTTATGGATGTATAAAACTTGTCATTGTTCACTGCTCAAGGCCTAGCTGTTAGTTCTTTCTTTCCCCCTCTCCCTTCCTATGTAATGGAAACATCGCGGACAGAAATTAAACAGTATTAGGAGTGTTAATTTTTTTAAACTTGTCAGAACATGATCTGTGATGTATGTTTTTTGGTGTTTAAATTTCTCAGGAAATTTCAGTTGGCACTGTTGTATTAACATTGTTATATACAGATTATTATATTATTTCTATTTTGAATTACTCATGTTTACTATTTCCCATCTTCTCATATAAGGAAAATTTGCTCTGATGAGAGACCGAGGATTTAGAAGTGAAGGGGGTGGCAACCAGCCATTGGCTCCAAGAACTTGTGGAAACATTTTTCTTCTAAAACGGAAAGTTGGAATCACTTTAATTACTGTAAGAGGGCTATCATTTTGGCAGAAATCAATAGTGCTATAAATATTCTAGTACTTAAAACTAGAATAGAAAGTCTATGAATTTTATCAATCAAATGTTTTAAATAATCAAATAGCTTTACAAAACTTAACAAAAAAGCCTTCACATATCACCACCATTTTCAACTCCATGAAGGCAATACTGTATTTTCCATTTTTTACCTAATTTATCAAATTGATTTATCTCCATATTGCAAAATGATATGCTTTTTTATTGTATACTTCTTAAATTTTTTTTGATGTACAGTGATTAGTTTTCCTTTTGTACACATTCTATTTCCACTGGAAGTAATACTTGTCTTATTTGTATTTGCTACCTTTTCTATGTATTTATTACTTCTTTAACCTCCAACTCTCCTTTAGTTATATAAATCTCTCACTATGTCCAAACACTTGAGATAATCTATCAGTTTTGTCTTCTTGAGCATGTTTCTCTCAGAGCTTTTGGACTTGCTTCAGTCTGGACTGTTTTTCCTTAGTCCTCCTGTGCAAGGTCATTGTGGGGCGGGGGGGGGGGGAGTCTCCTCTCGCCATCGTCCGGGGGTTACCTTCCTCTCCCCTCATATCCTCAACCTGCTGTTTCCTGGATTCCATATCTTGTCCCCACTCCTCTGGCATGGTGTGGCCATGGAAGCTTCTTTAAACAGAAAGCATGGGAGATAACCTCTTGAGCCTGCTGTTTATCCCGTCTGACCACTGAACTGATAACTCTGGGCTTAAACTTTCAGTTTGGAGATGTACTTCTTTCAGAATTTTGAAGACATGAATCCATTATCTCCAATGTTCCAGAGTTGCTGTTAAGAAATGTCTTCTCAGTTTTTATTTAAGCTTATTTATTTTGAGAGAGAGAGTGAGTGGGGGAGGGGGCAGAGATAGAGAGAGAGAATCCTAAGCAGGCTCCACACTGTGAGCACAGAGCTGAACTCAGGGCTCAAACTCACGAACCGTGAGATCATGACCTAAGCCGAAATCAACAGTCAGATGCTCAATCAACTGAGCCACCCAGGCACTCCATCTTCTCACTTTTAAAAATCATTTTTCTTCCTTGTTATGACAATATTTTTCTTTTCTCTTTGGAAGCTTGTTTTTCTGAAGTTTTGCTCCACTTTTACATATTGTGCTGGGCTCTTGCTGAGTCCTTCTATCTGCAAATTCCTATCTTTCTATCTTCTGAAGTTTTCTTGAATTATTTTTAAATGTTTCTCCCTCCCCTCGCCTTCCATTTCCTCTTTCTCTTTTTTCTAGAAGCCCAAAGACCTGGATGTTTTCTAGCTACCTTATTTTCTTGCTATTTTTCAACCGTTTCTCTGTCCTACTTTCTGTAAGATTTTCTTAATCTTATTTTCTAAGCTTTCTATCGAATTTTTAAATTTTCTGAAATGATCTATTACATATTATTCCAGAAACTGTTTTCATTGAATAGTTTCATGGACATGATATCTTCCTTTCTCTCTTATAGAAGAGACATTAATTAAACAGATTTTTTTTTCTATAGAAATTAATATAGATTAATTTGTTTCCTTTCTGGTTTTAATCCTTTCTTTCATCTGTTTATCTTTATGCCATACTTTTCTTTTGTTCCTATTTGTTCATTTTGGCTTCTATCTTTTAAATTTGCATGTTCCCTTACATGCTTGGTGGTTCCTGGCTGTCCACTCACATTCGAAAGTAGAGCACTAAAAAGTTGACTGAAGCTGCGGGCTTGCTGGAGAGCTTGTTGGCCATGAGCTTCACCAAAGACTGAGATCTGATTGGGTTTGTTGTTGTTGGCAAGCACCAATATCAGTGTCTTTAATTTTCTTCTTTGAGCTGATCAGGCATCATAGAGAAATATTTTACTGGATGCTGTGGTGCATCCCTTTTTCCAGGGCCAATGCCCCCACCCCTGACTTGCTGTGTGTACCAGCCACTGAGAACTTAGAGCTTCATTATTCACTTAGGGTTGCCCTGTGCCACAGGAAACTGCCTCATCTAAGGTTATGCCCCAACCAAGGTGTCAAACCTTGGTAAATGACTGGCTGTGGCAAAAACACAAATTTCTGACTCCTTTCCCCAATTTGGGACACTTCTGAAGAGATATCCCAGCAACAGAATTGCCTATAAGATTGGCTGAGTCTTCAGTAGCAAATATGCAGAGCTTTTACAACCTCTGTCCAATCCTGCCTTCTTCACTTTCTTACAGTTTTATCTCACGATTACCTTCCTCAATGCACCTTCTGCATCCAAATATCTCAGAGTTTGTTCCCAGGGAATTCAATCTAAAACAATATCTTCTAAAAAATAAAATAAAACAAAACAAGTATCTCCTAATCTCCTTCTTGGGGACAATAACTTTGGCTGCCAGGGATCTCAGCTTCCAATGGAGAGAAAAGCTGAAGTCCCAAAATTTGATAGGCAAAACTTTACTTAATAAAGCATTTATTTATTTTCACCTTCGACTGAGCTATTATTTCCTGCCTGATCCACATCTATCTTTTTTATCATCTCCAGAGAATAAATTTTCCTTTTTTACTAAGACACCAAACAGACAATTGCATAGTGTGTGTGCGTGCGTGTGTGTGTGTGTGTGTGTGTATGTGTATGTGTGCAAATGTTCCATCTAGATGGTGGGCTTTACTTTTCAGACAGACTTTTGAATGATCCTTCAGCCCATCTTTAAAAGCATGTGCGTGTGGCACACCCAACAGCACAAGAAACAGCATGTATATCATGTTTACCTGATGAAATTTTGTAAATAAACTTTACTATATTTTTTGCTTTGTTGGGATTAACCTTTACTGTATTATATGCCTTTCTTCTTTGGTTTTCTAAAATCACTTAGGCCCTGTGACTTGAGTAGTTTCCCAGAAGCTATTTAATCTCTTGAGGCATATTGCTTACATTATGGGTTAAATTATGTCCCCTCCAAAATGCACACATTACAGTCCTAACCTCCAGTACCTCAGAATGAGACCTTATTTGAAAATCAGATCGTTGCAGATGTAATTAGGTAAGATGAGGTCATACTAGAATACAGTGGGCCCCTAACACAATAGTGGTGTCCTTATAAAAGGAGGAAATTTGGACACACACACGCACACACACACACCCCACAACGTGAAGATGAAAGTAGGGATCAGGAATGCCAACGATGGCCAGCCAACCACCAGAAGCCCTCCCGAGAAACCGCCCCCAGCAGCACCTCTGGCCCCCCGGGCTGTGGGGCGATACATTTCCACTGCTGAAGTCACCAGCTTGTGAAGCTGTGTTTCGGCAGCCCTAGCACACGAACACGTTTACCCGCTAGAGTGCCTGAAGGAGTAACCTCGTGCCCCAGCCAGGGAGTACTTAGTAATGCGCAGGGGTCTCAGAGGTGCTGACAACCAAGTGAACGACCTGGTTATAGAGTCGCCTGGACACCACTGAGTAGAAGCTCTTCCTTTGCTCAATGGTAGTACATACATCTCCAGCCCTTGCGGAACTAACAAAAAACAAACAGAAAACAGTGTTTCCACACCTAAAGTTTTCCTGAATACTATAATTATTTTTTTCACTATTTAAAAATTGTGGTAAAACACACGTACCATACAATTTACCATCTTAGGGCGTGGGGGAGGGCACTTGTGGGGATGAGCACTGGGTGTTATATGGAAACCAACTTGTCAATAAACTATGAAAGAAAAAAATTACCATCTTAACTATTTTTAAGTTTACAGTTCCGTAGCCAGTTAAGTACATTCACGCTGTTATGTAGCCAGTCTCCTGAATTCTTCCATCTTGCCAAACTGAAAGTATCCGTCAAACAACTCCCCAGCTTGGCAACTAGCATTCTACTTTCTGTCTCTATGAATTTGACTACTCCAGGGACCTCATATATGTGGAATTCTACAATATTTGTCTTTTTGTGGCTGGAATATTTCATTTTGCATACTGTCTTGAGGTTCATCCATATTGTAGCATGTGTCAGGATTCCGTTGATTTTTTAAAGTGGAATAACATTTCATTGTATGTACATGTCACATTTCGTTTATCCGTTCATCTGTTCACACACCTGGGTTGCTTCTGCCTTTTGGTTTTGGTGAATAATGCTGCTGCGAATATGAACATGGATGTACAATATAATCCTTTCTAATTAATGTTGCTCAGACCCTTCCTCAGAGGTCTCCAAATGTCTTCCCTTTGGTGTTTCATTGAAATTTTCTTTCTTTGCTTTCTTCTCACAATTTCTCTGTGGCTCTGTAGTTGCATTCACAGGCTCAAGAGGGATAGTAAAGCCATGAAGCCTCAGTAGTTAGCAGGGTTTAGCTAAGCCTCACAGGGACTTGTGCTCAGAGTAATCCAGGGTTTTGGAGATTAAGGGATCTGGTCCATATAAATTAATAGGATTTCAGCCATTTTATGGATAATGTTTTATATGGCTGACCTTAGAGAATTAACCACAGGGGTGCCTGGGTGGCTTAGTCGGTCAAGCATCTGACTTTGGCTCAGGTCATGATCTCATGGTACCTGAGTTCGAGCCCCACATCAGGCTCTGTGCTGACAGCTGAGAGCCTGGGGGCCTGCTTCGGATTCTGTGTGTGTGTGTGTGTGTGTGTGTGTGTGTGTGTGTGTGTCTCTGCCCCTACCCCGCTTGTGCTTTGTCTCTCTCTCTCTCTCAAAAATAAATCTTTAAAAAAAAAAAAAAGGAAGTTAACCACAGTTTGTATTGAATTTTCTGTAGCAATGTACTAAGTAAATATTTGGGATATGATTTGTATTGATCTGTATTTTAGGGCTGCGACTTGTCATTAATTTGTAATTTGTAATGACTACAAATTAGTAGTATTTGTAGAAACAAAATGTTTTAGAAATAATTTTAGCTACATAATAACAAAATAATATGGGCATGGGATTGAATGCTGCCTACAAGTCTACAGTAATTTAAAAATAAGTACAATATTTTAGGCATTGAATATAATAAGAACAGTTACCTCTTAATACATGCTTTAAATATTCTGCCATGTTATACTCAAAATAAAACTATGAAGTGAGTACGATCACTCCAAACCCCTTGGCGGGGAGATCTAGTCTTAGAGAGAGTACATAGCCTACCAAATCACACAGATGGTCTTTATGCGAATCAACACAGTCTGATTCTGGTGTTGGTGCTCTTACTGCCATGGTAGAGAAAAAGGCGGGAAAACTCTAGGTGAAAGAGGGAGGAGGTCTTGGCATTATAGGATGGAAAGGCAACCCCTTCATAAAGTTTTTCATGTTAACCTTTAACTTCATTCACTAACATGAAAAAAAATTACATCTTTCAAAAAGAATTTTAAAATTCTTTACATGTGCTAGAGTTACTACAGTGTAAGTTAGTCTTCATTTTCCAAGGACAATGGAATACCTTCCTGATCTGTTACTATATATTGCTGTTATTTAACATGCAATGTGGCCTCTCTACACAAGCAGAAGCATCATACATGGATATGAAAGACAACTGGAATCACAACAAGATATTTAATTCAGGTTTTATACAGATCTTTGATCTTTAAAACACAAACCTATTTCCTTCATTACATTCTTAAAACTCCATGTCCAAAAACCATAGTTGTAAGTTCTGCCAAAAAAGTCCTTTTAATCTCGATGCTTTCTAACAGAACCTAGTTTATGTGACTACATGTCTAGATGAGGTGTCGTTCTAACTAAAATTTGGTAGAATCGTAACTGAGAAAATCTTAAATTGAGATTTCTGCAGTGTAGGACTCAAGATCAGGATGATCTTAGAAAAGAATGTTTTTAAAGGGCTTAATTTCAGGAACTGATTTGCCAATTCTTTTGTTACAAGTGCCACTCCCCGAAGAAAACAGGGTGAAAATGATCTGAATCCAAGGAAGAAGGGGGAATGCTCTTGGAAAGCTAATGGGTTTTAAAAGCTTCATCATCTTCATCTCTGAGTACCCTGCTTGGCAGCATTAGGCAACTGGAAGACGAAAAGTGCTCTCTGAGAGCAGTTTTAATGTTATTAACCTCCTCACATTGAATTGAGGTTTCTTATAAAAAAAAAAGTGCTGAAGAAAACCTCAACTCTGATGTGTAGTGACAGTGTAGGAACTTGGGAGAGTGATGTAACTGGAAGCAGATCAGCAGTGAAATGGCCACCACCTGTCCTCACTGAGTTCAACAGCCATAACAAAGGAGGGAGAAGAGATGTCTCAAGGTCGGCTGACAGGAGACTGACTCCTCAGAATTCATTTGACTAATTCCAACTCAGAGCAGTAATTGTGCCACCGTGAACCACTGCTGGTACCTTTTGTCGTGTGAGGAAAATCAGGTCCGCTAAGACACTAGAAGCAAAGGTCTCTTCTCAATATATTAAGTCATATTCCAACATGTTAGAGGAAAGAATGTTTACTTTCTTTTTTTATTTTAAAAAAATTTTAATGTTTTTTATTTATTTCTGAAAAAGAGAGAGACAGTGTGAGCAGGGGAGGGTCAGAGAGAGAGGGAGACACAGAATTGGAAGCAGGCTCCAGGCTCTGAGCTAGCTGTCAGCACAGAGCCCAATACGGGGCTCGAACCTGCGAGCCGCGAGATCATGACCTGAGCCGAAGTTGGACGCTCAACCGACTGAGCCACTCAGGCGCCCCAGAATGTTTACTTTCATAAAAACCACACCCGATAAGTATCTTTAATGAATACTTATGATGAGGACATCCTTTATCCGTATTCTTCATGAACATTGGCTTTTGTAGCTTGAGTAGGCTAGAGCGGTGCGGAGAATCTCTGGGTGGAATGTGGCAGTCATAGGTGCACATCAGGGCTTTTTTAGACCCACTTCAAGAAATTGTCTCAGGATTCCCAGAGTACCTTCTAGGCCTGACTCCCTAAAATTCATTAACTTTCCTTTAAACTATTAGCCCCAGGGGTGCCTGGGTGCCTCAGTTTGTTAAGTGCCAACTTTGGCTCAGGTCATGATCTAACCATTGGTGGGTTTGAGCTCCACATCAGACTCTGTGCTCTGCATCAGAGCCTAGAGCCTGCTTCAGATTCTGTGTCTCCCTCTCTCTCTGCTCCTCCCCCAATCGCACTCTGTCTCTCTCTCTGTCTCCATCTCTCTCTCTCTCTTTCTCTCTCAAAAATAAATAAATATTAAACAAAAACTTTTAAATAATGTAAAAACTATTAGCCCCAAGCAGCAAATCTTTCTTGTTTCCCAAAGCCTGCTTAAAGCAGTTTAAACTTTTTACAAAGAATTAAAAGAGGCTGAAAAAGCCATATTTAAAGATAAACATCTTTATGTGAGATATGGCTAGGCAAGTCCAATGCAGGCATAATGGGCATACAGTCTTCACTTGGATTTTTGATTCCCTGACTATCTCCTATTTTTTGCCACTTTATGGGAGTTTGGATGTCTTTCCATCTTGCTCTTTCCCAGAAAAAATAGTAAAATGCCCATTTGAAACTTAAATCCAATAAAACAACACACAAAGACCCACAGTGTCTTGGTTCAAACCTCTAAGACCCCCACAGGTCTCTGTCACTCAGTTTCAGATTCCAACCAGGTTCTAGTTGCAGGAGGTCAAGGTTGATGCCCTGGAGCCTCAGGGAAAGACCTGACAATCACCAGCTCAGTGACCTCCAGTGAACTCTATAGTGTTTACGCAGGTTAATCCTCCCTCCCTGCATAGTGGTTACCCCAGTACTATCATTGAACAGTTATAATTTCAAATTACCTCAAAACATGTAGTGATAATAACATATGAACAAGAAAATGTGCCCTCACACCATAAAAGGGTACTTTTCTCCAAGCAAGGAGTAGCAACTGTGACATTCTTGTTAAATTTTTCAAAATACATAATTAGAACACAAATATTTTTTAATCTAAAACCACCCAAATGAAACTCAAAAGACTAAATGAATTTAACACAGTAAATGAAAATTAAATGGTCATCGAAAAACACTAAAAGATTTTAGACTTTTGTTTTTGCCAAGGGTTTTTCACTTTCTTAAAGTGATAAATTGTAAAGACAGACAGGATAATAGTATTTTTCATTAGAAACATTTTTATATATATTTTCATTAGATTCTATCTCTCTTTAAGTTTTTGTTTAAATTCCAGTTAGTTAACACACACTATGATATTAATTTCAGGTGTATAATATAGCGATTCAACAATACCATACGACACCCAGTGCTCATCACAAATGCCCTCCTTAATCCCCATCACCTATTTTACCCATCCCCCTCCCCCACCTCCCCTCTGGTACCATCAGTTTGTTCTCTACAGTTAAGAGAATTCTTTCTTACCTAAAATGCTGATCACCAGAATTCTCCATGGGAAAGAAATCATGACAGAATAATCTCTATTATTAAATCTTAAAAGTTTTGTTGATTTAACATTCCATGAAATAAAAATTGTAGGTAAAATTCCAAAACCAAAAAGTACTAGCCTGGCTGAAATTCATTATGAGATAGGCTTTGTTATTAAAGTTATTTCTGAGTTTAAACAGATGTGTGGCCTAATAAGAAGTATAGTTTGGGTTTCTGTTCCTGGTTCCTAACACAGCTACTAAAATTTTATTATTTCCTGAGTAACAGGGATGATAAGAATATCTTTCTTTCTAATATTTGGTTTTTGCTCTGATTTCTGACCTAGAGCTCCTAAAGCCTTTGGAATTTCCTGGGTGATCAAAATGTCTTTTATTTTAATGAAGTGACTCTTGTTAGGGTCCTACATAGCCAAAGGACAGGAAGCGCATAAAATCACTTAGCGCACTAACAGCATTCCGAGAAATAAGAGCAAACTGAAGCCTGCTGTACGACACTACTGGATGTGAAGTGAAGCAGGAACTTAGCAAGCCAGTGGGAACCTGAGTGTCTAGACACGTCAGAAACCCCACAGCTGGCTCTGGGGATGTCCCATAGATTCCCACACTCTGTCTTGCTTCTCTATCAGCATCAACCATTCTCTAATACTCTGTCAGCAAGGACTAGCATAACACTTTTCTCTGACTCAATAGCATTCACATATTTTTTGTAAAGTTGTTACGTTTCCAGGGTGGCCCCGTAGGGGCTGCCATAGTGAGTTAGAGGAAGTTGAAAGAGGGATTGGGGCCCCCTGCCCTTGATACAATCAGAGGAGTTTTATGTTTACTCATCCCACATACGGGGATTGTGAGTCAACTTTCATTAGAAGGACAATTGTTGCTGGGGAAAAAAGTCTGAAAACTTTTTAAGCTACCTCTGCTTATTTATAGTTTCTATTTTCTTACCCTTTTCTTTTTAATAGTCTCACATGGCTAAATCAAATCCTTCACCCATGGACATGACCTCCCAGATTTCACTTCAGGATTTTATTCTAAACATATTTTTGGTTTCTGTATCCACTGCAGAAACTTCATACTCTTGACATTTTTTTTAATTTACATTTTTGAAAGAAGAACTGTGATGGACACAGTCATTTTTCCCCCTTCCCTTTCATTTCTCTTAAATTCTTTTCTCTAGTCCCATAAGCTGTAATTGTAGAGTGTATTCATAGGGCAAATCTTGGCTATCTTGAAACACCTCACGGGTCTGTGTGTGCTTTCTAACGTTGGATCATATCTTAGTACGATTCATTGTACAGGACAATTATTTTCTCTTAATGCAGTATATTATACCCAGGGGGGAAAGGCAAAACAATGTGTATCAAAAAGTGTTCAGCATAGTTAAAATAATATTACAGAATCTTTAGCAGAGATTTTTCATTAGAAAATGTTACTGATCTATTCAAAAGTGATTCTACAACTGTAAACTGTGTTTCTAAAAGTGTTACAAGCTTTCTTATCTTAATTTTCTTGGAAAAATTATTAATAAATGAAATCAAGTATTTTTAACAAAGAAAAAATTAG
Organism: Hyaena hyaena; assembly: GCF_003009895.1. NCBI lineage: Eukaryota > Metazoa > Chordata > Mammalia > Carnivora > Hyaenidae > Hyaena > Hyaena hyaena. Next base: position 1,811,707 of record NW_024080771.1, on the reverse strand, counting down.
AACATACTAAAGCTAATTTGAACACTAATATGAATGGGATTTATTCTTCTACATAGTAAAATAACAGGACTGTTTTTAGAGACAAAAAGATAATTTGAAGTCCCTAGGAGACTTCAATTTAGTACAACACAGGTTACCATAGAAATCAAAGGTTCTGAATAAATTATTCATAAAAGATCCTAGTTAAAGATCCTCATTCCCACTATTGTATAATCTGAGGAGTTATTGCCCCATGGATTCCTGGGACTACAATGGATTTCAGGGAATGCACAATCCACCTAAAGTAGTATGATTTTAGTCATGCATTAATGTGTATTCTTTTCCTAGAGGAATACTGTAGAGTTTTTAACAGATTCTCAAGGGAGTCCATAATTGAAGTACAATTCAAAATAACCTCTTTTACTCTTTCATCATTACTCAATTAAGTGTATGTGTGTATACATACACTTATATATATGTATACATATATACATATATACATATGTGTGTGTATATATATATATATATACATATATATATAGTCTTTAATAGTCTTTAAGACAATTTAGGTTGGAGTCTCTGTAATTGGCAACCAAAACCCACCACCGACTCAATTTATCAACCCTATGTTCTTATCCTCAATAACTTGGCTTTGTTTTTTTGCAGAGAGGCCCAAAGCTTGATAAGGCCAAGATAAGTTGTCTATGATTTGTTGTCTTTCATTATAACAGATTATATAAGGAGAAAAACACCAACCTTGTTCTAGTATTAAGCGTCCATCATTTGATTTTCTTCTCATCAGCATTTTGCCTTTTTTTTTTTTTCCTGTCATAATAACTGTGGCTGCTTCCTCTCCTCGGTGGTGGTGGTTGCTTACTTGCCACTGCAGACTTAACGTTACTCCTTCCTGGAAAGTAAAAGAGGTCATTTTTTTTTTTTTTTTTTTTTTTAACCTTCCTTCTCTAGGGCATTTTTCTATATATCATCATTTCTCTGTTCTGGCTTCTTGCCCTAGCAAGGGTTCTGAAATTCAACTCTGTTGAAAAACCTTGGGTTCCTCACTAAGGCTTCTTGGGAGATATAGAAAAGTCATTCCCAGGAATTATATGAATAAAACACTGGATAGTGCCTCTTGATGACACTATATAAACCAGCTATCTGAGAACACTCCTAACTTGGCTGGACTTAGCACACCTCCTCCCTCTGTAGACATTTTTTTTTCTTATTATACTTAATTATGAGAAATTGTATACATTCTGCAAAATAGATGGAATAGGCATGTGGTCATATGTTAGTAACAGCAGACTAACATTCCTGATGAAAGAACTAGAAAAAGCCAGATAAATTACACAACCTAGTTTTTAAAGGTATTATCGAACTGTGGAAGCAAAAGGAAATTAACTGAAAGAGAGAAATAAATCCATTACAAAGTAAACTGATGACAGTCACATGTTTTTTCTCTGAGAATGCTTGAAAATTCTGAGCATTGGCTGAAGATAGACTTGAAAATGCAAAGAGGGCCTTTTCAGGAGGAAAGGGGACAGGCAAAGCTTTTAGTGGTTACATGTGGCTGGAGTGATACATTGGAGACACAAGGGGTTCCACTGAACAGCAAATTTTTCCCATGGGCCATTTTCTGATTTCTAGGTCTGTATAGGAGGCTCGCTGAGAAGGAATACAAAACATCTCTAAAAGGCAGAATGAGATCTTGCGTAGTTTTATTGCCTAAAAAACAATAGCTAGAATCCCGTAAGCTCCTTGACAATATGTAGAGCTATGTAAGGTAAAGATCTAAAAAGATCACCTGAGAAACCTCTGAAGGCAGAAATAAATCTACAGAGTTTCAAGATTAAGGAGGCAAGCATCTCATCTCAATTAAAATCCCAGAAGGACACTTTAACATAGATATGAATCAGACCTAGAATGAGTCTTATTAAAATGGCAATTCAGGCATGATTCAGCACAATCCTTGACTGAATCCTTGTTCATCCCTCCTCCTTCTTTTCCTGAAAAAAGAAATATGGAAATCTCTCTGGTGAGAGAACATATTAAGAACTCTTACAATTAGTAAGAAAAACATATATATCCCCAAAATATTGAAAAAATACTTCAATATATATGTCATAAAAGTGGATATCCAAATAGCTAGTAAACATATAATGCCCAAATTCATTGTTATCAGGGAATTGCACATTTAAACCATGTGATATAACAATATTCCTGCCAGAAATAAGAAATGAAAAAGATGGAAAAAACTGAATGTTAGCAAAGATGTGGATAAATTAGAACACTTAAACAACACAGATGTGCATATAAATTAGTATAATTGGTTTGTAAGAGAGTAGCATCTACTACATACCCTATGAACAAATAATTCTACATACATACTTTACAAAAAAAATGAACATTTATTTGCCAAAAGACATGAAAAAAAATTTTCACAGTGGCACTATTTTTAATGGAAAAAATCTGAAAATTTTAAATGTCAAATAGAATGAATTAGTAAATGATAGTATCTTCACACACTGGAATAAACGCAACAATGAGAATGATTTCCAGCTACATAAAACAATTCCAAAATATCTCAACCTGGTATCGAAGGAAAAACCAAGCCATGAAGGACTATTTAATTTACATAAATTGTGTAATTAGGCAAAGACAATCACTTGAGAAGCCAGGATGGTGGTCAGCAGTGGGAAAGTAGAGTTGTTACTAAAAGGGGCACAAGTAAGGCCTTCTGAGGTTCTGGTAATATTTTGTTTCTTTATCTGAGCACCAATTACACAGGTTAAATTTGTGAAATATTCCCTGAACATTACATAATTACACACACACACACACACACACACACACACACATACTTAAACTCCATGTGAAAATGTCCCTGATTCCTATGGGTCTTTTTGCTAGAGTTTTCTAGTTTTTCTAGTTTTCTTAAGTGTTTTTTACACATTCTATTTTTGTAATGATGTACACGAGCAATTACGTTTGATAAAACTGCTTTTAAAAAATCAGTATTTGAATTTAAAATTGTAAGAAGCTTCATCAGAATTCAAGTAGTAGAAAATGGAAATTTACCTTCCTGTAGCAAATTATAGCTTTGTGGATTCAAGTGATACGATAATACATGGCCATGTTTATCACTGTGGTTTGGATATTTATATAAAGGAATTACAGTGCTTCTTGAGCACAGGATGTTTAAACCAATGATTCTTTTATGATGGCAAAAGAAATTTATATTATCATGACCTTATCTTACTTAACATATCTTGATGTTAGGAACCTGAGTCATCATTGAAAAAGTTGGCCTAAGCCTTTGAAATACAATGATACTCTCATTCTGTTGCTTCATTATTGGTGTATAGAAATGTAACTGATTTCTCTGTATTGATTTTATATCCTGTGACTTTGCTGAATTCATGTATCAGTCTGGTAGTTTTTTGGTGGAGTCTTTTGAGTTTCCCACAGAGAGTATCATGTCATCTGCGAAGAGTAAATGTTTGACTCCTTCCTTGCCAATCTGTATGCCTTTTATTTCTTTGTGTTGTCTGATTGCTGTAGCTAGGACTTCCAGTACTATGTGAACAACAGTGGTGGGAGTAGGCATCCCTGTTATGTTCCTGCTCTCAAGGGGAAGCTCTCAGTATTCCCCCATTGAGAAGGACATTAATTGTGGGTCTTTCATATACAGGCTTTATGCTGTTGAGGTATGTCCTTTCTATCCCTACTTTCTTGAGGGTCTCTGTCAAGAAAATATGCTGTATTTTGTCAAATGCTTTTTCTGCACCTATTGAGAGGATTATGTTGTTCTTATCTTTTTGTTTTTGGTTAATGTGATGTATCACATTGACTGATTTGCAAATATTGAACCAGCCCTGCAGCCTAGGAATAAGTCCCACTTGATCGTGGTGAATAATTCTTTTAATGTATGTTGAATTCAATTTGCTAGTATCTTGCTGAGACCAATGAAAAGATGCTCAACATCACTTATCATCAGGGAAATACAAATCAAAACCATACCACCTGACACCTGTCAGAATGGCTAAAATTAACAACTCAGGAAATAACCGATGTTGGCCAGGATGTGGAGAAAGAGGATCTCTTTTGCACTGCTGGTGGGAATGCAGACTGGTGCAGCCGCTCTGGAAAACAGTATGGAGGTTCCTCAAAAAATTAAAAATAGAACCACCCTATGACCAAGCGATTTCACTACTAGGTATCTATCCAAAGGATGCACCCCAATGTTTACAGCAGCCCTATCAACAATAGCCAAATTAAGGAAAGGTCCAATGTCAATTGAATGATGAATGAATAAAGAAGATGTGGTATATATACACAATAGAATATTACTCAGTGATTAAAAAGAATGAAATCTTGCCATTAGCAACAACGTGGATGGAACTAGAGTGCATTATGCTAAGTGAAGTCAGTCAGACACATGTCATATGATTTCACTCATATATGGAATTTAGGAAACACAACAGATGAACATGGGGAAAGGAAGGAAAAAATAAGATAAAAAGGGAGAGAAGCAAATCATAAGAGACTCTCAAATGCAGAGAACTGAGGATTGCTGGAGGGGAGGGGAGTGGGAGGAGGGACTAGCTTGGTGATGGGCATTAAGGAGGGCACCTGTTGGGATGAGCACTGCATGTTATATGTGATAAATCACTGAGTTCTACTCCTGAACTCAATACTGTACTGTATGTTAACTAACTTGAATTTAAATCAATACATTTTTTAAAAAGGAAAAAAAAAGAAATACAATGGTATTTTCCAGGGTAATTTTTTAATTAATAGGCTTGTATGGTGATGAAAGCAGAGGAGTACTTCACCAAAGCTATCAGTACTGATCTCCCCTCATTGTAATTGGCTTCAGCAAAAGAACTTAAGCAAAACATGGAGGAACCTCCCGCTAGTTTATTTTGTTCTTGAAAATATGGGGAATGAGTCATACTTCCCTCAATAAAAAATAAAGCCAAAATTTGCGGGGCTATTAGCTGTTTGATTTTGCTTAACTGACTGAGCCACCCAGGTGCCCCTTAGCTGTTTGATTTTGATTGGTTTCTTCTTCTAGCACCCAAAAGACATCTTTTGAATTTGTGTCATTTTTAATAAAGGGAAAGAGTAACGATAAGGGCTTTTTGTTGTTGCTGTTTTGTTTTTATAATGAGTTACTAATATTTTTTCCTGTGTCACCATTGGCATTTCAATGAAATTGAGAGAGGCGATGCCTTTGAAGCAATGTTTTTAAATGCAAGTTAAATAAAGTCTTTATTGTTTTATTGACAAAAAGTGCAGAGAAAAGGGGTTCCTGGGTTGGTTGTGTAGATCCATGATTGTGTCACAGACAATGGAATCTGTGTTCTGTGTCATCCTTAGCATACCATCTTCCATTCAAGCAGTTTGCCTCATGCTATAAAACAGTTGCTGCCAATCAGGGCACTAAATCCTCATATGACAATATCCAAAGCTAAAGGAAGGAGGGAAGAAGGAAGAAAAGGGCCTTTCATCATATGGTTCTCTCCTTTAATCAAGGAGAAAAATTGTTCTGAAAAGTCCACTGCTCCCTAGCCAAACTCCTTATGTCTCAGGTTCCAGGTGTTCATACTCAGAGGGACTATAATGATCGGGTTAGCCTTATTATGGCCTAATCCCTAGGGCTCATTGAGCAAAACTCAGTATTTTCTTTTCTTTTCTTTCCTTTTTTTTTTAAAGTTTTTTAAATAATCTGTACAACCAATAGGGGCCTCAAACTCATAACCCCTAAATCAAGGGTTGAACACTCTACCATGACTGTTGGCCATGCACCATTTTTTTTTTTTAAAACTGAAGTTGTCCCTTTTATTTTATTTTATTTTATTTTTTACAAATAGTTTATTGTCAAATTAGTTTCCACATAACACTCAGTGCTCATCCCCACAAGTGTCCTCCTCCATGCCCATCCCCCCCTCCCCCCCACATCCATCAGTCCTCAGTTTTTGTCAGCATTCAAAAGTCTCTCATGGTTTGCCTCTCTCCCTTTCCCCCACCATTTCCGCCCTTCTTCTCCTCCTTGTTCCTCCGTCAAGTTCCTCCTAATCCTCCTATACGTGCAAACATATGATATTTGTCCTTCTCTGCCTGACTTATNTGTAGTATTCCATGGTATAGATAAACCACATCTTCTTGATCCATTCATCTGTTGATGGACACTTAGGCTCTTTCCATGTTTTAGCTATTGTGGAGAGTGCTGCTATGAACATTGGGGTACATGTGCTCCTATGCCTCAGCATTTCTGTATCCCTTGGGTAAATTCGGCCATGCACCATTTTGAACAAAACTCTTCAACCTGAGTTTTCCAACATCGCATTCTCTTATGAGATACCAAATATAGGTCAACAGAAAGGAACATAAAAAGAAAAAAATAAAAACAATTTGCTTCTTAATATTTAATGCACTGACATAATACCTGTGTATATATTTTAATGGTAGGCTTATAGATCAGGTCACATATTGGAATGCAAACTTGCTCTAGTTGAATGAGAAAACTGAAAGAGGATAATATTTGACCAGTCATTTTCAATCCTACAATGACACTACAAAGCATCAGTAGAAATGCTAACAGAGGAATGCAAAATCATCACCACCACCATGCAAAAAAATTTACAAGCTTATGAACCTCAGGAATTTCACCTTTGTACCCCAGATGACCATGTTATTTCCTTGAAGTCAAAATAAAATAACACTGTCAAATGTATCAAAGAACCCCAAAAGATAGCACAAAAGTATACCAAAGGAAAAAATCAACAAATGAAAATGGAGATTCTATGCTGGTTAGTATTCCAGAACAAACACATCTGAGTTTATCTTCCCCCCAAATATTTATTTCACTTGCTAAGATAGCTTTCCTGATGTTTTTAATTTGTCATATGCCTAAATACCCTTGGGAACAGGCAACAACACTGTAAAACAGTGATGAGGCAGCTTTACAGAAAATCAGGCAACATCTGGCAATATAAACACATGACCATAACGGAAGACTAATATCTGTGCAGAAAGAAAATTAGCAGCTCACACAGGGTGTGCCCAAGTCTGAGGTGTGCACTGTACCCTTCTTCCTTGTGGCTGGCCAAGGTGGCCAGCATCTTGTGGGAGCATGCTCTATAAGGGGGAGTAGATTTTCAGATGTTTCACTGAACAGAAGGATGGAATTGGATTAGATTATTTCCCTGAGTGGGACTGGAATCCTCATTTAAGGGAGCTCAAGAGAACAAACATCAATCTGGAAATGCAGGGTGCAGGAGAGAAAGTAGAAGGTAGACAGCACTGGGGAGAAACAGGATGATAAGACGAGATAAATAAAGAAGACAGCTCCTTCTTATGGGGATTCTCGGAAGAGTTCAGAGGCTCCTTCTGAGCCCAAGCTATTACTTTGCACCATCTTCTTTCCCCTAATTCACCACGTAAAGCTGCAATGCGTCACGCCCACATGGTGGGGTGCGGGTGGCATGCCTTCGGACATCAGTCTTGGCTCTCCTCTCTCTTTATTCTAGATACTGCTCAACAAGTTTTGGTTTGGCTTGCAGTCTTTCTCTCACCGCCCCCCCCCTCCCCGTTCTTGCCCTGTTCAGTTGTCCTGGGAGGTGATTCTTGGGGGCTCCTTTAAAGCTTGCTGGGGAGTACAGACAGAAGACACCGGCAGAACATGGAAGGACAGCAGGAGACAGAAGTCAAGTGGTTCTTTCCTGCTTCTTCCCTCCTCCGGTGCTGTCTCTCTGGCAGCAGCCTTGTTCCTAGCACTCTAGGTCCCCATGGGCTCTGCAAACTCTCATTTTCCTTTCCCGTCAGCCCTAGCAGGCTGTGATGCTTCCCAGTGCACTTTGCTAGCCAGAGGAAGGTTCACCACCCATTGTTGGTTCTCTTAATGCTAACCGCTTCTACAAGGCTTTTTATTAAAGTTTCTACATTTGAATCATCTGTGGTAATTCTGTGTCCTTCTGGGACCTTGACCACACAGCTGCCATTTCCTCAAATTGGGAAACTGCCTCTTAGAAAATCACACTGGACAATACCAGGCCCATGTTCTCACATCAGAACAATTGTTTAGAGCGGAAAAACAATTTGGCCTTTTAAATCAGTGCTTCTCAAACTTTAGTGTGCCTGGGTATCAGTTGGAAATCTTGTTACAACGAATAGCTGGTTATAGTAGCTCTGAGGCTGGGCCTGAGATTTTGCACTTCCAACAAGCTTCCAGGCAATGTCAGTGTTGAGGATCCATGAACCACACTTTGAGTAGCAGGGCTTCAGATGGCGGTAGTCACCCACGTTTGCCACTCTCATTTATGTTACTTTCACAGTACTTTTTCTTTCTCCACCAATCCTTGCTCATTTATGATACTGCTTTGGCTTACAATCTTTGCTCTATCTATTCACTTTGGTTGATTTCTTTTACTCTGAAGATCTCAACTATTCCTCAAATTCAGACCTCTTTCTTGATTTTTAGATGAATAATACCTTCCACCACCGAGAAATGGAGTAATCCCAGAAAGAAGTTCCCTTTCATCTACCCACATTCAATTGCTCAGAATTTTTGCTGTTTCTGTCTCCTATAAATCTTATCCATCAGGCTCTCCATTTGCATTTCTACTACCCGCAACCAGACTCCTATCATGACCTGCCTGTTAGAACCTCCTAACCAATCCCCTGTCTTTAGGCTTTGTGTCTTCAACCTATTCTTCAGACTTGCACC
>NW_024080771.1:1618200-1802873 GCF_003009895.1 Hyaena hyaena | reverse complement strand
CCCTCCTCCATGCCCATCCCCCCCTCCCCCCCACATCCATCAGTCCTCAGTTTTTGTCAGCATTCAAGAGTCTCTCATGGTTTGCCTCTCTCCCTTTCCCCCACCATTTCATTTCTATAGTTCATTACTAATTTTTCTAAAAAGCAAATTAAATGTTGTTACACATTGGTTGGGGGGGGGGCTCATACAATCTATAGGAAGAGAAAGCCTGTAACAATCTCACTTCTACCTTATGATGCAGCCAGCCACCTATCAATTTTTGCTCCAAGAACACTGAAAAACTTACATCAGACTTCCAGTCCCTTAAGCCTTTGTCCATGCTGTTTCTTCTCCCAGAAATGCCCTTCCCACCATCTTTTGACTCCTGTAAACATACCTGTGTGCTTTTCCTCCTAGGAGAGGTCTTCCGGCCAGAAACCTTGCCTTGTCTTATCTTCTCTTTCCTTTTCCTTCTTTGCTTCCCTCCTTCCTTCCATCTCCATCATTTAGTCCAGAAGGTCTTCAGCAAATGTTAATTGAATAACTGTATCATTTAACACAGGAGATTAATGTTTGACCAGGTATTTATTCCAATATTTCAACTTGTACACTAAGATTTATCTTGAATGTTGTTAGATATAAAACTGCGATATTTCTCTTGATGTTTTCAATAGTAGGGAAGCGATTTTTAAAGAAAGAGTGTAGGGGTGCCTGGGTGGCTCAGTTGGTTGAGTGTCCGACTTTGGCTCAGGTCATGATATCATGGTTCGTGGGTTCGAGCCCTGCGTCAGGCTCTGTGCTGGCAGCTAGCTCAGAGCCTGGAGTCTGTTTCAGATTCTGTGTCTCCCTCTTTCTGACCCTCCCCTACTCCTGCTGTCTCTCTCTCTCTCTCTCTCTCTCTCTCTCAAAAATAGATAAAACGTAAAAAGAAAGAGTGTAATAATCTTCACCCTGGCTCTCCTTTTGGCCTTTATTAGAGATTAATTGGTTATCTCCCTTGGATGTGTGCTTGGAATCTGTCAGTGAGGGTGACAAATGATTTATCCAATATTAACCCTAATTTGGATTAATTTTGTACCTTGCTGAACAGTAAGCAGTTTGTAATTTGTTTCTTTTTCTTTAACCACAACACAGGAAATTTATATCTGGAAGAATTTCCTCCTGGGAAGGCAATTTGCCTGGAAGTATTTATTGAGCATAGTCAGGATGATTCAGACTACCAAGTATCAGTGTTTACAAATAAAAATAACAATTACATGAGTAGAGCAATAGAGGGAGTATTTGAGACAACTTGTTGATGCATAGAGACCATCAAATGTTAGAACTGCTACAGGATCTCTATTCATAACAGTCCATACACTGGGGGCACCTGCGTGGCTTGATGGTTAAGCATCCAACTTCAGCTTAGGTCATGATCTTGTACTTCATGAGTTCATGAATTCGAGCCCCATGTCAGGTTCTGTGCTGACAGCTCAGAGCCTGGGGCCTGCTTCAGATTCTGTGTCTCCCTCTCTCTCTGCGCCCCCCCCCCGCCCCCCCTGCTCATGCTCTGTCTCTTTCTCTCAAAAATAAACATTAAAAAATATTTTTTAAAAGGCATATACACTGAAATGGGAAAATCATTCTACCATCCTATGCCTTAATTTCCTCATTTGTAAAATGGGCAAAATAAGGGACCTACTTCATAAGCTGTCATGACAATTCACTGAGATAATAAATGTGAAGCACTTAGATGAGATAGTAAGTATAAAACCTGGCTCACTGTGATCATTAATAAATATCACTATCAATTTAGTGAATAGTTTGCAGTAATTACTGTTTCTTCATGACTCTGGAATAAAAAGGAAACACAAAGTATTATTTCCCTCTTATTACAGTGACTCAGTTAAAAAATTACTCTATAGTCATGTCCCCAAAGGGTCATATTATTCCCAAGAACCTCAATAAAGCACCTTTGACTTTAGAAGAGTCCAAGATTTAATGCTTCTCCACCTGAAAGGTTCATAAATGTTCTGTTTTCCACTGTGTTCCTAATGCTTTCTCCTATTACTAATCATCGGCATAATAAATAAGCATTTTGTAATGCTGCTCATAAAACCCACATGATTCTGCTACACTGCACTTTACAGTTTAATTAGCATTTTCTCATACTCTGTCTAATTTGTAACATAACCCAGTGAGGCTGCTTTTACTATTTCCTTTTTGTGCTTAAGAGATGAGAAATTCAGAGAAATTACATGACCAACCTAAGGTCATAAAATTGTCAGATGGGCAAGTTGGGACTCAAATCCTGGTCTTCTTACCTCAAATCAAATCCCATTTCATTGCCTGAGCCTTTGGTCTCTCAGCCTGGAAAAGACTGGTTTAGCAGAGCTTTTGTTGGATCTCCTGGGAGAAGATGGTGCTTTGGGCATGGGTTTGCTGATTTCTTAATGGGGTGATAAATCAGCATTTGTAGTGTCCTTTGTATTGGTGTAAAGTTCTTTTACTTTCCAATATGGAATTATCACATTTACTTCATTCCTGGTGAGTCCACAAAAAAAACAAAAAAACAAAAAAACAAAAAAACCCCAAAATGATCAAAAGTAAAAGGCAGGTTACTTTGTTTGTTTTTTAAGAATTCAGCATATTATAAGTTTAAAATAAATGCAGGTCATTTACCACTTAAGTTTTTGAGCTTCTCATGGAATATATAGTGAAAAAGTGCTCCATTTCAGTTTTTAAGGTTATCAGTGATTATATTACCAAATATATTTAAGAGGCCAATTTTTTTTAAATATTTTTATTTATTTCTAGGAGAGAGAGAGAGAGAGACAGCGTGAGCAGGGGAGGGTCAGAGAGAGAGGGAGACACAGACTCTGAATCAGGCTCCAGGCTCTGTGCTGGCAGTCAGCACAGAGCCCGACGCGGGGCTAGAACCCACAAACCGCGAGATCATGACCTAAGCGAAAGTCGGACGCTTAACTGACTAAGCCACCCAGGTGCCCCTTAAGAGGCCAAATTCTGCATCACTTTTATTTCCTTGAGATTTTGTTATTCCAGATAATGCAACATTGCATTTTAAGTTTTGAGAGATTGTTTTCTTAGTGAAACCACAATTTTGCACCCCACCAATTCCAGTTTTGCTACTTCCTGTAAGCTATATTTTATCCTTCAGAGATTTGGTGTTGTATATTAAATGTCTGTTATTAAATGTTTAATTTTGACAATAAATAATAACTATAGCATATTATTTGGTATAAGAATTTGAAGTAATTTCTTATTCTGCATACCTTGAAATTTTGTCATAAATTCCACGTCATCATTCTTGATCATAGTATGATTTTTTTATCATTTTGACATTGAACTTTAAAAAACATTATTGTAAATTACAACACTCAGCATGATGTTTTAGTAATAATAATCACATGCGTTATCATCACCAAATTTCCCAACAGACCTAGGCAGAGATGGTCGGGTTGGAACCCCAGTAATTTTGTATAGAAATAATTTATAATGTTCAGATCATAATCATTCACTTTAAAATTTGCCTAATATCATTGTGATAAACATTAAAGCCCCTTCTGATCTATAACTGAATCACTTAAACACTAAAATAAGCTGTACTATTATTTGTTATTTATCATAACAAATGTGATATTACTTCCCATGTTATCACAGTGGTTAGCATTAACCAGTACATTGAAATTCTGACACTACTGTTTGCAAGGTTTGCCAGTGATAATCTAGTTTCCACACTGAAAAGTTACCTTTTGGTTCTCATTTTCTTTCCCATTTTGCAGACTTTGCAAAATTAAACTTTTCTACCATCTTGAAATCTCTCATCTCCTGGCTTCCTGGATGGCAAGATCTTTTTTTCCTTCCTCACTGAACGCATCTCACTTTTTCCTTCCTGTGCTCTCCATTGCAAGGAAACCAGAATCCTTGAAGTCATTCTATGCTCCTTTTTCACTCATTTCACCCTCAAATCGTTTATGTCCCAAACATCTAATAAAAGCTGCCCCCTCTTTATTTCCATTGCCACAGTTTAGGACATTTCCCCAACCTTATGGTCACTATGCCACCCTTATTGATTTCACTGACTACTCTTGTCATGAGTGCTTCATCCTCACAATATTGTTAGAGAGACACATGGAAAATGGAGGTTTTTTTTTTTGTTTGTTTTTGTTTTTGTTTTTGAGAGAGAGAGGGAGCATGAGTAGGCAAGAGGGGCTGGGGCGGGGAGTGAGAATCTTAAGCAGGCTCCATGCTCAGCATAGAGCATGACACAGGGCTTGATCCCACAATCCAGGGATCATGACCTGAGCCAAAATCAAGAGTTGAATGCTCAACCAACTGAGCCACCCAGGTGCCCTGCATTGTTAATTTTTAAATATTACAGTTTTCCAAAGTTAACTTGATAATTACCCTCTTTAGGAGTGGAATTTTCTTCAAGTCCTATCAATGATAGACACAGATATATGGTTATGATATGAGGCATCTATGGTATTTTATTTTAGATAATTCTCTCCTGAATAGGTCAGTTTTCCCCCCAATTTACTTGTATGTAACAGACTGTAACAGGTTAGTGACAATGTTTCAACCTTTCATTTACTTTTCTTAGTAATCTTTTACACAGCAGGAAGATGGTAATTGGGTTTCTGAAAAAGCTAGAGAATTCTCCTAAGTCTACCACTGTTAACTATTTTGATTTGTGGTACTGCACTATAAAGGGGTCACGGCAGGGGAAAAATTAGGTGATTACTTTTCAGTAGCCAACAGTCAAGTTTTAAAGCTTAAATTAGGAAATCATAGTGTTTACCCATTATTTATATAAGATAGTCTAATAAAAAGGCATAATATTGACTCTTATAATGAACTACCCGTTGTATAATTATATGGAACTATAAAAGTGGGTGCAACCTATGAACTAAGAACAGTTCTCTGTGGGGACATTTATACTTGCATAACATGAGAAACAGGATGTCAATTTCTATGAATGAAGGTAAGCAGAATTTTTCCTATCTTGTTACTTTCATATTTTTAGAGGATAACGCATATATTTCAGAGGTTAGGTAAGTCAGGTTTTCTGATATGAAAAATTAGTATAATTTTAATTCTAATTATATATCTGAAATTCTACTTTGGGTTTTATCTGAAAGGAATGTAGGCTGTCATTTTACATTTGATGTTATTTAATTTTGATCTGACCTACTTCCTATCATAAATTGGATGAAATAAAAACTTTATTTTACAACTAATTCTATTTGAATTGTTTAAGCCATTGTTGAAGCTTAAGACTTGGGAACATGAAGTTTCTCTCTTCACAGACTGGGATAAGTTAATGTATTGTTGACACAGTAACAAGAATATCTCTACAACTAAAGACAGACTTTGAACTACAGACATTAGTGTTAGCTACTTGAGACAAATCTGTAAAATGTTTTCATCCTTTAAATATTTTTAAACTTAAATAATTTAAAATATTCTTGGTCTAAAATATTCTATGTGTCATAAAGGTGTCAAGGTAAATAGCAGAGATGCTACAGAGAAAAGAGCTTTCTTTTGTACTAATACTACCCTAGTCTAAAATGATCTAGGTATAAATTAATTAAGTGCATTTCAGGAGCAACTGACTGGCTCAGTTGGTTAAGCATCTGGGTTAGGCTGAGGTCATGATCTCATGGTTCATGGGTTTGAGCCCCCCCATCAGGCTCTGTGCTGACAGCTCAGAGCCTGGAGCCTGCTTCAGATTCTGTGTCTCCCTCCCTCTCTCTGTCCCTCCCCCACTTGTGTGCACCTTCTCTCTCTCAAAAATAAATAAATATTAAAAAGTTTAAAAATTACATGTGTATCAAATAAAGTTGCACCACACAGGCATTTTGTAATCAGCAGGCAGCTTTGACTATACTTTCAAATCTCATAAATACTGCTACTGAGAAATGTGCCATTATCTCTCATTCACTGGCAGGTATCATGGAAACATGATAGTTTTGCCTGTTGCCTCAGGTGAAATAGTTAGAAATAAAAAATTCACAATGTAAAGATTAATTCCCTCATAAAATCTTGGCTAAATAGTTAGAAAACAGTTAAATAGTTAGAAATAAAAATGTGTGACAAAAGATTAATTCCATAATCTAATTAAGTCATGGAATAAAAGTTTATAGTATAATAAAAGTAAAATAAATTTACATACCTTATTTTATCCTAAAATTTGAGACATTATTTGGCAAGACACATTAACTTTTAGCAAAGTTTTCCTTGTCTAGAAGGCCAATTTAATTAGCTTTTTTAATATATCACATTTTAAATAATCTTAACAGATTTGCATTTTTATTAAATGTTCCAATAATCTCTCTAGACAATGGTTGCTAAGGACCCTGGGAATGGTGCTAGTTTGGATAATCTATGTACAGCAACTGGTCTTCAGTGAAGTAGCACAGAGTTTGCTTCAGGATTCTCTGTAACAAAGAACACTTTCTTTGATTCCCTGGTAGAAAAGAGCATTTCATAGGTGTCCACAGCAACGTGCATATGTGTGTCTGTGTGTGTGTATTTCACCTCACTGTTTATCAATATTAAGCAGAATTTTCCACCTAAGTTTCAACTGTCACCAATCTAACAACACAGCCTGGTAAGAAGTAAAATCTCATGTACATTAGTTTCCTCCTTTTCTTCCTGCTCCAATTCTTCTCCAATGTAATTTAAGTATTTCAAGACATGCTATATAAAAAATTTCTCCTTTCCGTACAATTTGGTAGAAACAGGGTAGAATTTTTAAAAATTATATAAAAAATAAGAGAAAGTGATTAGATGAAGACAGTTGTCTGAGTACTCATATATACCTTCTTTCCCACCTGAAAACCTATGAAATGGCAAAAAATATAGTTTCTTTTACTAAAGAGTAAATACAAAGGTAGGAAAACAAAAAACAATGCCACTGCAGTCTAGAAATGTTAAAGAATTCTAGAAAGATGGAAGGTGGGCAGAACCAGATCTGTAGAGATAAATCAAGGAAAACACAAGCATAAACAAAAGCATACTGTGATGGGAAGATTGAGGGGGGAGTCAGGGGCCACAGGAAAAAAGAGGTGGTCTCCAAGCATTGCTCACAGTCGTTGTTAATGGGGGAGAAACCATCAGAGTGAGGCTAGACAGCACCTCTCCCTGCTCTGATTCATAGTAAGCAGTGGACACCAGTGGTGTTTCCCCATCAGTGAAAGCAGAGTGTGGGCCTGGGACCTGGGAGCCAGGGCAATGCTCTACAGAGGAGAGAGCTGCTATACCAGAAGGGAAGCTGAGGCCCCTTGCATCCCTCACAACACCTCTACCACACAATCTGGCCTCTACCACACAATCACAAAGACTGACCTTGAAGAGCAGAGGCAGGTCCATGGAGATACCAAACACAAAAATGAGCAAATAGGGCTTACTCAACATTTGAAGGAAATGAACACTACTGTAAAGAGAAAAGGAGACCAGGACTTTGAAATAAAATAAAATGAAAACGTGAGAATATATTACATTTATGGAGACTCAACCAGGGATTTTGAAATAAAAAATTTCCTCATGAAATTAAAAAAAAATGCTTAAATGATAGACATTACTGGAGAGCAAAATAGTGAACTGGAAGATCAAGTCAAAGAATTTTCCCATGACAGTATAAAAGGAAAAAGAAATTATAATATATATACACATATTAACATATATATAAATATATATATATATGGGTGCATACACACACCCCTATGTATGACAGCTTAAGGTACAAGGAAAATGGATCAGGAAATTTTAATACACAACCAGAAAAATCAAACAGAATGAAGATACTTAGCAACAAGTCCCCCTTCATTTGCCAATTGTACTCCAATTGACCTGATGGGAATTACCCTTTCCCGTTCTCAGTCCATTAATTCAGGCAATGCTGAGTCCCAAGTATGACTCTGATGAAGGGCAGGTAACTCAGATATGAATAATCAGATCATTGTTCTTCTGGATACAGTGACTGATTACAATATTGCCAGTGGTACATCAGGAAATTCTGTAGAGCTGGTAGAAAATTCAGTGATCACACCCATGGATATAAACCTGAAAGATTTCAGCCAGATGCTACTGTAGGTGAGCCTTCAAAGAAGTGGAGAAATGTCTTGCTTTTGATGAAAAATGAGATAGAACAGCTTTAATGACACTGAGCTCCTGATCCATCTGGGTCTTAAGTTGCTCTACCACAGGCCTTTTTGGTTTGGGGGCCAATTAATTCTAGTGAAGCCAATTATGATTGTGTTTTTTGCTATGAAAAGATGCTTAACCTATGTAAAAATAAATAATGATAATAAACAAAATAGAAGAAATTTTCCCAGAGCCCAAGAGAGATAATCACTAGATTAGAAGTGACCACAGAATACAGAACAGGGCAAACAACAAAAGATCACCATGACTGCATGATGGTAAAATTATTTCAGAATAAAAATCCTAAAGTTTTCAGAGAAAAAAAGGAAATTAAGTACCAAGAAATGAATGAGGGAAAATGACTTTGAAAGTGTTTTGGATCTATTTAAACTGCTATCTAATAGGAAGCCAAAATAAGGAGAGTTTTGGACATGCAAGGACCTAGACATTTTTCTACCAACATACTTTGTCTAGAAGAATTCCTTACATGTGGATTCCAAAAAAATTAGATGAATCCAAGAAGAAGAATAATAAAGATTGTGAGAAACAGCAAACTAAAATATAACAATACAATTTACAATTGTCCAAATACCTTATAAAGTTTAATTTCTGAAGAATCAGAAACTAAAATACTGGATGTATTAGTACGGATAGAAGAGACAATCAGGAAGAAGAGAAATGCAAGCATGCTAAGTTTATTTTATTGTAAATGGGGGAAGATACAGACAATCATTAACTTTTGAGATTAACAAAAACCGTAAGTTATGTGAGTGAGGAACAACAATATAGTATTATGATGACTTCTCATCAGAAAGAATGGAAGTCAGAGGCAGTAGAGTAACATTCAAAGAGCTCAAAAACACACCTGACAAACAAAAGTTCTCCATCCAGCAAAAGTATGCCTTAATACATTTTTCAAGCAGACCTGCTTTACAATACTAAAGAAAGTCCCTGAGTTTGAAAAGAGATGACATCAGACAGTAACACAAAATCTACAAGAAGAAATGAGTACTGGGATTTTGGAGTGCATAACATAAGAAAATAATTTATTTTAAAACCTACCAATAGGTGCGCCTACGTAGCTAAGTTGATTAAGCGTCCAGTTCTTGACTTGGCTCAGGTCATGATCTCACGGTTTCTGAGATTGAGCGTCACAGCAGGCTCTGTGCTGATAGCATAAAGCCTGCTTGGGATTCTCTCTCTCCCTTTTTCTCTGTCCCTCCTCTGCTCTCCCTCTCTCACCCCCCTCAAAATAAATAAATAAACTTTAAAAAATGTTTAAAAAGCAAAAACCTACCAATAAATGAAAATGGTGTGCTAAAAGAATTGTTGAACACAAAAGAAAGGCAGTAAAGGAACATGGCAGAAAAAGATATGAGACATAGAAAACAAATATCAAAATAGTAGTATCACAGCAATGATTACATTAAATGTCAATGACTAAACACTAATTAAAATGAAGAAACTATCAAGATGGATAAAAGAACAGCATCTAACTCTATGTTGTATACAGGAGACACACTTTTAAGCCACAAACAGATTAAAAGTAAATGAATGGAAAAAGATTTACCGTGGAAGCAGTAAATAGAAGATATCTGGAATAACGATCTCAGACAAAATAGACTTTAAACAAGAAATACTACTAAAGACAAATCTCATAACGATAAAGGAAAAATATAAAGGTGACAATTATAAATATGCATGCAAATAAGAACTGAGACTCCCTCCCCCAATCCTGAACAGACATCCTGAACAGAATTAGGAGGATAGACAATTTAACAGTTATAACTGATACCTGTAATACTCCTCTCTCAGTAACTGATAGAAGGATATAAAACCACTAAGAATATAGAACACTTGAACAACACTATTAACTAACTGGACCTAATAACATATTCAGAATCTTGACCAAACTAGAGCAGAATACGCATTCTTTTAAGTAACAATCTCCAGGATAGACTACTACTTTATGGCAGCCATAAAACATATTTTAACAAGTCTATATTTGAATGTAGACAGATCAAAATCATAAAAAGTGTGTTCCCTGACCACAACTAGATTGGACTAGAATTCAACAACTGGAAGAAATTTGGGGAAACCCCACATACTTGGAAATTAAATATTATACTTGCAAAAAATAACTTGTAGTAAAAGAAGAAACCACAAATGAAAACACAACAAATCAAAGTTCATGGGGTACCACTAACACAATGTTTAGAAGGTATTATGTAACTTTAAATGCTTATGTTAGGAGGAAGAAAAATCTAAAATCAATAACCTTAGGTTACACACCAGGAAAGTAGAGAAAGAGGAGCAGATCAAACCTAAAGTAACTAGAAAGAAAGAAAGATCAGAGAGAGAGAGAGAGAACACTGCAAACAATAAAAACGTAAGTAGAAAAACAATGGAGAAAACCCAATAAAATTAAAAATTGGTTCTTTGAAAATATCAATAAACTTGATAAACTATTAGGTAGAAAAGAGAGATGACACAAATTCCCAAAATCAGGAATGAAAGAAGAGACACTATTACAGACCCTACAAGAATTAAAAGGATTGTAAAGAGGGGCGCCTGGGTGGCTTAGTCGGTTAAGCGTCCGACTTTTGCTTAGGCCATGATCTCGCGGTTCGTGGGTTCGAGCCCCGTGTCGGGCTCTGTGCTGACTGCCAGCTCGGAGCCCGGAGCCTGTTTCAGTCTGTGTCTCCCTCTCTCTCTGACCCTCCCTTGCTCAGCCGTCTCTCTCTCTCTCTCTCTCTCTCCTAGAAATAAATAAAAATATTAAAAAAAAAAAAGGATTGTAAAGAAATTTTATGAATAACTCTGTGTCAGTAAATAGCTCAGATAAATAAATTTCTTGAAAGACACAAATTACCTAAATTTACACAAGGAAAATATAAATTCAGAAAGATCTATAAAAGATAAGAAAGGTGAATTGGTAATTAAATATATTCCCAGAAAGAAAACAAAAAGTCCAGACAACCCAATTCACCAGGCTGCACCAGTGACTTTTATCAGACATTTTAGAAAGAATTAATACCAATACTATATATACTACTTCAGAAAATAGAGGGGAACATTTCTCAACCCTATCAGTGAGACCACTATTACACTGATACCAAAGGCATACAGAGACATTACACAAAAGAAAAACTACAGAGCAATACTCTTCATGGATATAAACACCAAAATCTTTAACAAAATATTAACAAACTGAATTCAGTAACATATAACAGGCTGACTTAACATTAGAAAATCATTTATTGTAAAATAATAGAATAAATGAGAAGAAGCACGCAATTACCTTAATAGTTGTAGAGAAAGCATCAGCCAAAATTTAACACCCCCCTCATAAATAAAAACTCTAAACAAAGTAATCATGGAAGATATGTTCCTCAATCTAATAGGTAACCATGAAAACTCTAATATTAATATTATACTCAATGGTGAAGGAAAATGCATTTCCCTTAAGACTGGGAAAAAGACAAGATTTCCACTCTCTGGACTTCTATTCAACAATATTCTAGAGTTTCTAGCCAGTGCATTACAGTGGAGAAAAAGAAGTTAAAGGCATACAGTTGGGAAAGAAAGAAGCAAACTGTCCTTATAGAAAAGATACGATCTTAGATGTGTAAATTTCTAGGAAATCCAGAAAAAAATTATTAAGGTTAATGAGTAAGATTAATAAGGTTGTAGGATACAGGGCAATATAAAAATTCAAATTTCATTTTTATACTTTAACAACAGACAATCTGAAAGTGAAATTAAGAAAGCAATTTCATTCAAAATATCTTAAAAGTAAGAAAATTCTAAGGAATACATTTAACAACAACAAAAAAATGTATGATCTGTACATGGTAAACTGTAAAACACTGCTGAAAGCCATCTTACCAATATCAAGTCTCCTAATCCATAAACATAATGGAGAAAAATATTATGTTTATGGATTAGGAGACTAGATATTATTAAGATGGCTCTTCTGACCAAATTGATCTATAGACCAAATGCAAATCCTATCAAAATCCTTGCAAGGATTGGCAGGCTAATTCTAAAATTTACAGTGCAAAGAACTTAGAATAGCCAAAACAATTAGGAAAATGAGCCATTTTGGAGCATTTATAATACTATCTGACTTCAAAATTACCAGGAAGCTACAAAATCAAGACTGTGTGGTACTGACTGACTTATAAACAGACCTACCAATCAGTGAGATAGAAGTCTAGAAACAAACCCATATATTTATGGTCAACTGATTTTTGACGATGGTTCCAAGGCAGTTCTATGAAGAAATCATAGTTGTTGTTTTTAACAAATGGTAACATTTGAATATACATAGGCAATAAAAATAAACTTGTACCACTACCTCACACCATATGCAAAATTTAACTCAAAATGAATCTATGTAAGAGAATAAAACCATAAACCTTCTTTACTCATAACATAGGCAAAAATTGCTTTATATGAAACTCAAAGCACAATCCATACAAACTAATAAATTAGGCTCTTATCAAAATTAAAAGTTTTGCTTTTCAAAAGACACCATTTAGAAAATAAAGAGAAGCCACAGACTCAGAAAATATTTGTGGATCATTTGTCTGATACAAAACTTGTATCCAGAATAAAGAACCATTAGAACTCACTATTAAGAAGACAATTCAATTTTAAAAAGCAAAATAGTAAGCATTCCGTTAAGGCAGATGAATGGCTAATGAGGAATGAAAAACATAGACAATATCACTAGTCATTAGGGACATGCCAATTAAAACCACAATAAAATAACACTATATACACACTAGGATGATTATAATCCAAAAGACTGCTGACACCACGATTTGATGAGGATATGGAGATACTAGAAACCTCACACTGTGCTGGCGGGCATGTAAAATGGCATAGCCACTTTGGAAAACAGTTTGGCAGTTTCCTACAAAGCTCAACACACTCTTTTGTCATACGACCCAGCAATTCACTACTTGGTATTTAACCAAGAGAAATGAAAATTACATGTCCACAAAATGATGTGTGTGAACAATTTCAGAGCAGCCTTATTTATAATAGACAAAAATTATAAACAATCCAACATCCATCAACTGGTACATGGATAACTGATAAATGGCGATAACTTCAATATGATCTAAGGAATTCCACTTCACAGGTGGAATTGATGACAACCTGAAAAATCTTTTGATAGACTGCGGGCGAGGGCTTCCGTAGTTCCAAAATAATCACGGTGCCAGGTTACCTGCCCTTAAGTTCAGCCCAGTGTAGCCGCTATGTCAAATGGTCCACAAATCTTTATTTTAATGTAGGTCAGGTCCTGGAGCCACGTGGGTCTTGACAGGTGCTGGAGACTGCCAGGTGAATATGACCATGAAGGGCCTTAAAGGAACACACAGATAGTCCAGACGAGAGACCGCCAAAGCTAAGTGTTGGCCTGTGCAAAGCTAATCAGTTTTGGAAAGAAGTTTGGTTTTTGTTTCTTTTTCTTTCTAACCTTGTAGCCTAAACATCGCTGCAACAGAGGCTCCACTGAATGAACGTAAGAGAAGTGACCTCTGCAATTGAGAGGAGACGCCTACACTCCACAAGTTACACCCAAGCTGTTGATTAACAAATGCAGTGCAGACCCTTGAAGATAAGCCTTTCAAACAAAGCCGAGGGTAAACAAGACCACAAGAGTCAATAGTATTTACCTCTCACCTACCAAGTAACTTTTTTTAGTCATTGTGAAATACCAAATCAGGAGATTAGCATTGCCATCCACAGGAAAGGGGGCCTGAGATGCAAAGAGACCTGACCTCTTTGCTCAAACCAGCATTTAGTCCTTTAGGGCTTTTCTAAAAACCTTATATCCAAGTCAAAGAGCCTTCTAAAATGAAATGAGAAACCCAACCTCAGAAGCTTGAGGGGACGGGGGCTACATCCTAAAAATGAAAAATCTTCCCAAAACGTACCCAGTTATTCTCTGATTCTCAGTTACCAACATCCCCCGCCTCCCTTCCCTCCCCGCCCCTCTCCCGGGTCTTGCGGGTGGGCGGTTCTTACTGTTTTTATTATTAAAGATTCCAGATTCGCTGGATCCACGCTGACCTGACACCTCGACTCGGGGGTTGCGCTGCCGCCGTCGCAGCCCGGACAGGCAGGTCGCGCGTGCTCTGGGCCCGACGCGGCGAGCGGGGGACAGTCTCGGCGCGGCCACCCCTTCGCCGCGCGCAGACAAGGGTCTGTGTCCCTGCCTCTTCCCGGCGCCCCTCCTGCTTCCCGCGCAGCGAGCAGCCCCGGGGCCGCAGACCGCCACCCCCCGCCCCTGCAGAAGTTCTCTCGGCCTCTGGACGAGCGGGCTGCGCGAGCCCCACGACTCTCTCGGCGCAGGTGCTCGCGCACGTGGGGCGCAGCTGGCGCAGGTGGCGACCGGGTGCGGTCGATGAGGCGCAGCTTGAGGAAGATGCTGAGCCCGGGGGGGAAGGAGGAGCCCCAGGGCGCAGTCTACCAGGGCGTGGAGGACGACATGGACGACTCCAAGGGCTCGCTGAAGGTACCCGGGGCGCTGGGCGGTCGGGACGGGTCCGGAGCCCGGGCGGGGGCGGCTCTGCTGAACTCTGCCTCCTGCGTTCAAGGTTTCCTAGCCCGCTGCCGCGGGACCCGGGGACGTGTCTGAACCTAGTACTTGTTCTCAGAGTGTGTAATTGGGTTTCTGTTGACAGCACATCGCTGAGCAGACCTGTAAATTGTTCTTTCTGGCACTGTGGGTAGGCAATGTAATCCTTGCAGTATCACTGAGAACATCAAATTCAATTGCTAAAATACTTCCAAATGGAATTAGACGAACACTTTCTTTGCTTCAGTGAGACAATGAGAATTCATTTATTTCTGTAAGAAACTCATTTTATTTTTATTTTTAATTTTTTAAAATGTTTTTTATTTACTTTTGAGAGTCAGAGACAGCGTAAGCAGGGGACGGTCAGAGAGAAAGGGAGACACAGAATCTGAATACAGGCTCCAGGCTCTGAGCTAGCTGTCAGCACAGAGCCCTATGTGGGGTTCGAACCTACAAACTGTGAGATCATGACCTGAGCCGAAGTCGGACGCTTAACCGACTGAGCCACCCAGGTGCCCCAAGAAACTCATTTTAAATTTATAACTGAATCTGTAAATTTGGAAATGGTTGGGTGCTAGTGGCCTACCCTTCATTACTAAAATTATGTGTAGCTTACATAGAATTTAGTAGTTGAAAAGTGATACAGTGTATTTGAAGGACTGTCCTAGAAAAATGATTTCTTCCGTACTCTTCCATGATAACAGAACAAAACCCAAAATTCAAAATTTTAAGCGATTTTATTTCAACCTGACATTTGATCAATGAATGCTAGTCTGCTCCATGTTTATTAACTATATTAAAATGCATTAAGTACAGCACACCTGGGTAGCTCAGTAGGTTGAGGATCCAATTCTTGATTTCAGCTCAGGTCATGATCCCTGGGTTGGGGGTGGAGCCCCACATTGGGCTCCACTGAGCATGGGCCCTGCTTCAGATGGTCTCTCTCTCTCTCCTTCTGCACCCCTCCCTTGCCCTCTTTCAAAAGAAAACAAAAAGTAAAATAAAAAAATAAAATAGTACCTTAACATTTCATTTTATTTCATGTGTGTCACATGTGACTAGTAACAAAGACAGAATTAAAGCAAGTACATGGATCATCTGTTTGAAAAAGGTTTTGCATTTTCCAAAAGTAGTTATTTTACAGTGGTTTCTAGGACTACTGTCTTGTAAAACCTTTTGCTTTTGGTTCATGTGATGAAATATTTGCTAAGACATATCTTCAGAGAAAAAGCAGACAAATGTCTTATTTGGCCGTGTATTTTCAAAGCTGGAAGGGCCATTGAGAAATAATTTTAGACCATATATTACCATAGCACTGGAATGAGGTCCATTCATTTTTCATGTTGCTTTTTAAAAAGGTAGTCGGGGGAAGTTCTTTGTATACTGGTCCATATGGCCCCTCCTGCTGCTCCGTTAGAGCTCTGGGTCCTCCCTATTCCTCTCCTTCCTCCACTGTCTCCTTCTGGCACATTTATTTACATGTAGAAAGTATCACAGAGAATAAGTATCCAAATGTGTGGTACACATTCAGTACAGGTAGTGTGAGGAAAGAGCTAGAGTGTTTCTCAAACTTGTTTTTTGGTCTTAGAATCCCATTAAACTTAAAAAAAAATGGAAGAGTCCAAAGAGTGCTTATTTACAGGTTTAGAGGCACCAATATTTACCATATCAGAAACTTTTTTAAAATGGAGGAAAAAATTAAAACCTGGGAATCCATGGCACACATTCCAGCAACTGTCAGTGCTGAAATGTCCCCATATGTCCTGTGGCCTATCTCTGTGCATCCCTGAGAGACAGAGAGCAAGGCTAGGCCAGAGAATGGCATCTTGTAGTTCCCCTGAAGGCCTCGAGGAGGGGGGAGAATTCAGGAGGTCATTGGACTGGAAACCAGGAGAGAGGGAGAGAAGGGCACGCTTCCCTCGGGTAGACAGCCTGGTTTAACTCCTGCTCAGCCCCACATGAACACAGCACAGCGTGGGGCTAGAAGAGGCGAGCTTCTGGAGCAGAACACTTGTGCGCCCTTCAGGGACATGCAGGCGCTTGGCTGCAGCCTTACTTTTGGGCCAAAATCTGCGATTTGGCTTTGGCAAGCAAATATCAAAATACCTAATTCGGCGCAGTTTCCAGTGTCTGTAAACTGATGTGTAATCAATAATACCATCATATCTAAACAATATAAAATGTTAGCGATAGAAAAATGTATGTCATTCATATTTATTAATACCTAAATACTCACTTTCAGATATAAGCAGGAATTCTAGAAGCAACTTTGAATAAATCTCTTGTCAGTCAACTGAAGTATAATTTATAAATGACTATAAGTATTTTGAAGATTCTTCATTTTCTGTATAAAACCAATACTAAGAAATTTCTCCAATAGTTGAATAGGGAATATAGATATTTAGAGAGGATACATTAATTTTTAGAAAAATAGAATATACTCTGATCTAAAATATTTATGAAAATTTAAATAATGCAAGGTAGGATAATAGAAGTAAGTTTATCACATGAAGGCTTTTATAAAATTTTGTTTGCTAGAGTAACAATATCAAATAAAATTATCTTTGAGGATTAATTTTTAGTTACTTTATTCTGTTTAGGACATAAGATTTTCTAGAAAAAGTTCTGTTTGGGAATTTTTCATGTTTTGTGAGAATTCATCAAAAGTGGAATGTCAACACCATCACCACAAAATTTTACAAGGAGGAATTATGAGAAATCCCCCTCAGTCCAATCATAATAAAGAATTTAGAAAACATGAGATAGAAAAGAGTCTTAAAGAAAAACAGGTATTCAGAAAAGCTCCTGCACCTCCCTTGACACCAGTGGAAGTGCTTGGAGTTACACTCTTCTAGGCCAGTGGCAACATCAGCTGTGCCAAAAGTGTACGGAGCTTACACTACAGAGTCTGTCCTTATGGTTTCTGATACCTTATTCTGTCACCCAGGTCATTCATTCCATGATGGTTTTTACCTCTGCTTAATTCCTACTGTATCTTGATGCTTCCAGCATTCACCAGTCAGCCAAAATATATATTCCATTCATCTCCTGTTCAAGTTCAAGACTTGGCCATTTAGTATGCCTTTGGGCAGATTGTGTAACCTCTCAGTGTCCTGATATCTCATACTAAGTGCACAAAAATACTGGCATTTCCAAGTGTGCAGAGAATAATCAGGAGGTGAACTTGACCTCACTTGGCCTGGTGTGGGATCCCAGTAGTCAAAAGAAGAGGAATTACTTAATCCTGTGGAGGGGGGGTGAGTGGATAGCTGTTCTAGAGTACTGACCAATAAAGTTACATAATTTAGTCCCTGCATTCATGAAAATCTCTAACCCCAATCCCCCATACTTTAATTTAAGTACATTTTCACCTGACAAGACTTCTCTGTGTTTTCACTATACTTATTATTTTGTAGATCCTATGCCTTCCAATTACTTCAAAACGTTTCTGGTATTTCCTTGCACCTTCTATATGTCTGTACACATTTTGTGTTCTTTAAAAAATGTTTATCCTAGGCATGATAAATAATTTTGGATGAAAGTAACCGTTTAACAATTAATTTGTATTAAATTTTACATATACTAGTTGGAGGTAACAATTTTTTGTATACTTCCAGGTGGTTTCTGAAGGAAGTACATGTAGATTGAAAAACTTTATGAAGAAACAAAAGAAGTTAAGCAGATATGATGTGAACGCATCCCCTTTGCACCATGCTGCAGAAGAAGGTCAAGTGCAGTTGATGGAGATGATCATCAATGACTCCTCTTTTGAAGGTCCTAAAACATAACTAGCTACATAAATCTGTCATCTGTTAGATTCATTGGGAAGAGTGGTATGAAGTAATTTTGAAGGGCACATTAGTTCAGGTAATAAGGGGCCTGACTATCTTACTCAGGAGTCTGGTTTTCCCTTTGGGCCAGTGCTCCTCATATGTTTCCACTGAGCTCTGTGCTGAATGTGGAGGCTGCTTGAGATTTTATTTCCTCCTCTGCCCTCTTCCTACTCACATGCACACTCTTTCTCTCAAAAAAAAAAAAAAAAATATATATATATATATATTTCCACTGAAACATTGAGAAGGATGGTGCAGATATGTTGATGTTGTACACCATGCATAGATTTTCTGCATACACCTTCTGTGTGTTCTTCTTTATCATTTCCATGGAGGTCATTCTGCACTTAAATTGCATATCATTAAATAAAATTGAGACTCCAGGAAGAGGGAACATCATCCCCTCGTGCATACACAGCCTTGTTTGAGAAATGCAACTGTAACAGGGAATGGGGATGTCGCAGAGATTTAAGCAGTGAGATGTTACGATAAGTCTTCCTTTATTTAAGATGATTCTATCAATATTGTGGAAGATGGATTGGAAGTGGAAGCCCGATGAAAAAGCTACTTTAGTAGCAAAGAATAGATGAGAATCCACCAGTGTTTTGAGATTGGAGTAGGGAGAAAAGCTGAGAATCAAGAGCTCTTTTGCATGCAGAGCAGACAGTGCTTGATAAGAGATTGAACGTGAGGGGTAAGTGGCAAGCAGTTGAACTGACTTTGAGATTACTAGTTTAGGAGATTAGGCAAATAGTATTGCCATCCAGAAAAGAAGGCATGTAAAAAAAACAGAAGAAAATACAGAGTAAGATGTGAGGAATAATGAATATGGTTTGGTCTGAGTTGGAAAGGTCCAAAGGGCAGCTACTTGGAAATGTCTAGTAGACTAGAAGATAAATAGCTAGTGTTCTAGTAGATTAGAACTCTAGAAGGAAGGGAGCTTCCCCCACAGGGCCATTGAGGCTGTGAAACTGCATGGAAATCCTTTAGGAGCCATGAAATTGCCAGCAAAGGTAGCTAAGGGTAGAGCACAAATATTTAGGGTCCGATGGCAGAAGAAAAGCCCATAAGAGGATGCTGAGAGGTGATGGACAAGATATTAATGGTACACACACCAAAAGAAGAGTTTTTGAATAGATGAATGAGAATGACTATACCAAAGAGATCAAATGGAAGTGAGATCCCAATAACCCTTATATTAAAAGGCCTCTATGACCTTTGTAAAAATGATTTTTGAAGTGATGGAGATAAAAGTCAAATTCAAGTTATTTAATTAATGAATGGGAACTTATAATTTTAGGCCCCTGTTTAAGTTTGGGGCTGAATGAAATGCTTGAATGGAGTGTTCCGAGCAGTCTGAATGGTCAAAGGATGTGTATGAGTATGAGGGAGAGGGTATGTGTGTGTGCGTGCACAAGCACTCCTGTTGCTGAGAATGAGGTACTTGGGTGAATGAAAGGAATGGAAAGATACATTTTAAAAAGAGAAAAATGGGTGGGGGAGAACCTGGGTGGCTCAGTCAATTGAGCATCCAATTCTTGATTTCAGCTCATGTCATGATCCTATGGTCGTGGGATCGAGTCCCACATCAGGCTCTGCACTGAGCATGGAGCCTGCTTGGGATTCTCTTTCCTCCTTCCCTCTCCCTCTCCCTTGCCCCTCCCCCACATTCATATTCTTCATATTCTCTATCTCTCAAAATAAATAAACATTTTTAAAAAAAGAAAAAAAATGGGAATTGTGGCTGTAGCATGGTTCCAGATGGTCCCCAAATCATATTTGTGACTGAATACTTTACTCCTGCCTCAGACATAAGAATATCTTGCCACTAATTAAAATGGTTGTCTATTTTAGAATAGATCTGAGACACCGTGGTATGAAAGGGCATATCCTTAGGTTGAGCCCACAGAGTAAACAGTACAATGTGTTGTAGCCCAGAAATGAGTGGAAACCACATATGGCACTAGGAGCACAGGCCCTAATTCCCGTCTTCTGGTTTATTAGTGGTGTGTCTTTTTCCTCATTAACATTTTTTGAAGCATTGCTCTGGGCCAAATACTCTACAAGATCTTTGAAGCCATGATTTGATATTCTTCTCCCCAAAACATTGTGAAATATATATACTTAAGTGTTTTTCTTTCACCTTCCTTCCTTCTCTTCTTTCATCCTTTGCTTCTTCCTTCTTATCAGATTTGAATATAATAATACTAAGATTCAAAGAGGTAAGGCAGTTTATAGAACTCTATACTCGCTATGTAATGTTGGCAAGATTTTGAAACTCTCCAGGCCTTATTTTTCTTTATCTTTCTGAAAAGTGGTCATGGTTCCTTGTGGGCTGTTGGAGGGCTGAGTGCAATAATGATTGTATAGAACTTCCTAGTTTCTGCTTTATATAAGCTCAATATTTTGTAACTATCCCCAAATTTGTACCACAGATAAAAGCATGTAGCAATAGGAGAATCTATTTCTTATAGATGCTAAAGATGGACATCTAACCCATTTGACAAAGTTCATGCCATCCGTCAGCATATCCCCTGTATCTTCAGGTGTCCATTAGATGTTTCTTGAGGACTGAAGGAACATAACTATGTTTTACTATTAATTTTGAGAGAGAGAGAGTGAGCGAGCAAGCAGAGGAGGGGCAGAGAGAGGGAGACAGAATCCCAAGCAGACTCTGCACCACCAGCATGGTGCCCATTAAGGGGCTCCAACTCACAAACTGTGAGATAATGACCTGAGCCAAAATCAAGACTTGGATGCTTAACTGAGTGAGCCGACCCCTTAATTTTATTATACAGAAGGTGAAGCCTGTGTCAGCAGCACTTGGCACTGAGCTTTGAAGTGAATAGGCATCAGTAGGTGTTGAATATAAGTCCAAGCAAAATCTAATCCTTATTTCTGTGTCCTTTTTTAGTGCTGAATGTGATGGATGACGATGGAAATACCCCTCTGCACTGGGCCACAGAAAAAAACCAGGTTGAAAGTGTTAAGTTTCTCCTTAGCAAAGGAGCCAACCCAAACCTCCGAAATGGCAACATGATGGCCCCTCTTCACGTCGCCGTGCAGAGCCTACACAATGAGGTGGTGAAGGTATGGCTTCCACCTGTGTCCCCATCAGAGTGTGGGATAGGGCCTATGTCCCGGGGCCTCTGCCGGAGCCAGAGTGGCCAGCCCGACCTGCCATAGTGACTGAAATCTAGTGACGATAATGTTGGTTTTACATTTTACCAACAGTTGATGATTAATGATGATAGTTTTATGTTTGCCAGCATTTTCTAAAAAGCGTTATATTTTTCAATTTTTTAAATCCTCATTAAGAGAAACATTGTTCTTAGTATTTAAGAGTCTCCTATGGTTTGCCTCCCTCCCTCTCCTTAACTATTTTTTCCCCTTCCCCTCCCCCATGGTCCTCTGTTAAGTTCTCCTGATCCCCATATAAGTGAAAACATATGGTATCTATCTTTCTCTGCCTGACTTATTTCACTTAGCATAATACCCTTGAGTTCCAACCACATTGCTACAAATGGCTATATTTCATTCTTTCTCATTGCCATGTAGTATTCCATTGTATAGATAAACCACATCTTCTTGGTCCATTCAACAGTTGATGGACATTTATTACCTACTCAATTTAATGGTGAAAAGGAAGACTGTAATGAGTGTTTCAGTGAAGACAGAAAACATAATTGTGATTTACAATTTTTGTTAGAGTGGACGACATGCCTTAGTGGGTGGCATGTCTTAGCAGTAGACATAACCATACTTTTGGGGAATTTCTTATTTTTTCCAAAGCTTCAGAGTGAGTTCTGTCAGATAGTGGAAATACTGGTGAATGCCTAAAAGGTAAAGTTTAGTCTAAGGCTTTTAAACTGCATCGCAGAGTCTCATAGACACACTAGAAGACACATGTGCTTACTTAAAGGGCAGTGAAATTTACAAATGGAATATGTTCCAGATACCTATTTCTTTTTTTAATACAGTTTATTGTCAGTTGGCTTATATATGACACCCAGTGCTAATCCCAGCAAGTGGCCTCCTCCATGCCCATCACCCATTTTCCCCTCCCTCCTCCCCCATCAACCCTTGGTTCTTTGTATTTAAGAGTCTCTTGTGGTTTGCCTCCCTCCCTCTCTGTAACTATGTTTCCCCCTTCCCTTCCCCCGTGGTTGTCTGTTAAGTTTCTCAAGATCCACATATGAGTAAAAACATATGATATCTTTCCTCTGGCTGACTTACTTCACTCAGCATAATACCTTCCAGTTCTATCCACATTGTTGCAAATGTCATGATTTCATTCTTTGTCATTGCCAAGTAGTATTCCATTGTATATATAAACCACATCTTCTTTATGCATTCATCAGTTGATGGACATTTAGGCTCTTTCCATAACTGGCTATTGTTGAAAGCGCTGCTGTGAACATTGGGGTACACGTGCCCCTATACATCAGCCCTCCTGTATCCCTTGGGTAAATGCCTAGTAGTGCTATTGCTGGCCCATAGAGTAGTTCTATTTTTAATGTTTTGAGGAACCTCTATACTGTTTTCCAGAGTGGCTACACCAGTTTGCATTCCCACCAACAGTGCAAGAGGGTTCCCATTTCTCCACATCCTTGCCAACATCCGTCGTTTCCTGATTTGTTCATTTTAGCTTCTCTGACCAGTGTGAGGTGGTATCTCAGTATGGTTTTGATTTGTATTTCCCTGCTGATGAGTGACATTGAGCATCTTTTCATGTCTGTTGGCCACCAGATATCCATTTCTAAGGGAGGCAATTAGGAATGGATAGTAAGTTTTCACAAGGAAATTATGCTGCACATAATGTCTTAGATATTGTGCTAAGCCATATATCTTACCAAGTTCTAGTTGCTATAACAAAATACCATTGACTGTGGGCCTTGAACAACAAACATTCATTTCTCCCAGTTCTGGAGGCTGAGAAGTCCAAGGTAAGAGCACTAGCAGGTTCGGTGTCTGGTGAGGGGCCACTTTTCATTCACAGATGGCTGTCATCTTAGTGTCCTTGCAAAGCAGAAGGTGTTAAGAGAGCTTTCTGGAATTTCTTTTATGTGGGCACTCAGGCCATTCTTAATCACCTTCTCAAGGCGCCACCTCCCAGTACCATCACATTAGGGATTAGGATTTCAGCATGACTTTTGAGGGACAAAAACATCTGGACCATCACACCACACCAAAATCTACTTTGTCAATAAGTCATCAGAGAAATCCCAGGGGTGTCCTTTAACTCCATGCTCCCTTTAACCCAACACCTTCCTCTCAGCCCATTGGGTCCTTGGCTTCTTGAGGCCAAGCATAGGAAGTTTGAGGGGAGCCTGCTTTCTGCTTTCCCACTGTAACTTGCGTATAGCTCTCTGTGATACTTAGCACATCGTATTGTAATCAAGTGTTCCTGTGGTTTTTCTCCTGCCCTGGCCAGTTATCTTTGAAGGAAGGACTGTGTGCAACTAATATAAATATCTCCAGTCCTCACGTGGTAAAGGATGACTCTTGAATAAATGAATGAGTGAATGGGCATTTTGCCTGAAGAATGGAAGAACGTAGGTAACAACACCTAAGAAGATGTGTCAGGAGAGCCCCTTGAAGAGGTTATTGAAAAGGCCTTTGGCAGTAAACTGTTTAATTGTCCGCATTGTTTGTGAGCCAGATGCTCCTTCTGTGGCGTTTGCATTGGACAGCCAGTGACTGTGGGGCTCTCCCTCCCCACCCGCAGAGGCCACATATTTCCTCATGGAACTCTTCCTCTGAAGACTCTTTTTAGAAGCAAGTGCCCAACTACTTAATTAACCTTGACTCTGAGAGGATAATTTGGGAATTCACAGGCAGCTAACAGTTGAAAGGCTGTTAATTTTAGATATCAGAAATCTTCAGATACAGAAAGGTATCACACAGAAATAGAAAAGAGTTTAGAAATGAGCCCGTAACAGATTTATAAACTAGATGGTGTATATAACAAAGTATTTCATGGGGACACCAGAACAAGAAAAAAAGCAGAGTTATAAGAGAACTGAAATTAGTTGTCTCTCCTTTGCTTGGTCTTACCAGCTGTAGCTTCATCAAAAAATATCTCCAAACCCCTCTACTTCACCGGAGAGGAAGAGGATGGAAGGAGGAGGAGGAATTTTGGTGTGTTTCTTTATGTGCTTACAAACAAGGCCTCTAGGGTTACCTTTCCCAGGTAGGCCCCTGGGTCTGGCCTGTACCCCAGCAGCCTTCATGTAGAATGCGTCTCCTGTCTGCTTGGCCAGCCTTCCCCCAAACCTGCTGCTGCTGCCTAGATGGTTGTAAAGTAAAACATTGTTACTCACGCGTCCCCACGGGTTCTTGCACAGACACCAGCGGTGTGCACGGTGCTCCCTGGGACACGTTGACCTGGTGGTCAGTGGGTAGTCTTGTTTCTCAGTAGCCTGCAGGCCTTTGTCCTTAGGGCTTAACCACTAAGTATCCAGTGGCCTGACCCTCCTATGCGGCTTCCTGGATTTTTATCAAAGGGACCTCTGGAGGCCTCACCTGCAAATGTCCAGACTTGCCTGGCCATGAGCGAATCTGAAGTGGGCACAGTTTAGTTGCTCTCTCTGGGACCTCTGCCACATAGAATTTTATGCCGCTTTATGAAAAACTGTGTTTATGATAGTAAGCAACCCTAATAAGTGCTATAAATATATGGTCTCTGATTCTAAGAGGGCAAAGGGAAAAGTCTTGTAGAGTTGGTAGGTTTCTTTGCATGGGAATCTCGTGTTTGTTGGGAAAAAAATGTGAAAGTGCCTGAGGTTCAGAATGAATTTGTGCTCTCATTTTCTTTCATCCACTAACAATTTCCTATGGGTTCTTATGTCCTAAAATCTCAATTTAATTTTGTTTGGTGGGCAGAGCTTATTAGTAAGCCTAGTTCATTTGCTGACCTATCAGGACACATTCTATTAACAAGGGTGTGTGTGTGTGTGTGTGTGTGTGTGTGTGTGTGTGTGTGTGTTAAGGTTTATAGGAAACAGCTTGTTTAATAAATTCTTCTTAAGCAGTTTAATTGTAAGCACACATTACAGTTTTATTACAGTCTATGAGAGAAAAGACCTTTAGGAGGCCAATTCAAAGATTTCTCTCTTAGGAGAGACATTTATTGAGATAATTCTTGTTACATTTAATATAAAATGAAGTCTGGTTAAAGATCTATAGATTCTTGGCCAATAATCAGCTAGAAGTCAGCCAGGTGAGGGGCAACAGGTCTTCAGTTAAATTCCATTAGAAAAATGTGCTTAACCATTTTATGAGGAATGCTGATTTATTACACCATAGAGTAAATTTCTGTTCCAGCCTAAGTTTGAATTGAGTTAAGCCATACCAGTGTTTTGTGAACTCTTTTCTCTGCTGAAGAGAATGGGGTTTTAATTGACATGTCATGCAATACTTGGAATAGAGGTACAAGAAAAATGGCTAAAGAGGAGAAAGCAGCCCTTCCTCTCTCTCTCCCTACCTCACTTTTGCTCTCCCTCTTTTCCACACTCACATATTCCAGATGGTTCCACAAATTTATTTTCCTGAAGATCTTAGTCAACATAGTTTATTTAATACAAGCGAAAAGTATTAAGTGAGCTATGCTTTCTAGTATCCAGAATTCTTATTCTATTTCCAGTTTCACAACTCCATATTGCCTTAATTGATGTGATCTAGAAATCACCATTATTTCATCCTTTTGAGAAATTTATGTAACACCAACTGTGTGCAGTATTTTGTGCCAGATTCTGGAGAGAAGGATGAAGAAAAGATGAATGAGGACACGGTCCCTAGAGTGCAGGAGATTATAATCTAATGAAAGGCAAATACCGTATTCAGAAACTGGAAAGCTAACTTTTTGACCATTATTCCCCTCTTTTGTGTAGGTCTTGATTGAGCACAGCAGCACTGATATTAATTTGGAAGGAGAAAATGGAAACACAGCTGTGATAATCGCATGCACCAAAGATAACAGTGAAGCACTACAAATCTTGGTTTGTATTTTAACCCCATCCCTATTTTCTTTGTTTTCATTAGGATAACATGAGTCATTCGTGTTTACAACAGCTCTCAGTTTATCTTCTGAGC
Organism: Hyaena hyaena; assembly: GCF_003009895.1. Classification (NCBI taxonomy): domain Eukaryota; kingdom Metazoa; phylum Chordata; class Mammalia; order Carnivora; family Hyaenidae; genus Hyaena; species Hyaena hyaena. Next base: position 1,776,224 of record NW_024080771.1, on the reverse strand, counting down.
AAAATATGAAATGCAGAAAATGTCAGGGAAAAAACCCAGTTTTCTGTGTTTTCGTATTTACACATACCCCTCATATCTTAAATCCATCTGAAATTTCCTGTTAGCTTACAGAAGGCTAACAGGAAAACATGAAAGACAATCCAAGTGAAAAGAAAGTAGAGACTGCAGAAATGAAGATGAAGCTGGTGGTCAGGCTAGACTACAAAATACAAAGTACAGTAGGTTGTATGTTAGTAAAAATGGATCATACTTTTGACTTTGACCTGAATAGTCTAAGGAGAGAGAAAATCAACTACAAATTTACTGTTGGGCTCATGAAATATAAGCCAAGAGAAGCACCCATTCATGTTCATAGGACTAGAAGATTCTCAGAAAGGGAGCCCTGCATGACATAATGACCAAGGTCCTCAGCCACAGCCCTAAAAGTAGAGCCAGCCCTTTCTTCCTGGTGAGATTTTCTGATGGGGTCCACTGAGACTCTGGAGATGCCCATCTAAATGACTGACTGCATCATGTTCCTTCTGAGTGTGGTACTAGAATTCCAGAAAATAGCTTTCTTTCAACTATCCTTTATTCACTTGTATGTTATTCAGGCCAGGTTATGTATTTTTACCACTTGATTTTTTCCTTCTCCACTATTCCAGAGAGTAGGAAAACAGAATTTAAAAAATAATTTTAGAATAGCTTTCTGAATATTTAAATTTACTAATATGATATCTATTAGATGTTTGGAGAAAAAAAAATACATATTCCTATAAGCTGTCATGATTGGACGAAAAAGTGAAAAAAAATAAAGTAACACTCAAACCAAGAATTTAGAAAAAGAACCCCAAGTAAAACAAAAGAAGACTGTAATAAAGGAATAGTAAAGTTGAAAACAAAAAATTAATGGCTTTTGGGAAAAAGCCATTATCGTTATATCATTATCATTATATTGTAAGTCAAGAGTTGTTTCTTTGAAAATGATAAGATAGAGCTGTTTTCGGCAAGTCTGAATAAAACAAAAAGATAAAATGCAAGTAACAGGACTTTATCTGGATATGATGAAGAATTTTAAGATGATTAAAGATCACTCTGCGTGATCCTATTCTAAAAAATTTGAATATCTTTTTTAAATGGATGAATAGCTGAAAGTAATTGAATTTGGAAATTAAAAGTAAAGACCTGTAGAGAACTACAAAAAAGTTTAAAAAATGCATTATTAAGCTCTGGAGCCAACTACCTTTACAAGCTTTTGTAGATTTTACAAGTTCTTTCAAACTTTCAAGGAAAAAGTTTCCATTTCAAGTAACTGTTTTATACCATAAGAAAAGAGTGAAAACATCCAGATTAGTTTAAGAAGCAAATGTAATAATAATTCCAAACTTTGACAGTTTTCCTCATAAGAAAAATTGAGACCAGTTTTACCTATAAATAAACATAGATGCAAAATCTTAAAAATATTAGGAAATTGATTGAAATAGTTATGAATAACATACAGTTCCATGTTGGCCTTATTCAGGAAACATGCAGCTAGTTCCGTATCAGATGATAGCACATCAATTGACCTGAGCAGACCAAACCTATAATTATACCCATTTATTTATTTTTAAGTGGATAAAAATTTGTCTATAAGGTGTTCTTACAAATTTGTGAGGAAAAGGCAGTGCTCTACAGAAAATTGGCAAGGGACACATGAAGTTTAATCAATTTCTCTAATAATCAAAGAGAAACTTGTTAAAACAACGAGACATCATTTTTTTCATCTCCTAAATTTGGAGGATGAAACAAGCTAGTTGACGTTCAGGTTTGGAGACATTTTGACAAATTAAAGAATTTCATTCACTGTGGATATCAATACTTTTTGATTTACCAGTTCTAATTCTTGGAATACATTCCAAGGAGATAATTAAAGCTATTACTGTTATTAACGCTAGTGTTATATATATCAGAGGAAGAAAACTGAAAAAATAGGTCAGTAATAGAGATTTATTGTATAAACTTTTGTGTATCCAAAAATGGAATATGTACTTAATAAAATCATAGTTTTAAAGAATGTCATTAAGTAAAATCTTTTTGAACAGTGTGATTACACCATATACACATAATTACTTTTGTAAAGAAGTAAGACAAATATTGTCTCCTAAAATGTAAACAACACTGTTCTTTGAAGGTGAGTTCACAGGTAATATTAGCTTCTTCACACTATTCTGCTTTTTCACATTCTTTCCTTTTGTGAAAATGCGTTTAAAACTGAAGTTCAATGATGTATTAAAAAAATGATAGTTGAAAATGATGGACTCAGATCAAGGTTGAATATTAGATTCAGTTCTTCTATCCTTTTAGCAGAGAATTTCCATTAATGAAAATACTTGATTTTCATGGTTTAACAAAACTGCTGGTCTTACCACTTATAAATTTTACATAAATGGGAGGAAAGAATCTGGGAAATATTATCACTTTATTAACATAAAGAATCAAGCATGGATCTAGAAGTCATGGTAATGTTTTAAACATTTCATTAATTCCGTTGAAAATGTGTTAACTTTAGTTTGGAGGATCAAGATTGATATGTTTATGCCCATGTTGTTATTTCATCTTTGAAAAGTATGAAGTGTCTCTAGTTCATAATCCTAGCCTAGTCCCAAAATTCCTTTCCCTCCTAGATTTCATATCCTATGAATTCTACGTAGTGTTCCTAGGAACAGAATAATGAAATGGTCTGAGAGAGGCATTTAATTCTTGTCTATCCTTGTGATTTGGGGTTAAATGTGTCACTTGACTTTGTTTTATTCTTTCTTTTACTCCAGTTAAATAAAGGAGCTAAGCCATGTACGGCAAATAAATGGGGATGTTTCCCTATTCATCTAGCTGCATTCTCAGGTTCCAAAAAATGCATGGAAATAATATTAAAGTTTGGTGAGTAGAGGCTTTTGTACATTGTAAAGTATAAAGAATCCTATTCTGATGGATGCTATTAATTTGAAAAATATTTAATAGAGTTTATACACAGGCTTCTATGTCAATCTAAATGTCCTTTTCCCCCCCTAAAATTCCTCTTATTTATTTATAATATTTGTTCTCTTGAATTCTGTTTTCTTCTAAAGGTGAGGAACATGGATATAGCAGAGAGTCTCATATTAACTTTGTGAATAATGGGAAAGCTAGTTCCCTCCACATGGCGGTTCAGAGTGGTGACTTGGAAATGATTAAAATGTGCTTGGACAATGGCGCACAGTTGGAACTGATGGAAGTAATTGTTCATATTCTATGCTACTTTTATTTAGAATTGTCATAAATTAGTTTCCAAAATGCTTTATAGCTCTTTTGCAGTTAATTTAGATTGAAGTAGGTATTATTTTTTGCTGCTCATGTAGAAGCAGAACAAGAGAATATCCCAAATTTCAGCCTAGCCAAAGAATCTTAAGAGCTACCCAAAATAATTGCAAATACAAATATAGTACCGGTAATGATACTGATGATAACAGTAGAGATACTGAGTTGTCAAGAGCTATCAGATTGCGTGGAAGCAAAATTGCTAGCCATGATACTTATATTGATGCTTGATTTTGTTGACTTGGGAAGGAAAAAACCTCAGAGCTGAATTTAGGTTGTAACCTTAAATTTGGACTGATTCTGATATTAAGCCTCTTTGCAGAATGGGAAGTGCACACCCCTTCATTTTGCTGCCACCCAGGGAGCCACTGAGATTGTGAAATTGATGATCTCTTCCTATTCTGGTAGCAGTGACCTTGTCAATGCGGTGGATGGAAACCAGGAGACACTCCTTCACAGGCAAGTGTCGTACCTATCATTGTGTGTACACGTTTTCAGTCTTCATGTATTAAATTATATCCTGCAGGAAAAAGTGCTTATAGTAGCAGAGTTTCTATAGTTCAAAAGAAAGTAAGAGATAAATATTCTGTGTTTCAGCTGAAATCTGTGTTTCACCTGGAATCTCTGTATTCCTCTGAAATTAGAATGTTAAATAGATTTTCATAAAATAAAATTTCCAGTGGCATGTTCTGGATCACTTCTCAGGCCAGTGGGTATAGACCCAAGATTAATTCCCTGTATTCTCAGGAGGTCAACATACATGCCCTTCCTAAGCCTTTTTCTAATCTGTTTCACTTCCTCATATGTGTCTTCACATTTTTATTGGAGATCATGGAGCAGATACATAGGCGTGTTCCAGTTTTCCCACCCCATTTGCCTTTCCACTCACCCTCACGATTATAAATGTTCTCAAAGCCTCCAGTTTTAGGAAATGATCATCAAGCACCAAACAAGATAAATGTTTGGGGTTTTTTTGGAAGTTTAGCAGAAATACACATCAGAGAAAAAAAAAGCGTGCGAAACTAGGCTTACTAGATGCTAGGACAGGAAACAGGCAGTGTGGATTGAGATCATTTCCTTTTGGAAGACAAGAATTAAATGCTTCCTGTGTGAGTGAAAGAGGTCGGCAAGATGAGACCTTCCTCTCTCTGTCTCTCTTTCTCTCCCTCACACACACAGCTGTGAGCATGCTGGAAGCCCTGACTGACAGGAAAGAGCTGAGTATTCCCAGTAGTTAACTGCACCAGGAACCCTACAGTGTCCCTCAGGGAAAAAGAAAGTCTGGTTACCAATAGAAGATCTAGTTCTCAGCTAGAGGGATGGGGGGCGAATGTCCATGTTAGTAAAAGCACCAGCCACAATGAGCTGTGTGTGAATAGAGAGAACCTCCCACTTGGGATGAGTTTGCAAAGTGAAATTTCATAGCATAGAGGAAAATTTGTAGAGGACAGCAGATTCAACAAAAGGGTAGTTTGCTTCCAAGGAAATAGAAATAACAGCAAGCTGAAAATAATTTTAAAATAAGGCTACTTAAGGTTCAGAAATTTAGAGGAAGGATTTAGAGGATTATTTCACATAATCAACGATGTGAAAATAAATAGATTAAGATAACAGATTATCAAAAATAAATTGGCAGTTGGAATAAAAGACTGGTGATATGAAAACGGCTGATCAGAACAAAAATAAAAGATAGAGTGACCCCCACACTGCAGAGTCTCAAATTGCTGCACGTTAGAACGTAGTTTATAAAGTCCTCATGCCAGTTCATATCCCAAGTTACCTCAGATTCTGTGCAATGGTCTTAGCCACTTTTTAAAACGCTATTTCCAGGTTTTATCTAATTTAGAACTGCAGTGATCTGGATACAGTTAAAATGTGTGTGTTTGGATCACAGCTTTAATGTACAAGTATGCATAAGAAGTATTAGGAAAAAGTCCATTCACCTTACCCATAAGTGTCCTTAGCCTGGTGACTACTCTCGTTGGACATACTCAACTTGGGTTGGCTGTAGATTTCTTGGACTGATGCAGTCCAATTTTAATTAACCTAATGCTGATTTATAATCCTGGAATATATATCCTTGAAGTAGCCAGTGGCATTTAGAGTTTATTTTGAGCTTCAAAGGAAAGTTTGCTCTTCGGGCTAGAATTTTTTCTTTTTCTTTTTTTCTTTTTTTTTTTTTTTTTTATCATAGTGCAAAGACCTCAGTACATTGCTCTGGCTGAAACAATAAGCTTTGCAGTACGGGGAATGGGCTGCCAGCCCTACTTGGCTATGTAACATTTGGCAATCCTCAGTGCTAACTACTGAGAATTTGCATTTTTAGTGAACTCCCCAGTGCTGCCAGTGCTGGTCTGTAGCCCACACTTTGAGTAGCAAAGCTCTAGACTAGGGAGATAGAAGAACAAATCAAATGGGGGCCATAGTGTTATCATTCATTTCCCTTCAGTTACTAAACATGTTTAATGTGATTTAAATGTAATAGAACCTCTTGTGGATTTGGGGTGAAAATTGACAAGCTGATTCTGGAATTTATATACTAAGACTAGCTGAGATAATCTTAAATAGGGACAAAGAAAGTATATTTTAATATGAAATATAAGTTTTCAATCATTAGCATTAACATTTGCTATGGAGGCACTTTAATATAGATTAAAAACTTTTGCTTGCTTTATTAATGTTATTTTGTGATTGGCTATGAGATAATACCACAATGACTTCAATTCTCCCCCATAATTTGTTTTTGGCTTCATAAAACCTTAGGAAAACTAGTGCTGCCTTGTTAACTTTGGTGAAAAGAGGGCATTTTGAACACTGCAGATGAATTTTAGGTGCACCTTGCATGCAACTGGTTTTTTTCTTTTTCCCAGTGATCACAGCGGTAACAGCCAGTTCTTTTTTCTGTTTTTTACTTTAAGCTCTTAGGACAGATGTTACTACTCCATATCTTCATGATGATTTAAAAAAATTTTTTTAATGTTTATTATTTTTGAGAGAGAGAAAGAGCAAGCAGGGGAGGGTCAGAGAGGGAGACACAGAATCTGAAGCAGGCTTCAGGCTCTGAGCTGTCAGCACAGAGCCCGATGCGGTGCTCAAACTCACAAGCTGTGAGATCATAACCTGAGCTGAAGTCAGCTGCCTACCCAACTGAGCCACCCAGGTGCCCCCATATCTTCATGATGATTTGGTAAGGAAATAGTCACTTTACTAAAAGATGAGGAAATCTTGTGATGTATTTGGACTTTCTCAGTTTCTTTGAAAATATTACCCTAATCACAATCAATTATAAATTTTGAAAGGCTATTGATCTTCTAGCATTTTATTATGTTGTTAAGTGATAATTAAGCTTTTTGCGTATATTACAGTAGCTTTATATATTTTTATCACTAGTACTTTAATATGCTTATCATTCTCTTTTTGCAGAGCCTCATTATTTGATCATCATGAACTAGCAGACTACTTAATTTCAGTGGTAACTATTCCATGGACGGTTTTTTATTACTATTTACAGTTGGAAAATCAGATAATTACATAATAGATTTTCAAAAATAAGCCAAATTTTACTTTGTTGCTCATCAGCAAAAAAAAAGTTTACAAGAAGATGACCGACACATTTACAAATAGAGTATTTTGTGTACGAATGCATATAATGGCCGGACTTCATTCCTACGAAGTTGGTCAGAAGTACCACAGTGTACTTTCGAGACCTGTGTCCGTGTTTTTGGTGTTGGGAGTCGGTGGGGGTGGGTACACAGTAAGCATGGCTCTGTGAAGCGGTCCTGGCGGAGGGTGGGGCCTCGCAGCTCCGCCCACTTGTCACGCAGAGCAGTGGCCGAGGGAGGCAGGGCGGGCAGTTCATGTCACTGTTCACATTCTCTGTCAGCTTCCGCCCCAGCGGCCTCAGCGCCATCTATCAAACAGTGAAAAACTGAGAAACTAAAAATATTGTCGAACGTGTATTACAACTGAAAGCACACAATCTTTTTCATTCTAAGAGGTGTACTCAGCTGACTTTTGAGTTAAATTTTAACAAGTCATTTACACAGATGACTGTATGATGTATGTATTTAAGTCCCACCATATCAGCAATGAATGTAGTTCCATTTATCGTGTTCTGGGGCATTTGTTGTCAATAGCAACTATTGAAATTGTGATATTTACATAGAGGAATCCTGGAAAGATTCGTTATATGCCATAGTTTTGTCATGTGTGGTTTCCTGCACATGCAGCTGAGTCTTCGCCTGGCAAGGGGACCAGGGCAGAACCTCACTAACCAGTATCAGACATTTGAAGGGGACCCTGGGGCTAGCATCTGTATTCACTGGGTCCCCAAAGAACAGGGAAATATACAGGGTCCAAGTTTAAGCTATTTTATCCCTGTCCAAGAGAAAGAATTCTTCCCATGAATTTTTTTAAGCTTTTGTTTTGGCCCTGTAAAATATAACAATAACACGTAATGATAAAGATTGACTTATTAACTTAGAATCTACCTATCTATATGATAGGATTTTTAAGTATACATTTTATCAGAAATTTGAGTAAAATTTTACTTTAGGATCTGAATTACTTCAGTTATTTAAGTTCATCTATTTTAGATCAAGTAGATTTTTTTTAAAGTGAACTATTGTGAATGTTTTAAAAATCACATATCAGGAAATATGGATAATTTTTTATCATGGATATTTTAAAAAATTTCTTTTAATATTTACTTTTGAGAGAGACCAAGTGTGAGCAAGGGAAGGGCAGAGACGGAGACACAGAATGTGAAGCAGGCTCCAGGCTCTGAGCTGTCAGCACAGAACCTGATGTGGGGCTCGAACCCACCAACCGTGGTGGGACAAATTCAGACACTTAACTGACTGAACCACCCAGGTGCCTCTATCATGGATATTTAAAAGCCTTTTCTATATTGAGAACTAAACTATATTGAGAACTAAACTATTGCTATAGCTCAGAGGATTTTTGTTTTGTGATTTAGGTAATAACGTTGATCTATCACCAAATGTCATCCAAAAGGTTAACACGTGATGATAATTTGTTGAAATTATAAAAGGTGCACCTTGGGGCACCTGGGTGGCTCAGTCAGTTAAGCGTCCAACTTCAGCTCAGGTCATGATCTCTCAGCTTGTGGGTTTGAGCCCTGTGTCGGACTCTGTGCTGACAGCCAGCCCAGAGCCTAGAGCCTGTTTCAGATTCTGTATCTCCCTCTCTCTCTGACCCTTGGCTGCTCATGCACATTCTCTCTCTCTCTCTCTCAGAAATAAATAAAACATTAAGAAATTTAAAAAATGCCTTGATTTATGATGTTCCAACATACGGATTATAGGCAAATTTTAGATAGTTCTATAGTTAGTCATATGCTTGAATTCCTGCCATATATGGACACTTTATTTTAATGAACTAACATCATTTGTAATTTGTAAGTTAATTTGTTCATAAACTCTTCATTTTAGGGAGCAGATATCAATAGCACTGATTCGGAAGGACGTTCTCCACTTATATTAGCATCTGCTTCTGCATCTTGGAATATTGTAAATTTGCTACTGTCTAAAGGTACCATGAGGAACCAAGCCAAACTTTACAACTGCTACTCAATATGATAGTAAACATTTTATGCCATTTATCATGTGCCAAGCATTGGGTCAGGTGCTGTGGATACAAAGATAAATACAATACTTCCCTGTCTAGAAAAATTTTCAGTTCAGTAAGGGAGTGATACTTAAAAAGATAATTTTCGAACAGTCATAGGTAACATTTATGTTGCATGTATGCTGTTAAGCATTTTATCTACATTTTCTCAAGATTTATCATGTGATGTAGGTACTGCAAGTGTCCCCAGCATAGGTACTAACCTGATGTAAAGATAAAAAAGAAGAGAACTATCCCTTTTTTTTTCTTGCTATCTAATCTCTCCATCTTTATATTTTATGCTTTAAAAGGTGAGATCTCATATATTAATGCAACAAATCATATATTCTCTACCCCCCCCCACACATACACACACATACACAGTAAGGTAAAACCATTTTAAATATAGCTTTTTTTTTTTTATAAATAAAGTTTCCTATCAGTTAATGGTGACAAAGTTTTAATTAAAAAATCTTTAATTTCCTTAACTTGAAAATCCACCATAGGTCATGCTTTAAATAAATGAGTAGAAGTTATATTGTGTTTTCTTTAGGTGCCCGTGTAGACATAAAAGACCATCTTGGACGTAATTTTTTGCATTTCACTGTACAGCAACCTTATGGATTAAAAAATCTGCAACCTGAGTTTATGCAGGTAATAGATATGTATGTGGATTTACATAAACCAAGTTGGATTCAGGTAATAGATATATATAGAGAGATTTCCATAAATGGAGTTGGGTAAAATGATTTTGCTTAAAATGGTTTTTATTAGTATGAAGTCTGATTCTGGAATTTAAAAATTATTTTAAAATAAAAATTCTGTATTTGAATATTTATAACACAGTGGTGATGATTATGATAATATATTTCATTAAGGTTGAATTTTTCAAGTTACAGAGGTTTCCGATATTCCCCATCTATTTTGTCTTTAGATTTATTTATTTATTTTGAGAGAGAGAGGATCCCAAGCAGGCTCCTCAGCACCAGCATTGAGCCCAAATGTGGGGCGCTAACCCACAAACCATGAGATCATGCCCTGAGCCAAAGTCAAGATTTGGACGCTTAACTGACTAAGCCACCCAGGTTCCCTCCCTATATCCTCCTCTATAATTCAGCTTTCTATCAGTCTTTTAACCATTACAAATTGCATATCAGTAGTAAAGGCAAGTATATGAGTAAATTCGCGATACTTCATCATCAATTAAGATGCTTCAGTGCTTGGGTGGCTCAGTCACTTAAGCATGCGACTCTTGATTTTGGTTCAGATCATGATCTCAGGTTTTATGGAATCCAGCCTTGCCTGGGGCTCTGCGCTGGCAAAGCGAAACCTGCTTAAGATCCTCTCTCCCCATCTCTTTCTGCCCCTCTCCGCTCATGCTTGCTCTCTCTCTCAAAATAAATAAGCATTAAAAAAAATAGAAAAACTATTCAACATATTTGTATTCCTCATTTTGAGAGACAGAGCATGAGCAGGGGAGGGGCAGAGAGACAGGGAGATACAGAACGCGAAGCAGGCTCCAGGCTCTCTGTGCAGTCAGCACAGAGCCTGACATGGGGCTCAAACTCACAAACCATGAGATCATAATCTGAGATGAAGTCTGATGCTTAACCAACTGAGCCACCCAGGCACCCCTAAAGTAAACCTAATTTTAATGTCTCATCCCTTTTGTCCAATAGAACACATTAGCATTAAGTTCTTAACTGTTATTTGGGAGAAATAAGTGAAAGGACGGCTGACGAGGGTGGCCTGTAGCAATGCTGGGTTGAATGTTAAGTACACTTCTTGTTCTTAGGACTTCACAGAACCTTTAAAATGGTAACAGACATTTTAGGGAGACAGAGCATGCAGCATCATCCTAATGTATTTTTCTCTAGTACCTTTAAGTTGTTTATATTTTTGCCCTCAAGATATACGTATTGACCTTTGTTGGAAAATACTGTCCTACAAGATAGTTTAAAAAATACTATATGAGCTTGAGAACAGTTATATTCAGAATATTAATTTTTCCATAGATGCAACATATTAAAAAGCTGGTAATGGATGAAGATGATGACGGGTGTACTCCTCTACATTATGCATGTAGATACGGGATTCCTGTCTCTGTAAATAACCTCCTTGACTTTAATGTGTCCATTCGTTCCAAAAGCAAAGATAAGAAATCACCCTTACATTTTGCAGCCAGGTAGGGGTCCATTTATGTGACATATGAGCATGCCTTCTTTCTGTGTATTATTTGCTTTGAAAATATGAAACCTACTTTTTTCAAGTTATGGGCGTATCAACACCTGCCGGAGGCTTCTGGAAGGTATGAGTGATACGAGACTTTTGAATGAAGGTGACCTCCATGGAATGACACCTCTGCATCTGGCTGCAAAAAATGGGCATGATAAAGTGGTTCAGCTTCTTCTAAAAAAGGGTGCATTATTTCTCAGGTAAGGATAAGTGACCAGAATATTTATTATTTTTAACCAACCATTTTCTGGTTGTTTTCTATTTTTTAATTATATCTAACTTTCTGTCTCACTAAGTGCTTTTGTCCATCTTATTTAATCTTCAGAACATACATGATTTTTCATATATTGAGCGGGATGTCGGTATTATTTCTGGTTAACAAAGACATCAAGGCTTATTGATTTGAAGACTTCATTTGAGGTCACAGAATAAGGGGTTTGGTGCAATGTAGTTTGAACCACAGTTCTTCATATTTTGCTTCATCATGCTACCATCCTTTTATGCAGATACACGTACACATACACCCCACACAAATTCAAGGACTTTGCATTCCATCTATGGATGATGGACATGAAAATCTCCCTTTATGCTACAACACAAAACATGAAATATTCCTGAATTTCATTATACATAAAGAAGTCTAACACAAGGAGCAAAAACAAATTAAAATAATTAAACATAATAAGAAGGTAGCATAATTAAAATGACATCTTTGTAAAAAGCTAAGTTTGTAGAAGGGTAAGCTATCTTCTAATTTTACCAACATGGAAGCAAAGAGCTAATGTTTTGATACAGTAATGATACATACATTTCTGGATCAGAGCACCAGTCCTGCAAAGTAGGGCTGCAGCTGAGAAGTCAATGCTCTGCTTAGGTCCTTGCCTTCAAGGGACACCAGGCAGCAGACACGCACAGGGGACCCCAAGTGGATGCAGACCAGAGACTTGTTGCTTAGATGCCTCATAACTGAAATGGTGAGGTGGCCCTTGCACCCTAAAATGGGTGCTCACTAGCATTGAAATTAAATTGTGTCAGGATCTCACACTTTCTTTTTCATCTGTAATTTGGAAGAATGACAAGCCTTCATTGTATTTACATCTTGAATTTTTGTGAAAAAGGACGTTTTCCGAAGGGATTAATAAGCATCTTTGAGAGCGCTGGAGGAAGAGTCTCGAACTCTTAGAAACAGAAGTAGCATTAAGCTAAGCATTTTAAGGCCATGTATTGTATTATTAGCAGCAGCAGCAATAATTAGTGGCCGTGAAGACTAATAACCACCATCATGGAAAATTTTTGATACAATATTCAATGAAAGAATTAAACAAGATTTAAAGTAGTGTGTATAAGTACATTGTGCTCTTGAAAAAATATGTATGTTTCAAGTTTCACCTACTCCCAGATGTTTGATGTGTTTCTATACTTTTATATTAATCTAAATTAAAAAATACATGTGAATCACATTATTGGAAGATTACTTAAGACCATTAGGCTTGAAGTTAGCTCATTTTTTAGAAATATGTAATACATATTTAGTTGCTAGAACTCAGATACGCATTTATTTTTTGTAATCATCAGACTCACCTTTCGCATGGGTGGCATCGCTTCCCACGATTTATCTGAGAAGTGAATGAACAGCCCTTTCCTAACTCTTTCACAGTGACCACAGTGGCTGGACTGCTTTGCATCATGCTTCCTTGGGCGGATACACTCAGACCATGAAGGTCATTCTTGACACTAACATGAAGTGCACAGATCGGCTAGATGAAGAAGGGGTACGTACTGTGTTCTTCATACCTACCCGAAGTCTTGGCATAGAAGACACTTCCAAAATTGCAAGAAAGCTTCCTTTCCAGCCACTTTTTTTCCTTCCTTGCTGCATTCATACTCTCTTACTGGGTTCTTACTCTGCAGACACTGAGAGTGAGGAATGAGTAAGGGGAACAGAATGAGGAGAATGCCAACAGGTAGGTACATGTCGGGGACACCTCTAGAGTCTCACAGAGACTCCACAGGCCCATGTAGATTGAGGAAAAGATTTTCACTAGTCCGTGGTGAACTGAGAAAAATGAAGAGGTTAGGGGTAAGTTTTCATATAACTAAGTGTATTTGATTTGAAGGACTATCCTTTATTCTGCTATTATGTGCTCCCTCTTTTTATGGAATTAAAATTCACATTTTTTGATGAAACAATAGAGAAAGAAGGTTATTACTGCTTTTTAAAATGTCTTTGTGTAGCAAATTAAAGATTGGCAACCTTATGCCAATTTCTGATTTTTTAAAAAAGTCACAAACCTACAAACACCCAGCATCTGGAAATCCTTGCTGTACTAAGACAAGAAACCTCTTAGAAGTATTTTGTGTTCACTTCAACATCTTTACCAGAAAATTTGTCATTTGTCCCTTGTGGAATCATCTTAATACAAAAACAAAGTAAAAAACCACTTGGAATTCCGTATGCACACACGCACACACATGCATGCACCATGTTTAAACTATAAACTCATTGTCTGATGCTTGATTCTGAACACTGGTTTTAAATTTTATGTATTTTGGTATTAAATACCTGGATTTGTTAATAATTTATTTTAAGCAGTTCAAAGATGAAAGTGGTAAAGTAGCCAAAGGATGACTAACTGTTGTCAATGGATTTTCTGTGTCCTGTTCTCTCTAAAAGAACACCGCGCTTCACTTTGCTGCGAGTGAAGGCCACGCCAAAGCCGTTGCGCTCCTTCTCAGTTATGATGCTGACATTGTCCTGAACAAGCAGCAGGCCTCCTTTCTGCATGTTGCAATTCACAATAAGAGGAAGGACGTGGTTCTTACAACCATCAAAAACAAAAGGTATGTCTATCCCACTGTCATTTAGGGATTCATAACCTGAGAAGAAATAGAAAAAGAGTAAGTTTCAGCTGTTAGTCAACATTTCTTAAATGTCAGTCATTAACTTAAAATTTTTAATGTACTATTTTAAGTAACAGACATATTACTTAACCTCCCTGGTTTTTGGTTTCCATTTCCAAATCATGGGAGCATAGATCACCTTCATAACACTTATGTGAGACTCATGGGGTTCAGGCATGGGTAGCGTCTGGCACCATGGTCATTGTCTAGCACACTCTTCCCTGCTCAGCCCGAATCTGCCTTACCCTCTCTTGCCAACAGAAATGTGAAAACTGGATGTTGGTGAAAATCCTCTCCAGGGTAGATCCATGTTGTTACTAGGGCCATCGATTGGAATTTCCCTTAACACATGACCTTTTGTAGTTGTGGGGTTTTAAACCATATTTTAAGGAGTTTTACTGTAAAGTTGGGGGGTAGTTTGTCCTAGCTTTTGTACATACACTTTTCTATGTACATAATCACAGATACGCTCAAGGGCCTAGTATCACCCAGTCGTGGACACAGAGGAGAACCATTTCATTTTTAAGACAGAGCAAGCCTGTGTTTTCAAGCATGGGCAATCTCCAGATCCATGCACCCTCCCCCATGATTATTCCTTTGAAATTCTAGCCAATGCACGTGTGCCAGCAGAAGTTTTCTACTGATTATGGAGATATTCTAGATGGATTTTACTGATAGGGTTAACAGAAAGTTTGGCTACTTTTTCGAAGTAGTCTTCTATGACATAGATAGGGTCTTGGAGGTAAATGGTCTCTTCTCTACTTCCTGTGGGAGATTTGTTTCCTCCTTGGTAACTTAGGCATCTTCTTATCATGTCCAACCAAATGGCAGGGAAGAAAGGAGCAGACTCTGTAATCTCCTGGTGGAATCCATGCTTATTATCATACTTGACACATGTTATTTTCTAGTTTAATTCAACACATGATTATATACATGGATTAAACATTAAATATCATGTGTTCAGTACTATGGTGTTATTGTATATATGTGAATGTGATTGTCTCTACCCAGCATGACCAGCTCATACTATTTCATGATTTCAGGAGGAAAAGAAAGTAAAAGCTTACTTTTTTTTTAGAAGGTATTTAGAGAAAGAGAACAGTGATTATAACAGCCATCCTGGAATTTGCTCACATTTCTGATTCCCATTAATGAACAAGGACCCTGTTAATGGTCTGATCTTAATTCACATATTGGTTCCCCTGGAACAAATTCAGGTTTTTCCTAAGGGTATAATCTTGAATTTCAACTGGCAGCTTTGTTGTGTAGAACAGAAGGATTAAGACTTGTGATTGTTTCATTACTCTCACTGTTGTTATTTTTTACAGATGGGAAGAATGCCTTAAGGTTTTTAGTCATTATTCTCCAAGCAATAAATGTCCAGTTATAGAAATGGTGGAATACCTCCCTGAATGCATGAAGGTAAGCCCTCCAGACAAAACTGCTTCTGGATATATGCTTGGCATATAATATGAGGATTTACTGCTGTAATCACAGTGTAAATAATTGTAATTTTCATATTTAAAGTAAAGTTTCTAGTTTTCAATAGGCTGTCAATCAGGGAAGTTAACCAACAAGTGTTTACTTGGATCAAAGAATGCTATTAGTTTTTATGTGGAATAGAGGAATACGTGGTTAACATTTTTTTATTCAAATAATCCAAATCTAGAGCAGAGACTACTAACGGAGGTTGCTGGTGAATTAAAGCCTCCAGGTGGTTTTGGGGGGCATGTATGTTATTGTTTTCAAATCTGCATTTGTTGTTCACATTTGAAACCAGTATGCCTCTCTTAAGGGTCCAGATATCTGGCTTCCTGTAGAAATCAGATCTGGTGAGGCAGAAACTTCCGGGCGAGGAGCAGCTGCTTCCTTTAGATGGGGCAAGCACTCTCCCACTTGGTCATCCCGCCTCTTCCTTGTGTACACTCAGTCTCATGCCTACTGTTTGTTGCCATCCGTGTATTGTCATTTTGGTGCCATTGCCCTCCTTGTGGCTGAGATATTTCTCTATATATGCCTCTATCCAAACTGTAAGGACAGACACCAGGCCTAGGAGAACCAGCATTTCAAAAACAGTGGAAAAGAGCTCCTAAGGCTGGCACAGTTCATTCATTTATGCTACCTCCCTGGCCTCTGTGGACCTCCAAGTGTGTGATTCTCCGTGCTAGACTGAGCATACGCCCAGCACGTGACTGGACTTCCACTACAAGAGAAACACCCATGAACTGTTGAGCAAGTGCGTGTTTAAGGATGCAGGTCAAAACCTCCTGAGAAGGCGGATATTTGAAGATTGGGACAGATATAGAATAATAGAAAAAAAAGATGACTTTGGATGTCATTTAGAGGGAAAAATATATTTAAATATTGGGAGAGGCAGTGAGACATAGTAAAATGGGGCCATAGGGACAGATTTGGAGCCTGAGGGTCCCGAGACTTAGTCCTGGCTCTGCCCCTTGCTGTGCTTTGAGTCATCTCCTCTCTGAACTTCATTTTCTGCTTATCACTAAACAAGTGATGCTGATACTGATCTTACATAGTGATTACAAAATGTAGAGGCAAATATATGAAGTATTCTGAAAGGTGCTTGGCACATGTTATGCAACCTACTATTTTTATACTGGTTGTTTGGTTATTAGTACTGCAGCTACTCACACTTAACTGTTTTTATTTGTCGTAAGCACTCAGCATGTGCTAAGTACTTCACGTGCAATTTTTTCTTTATAATATCCAATAGAAATTGGAGCCAGTCCAGTTCATGGATTAGCATTTCAGGTAATTAAATTTCATTAAAGGGCATAGAAATATTCAGGATTGAAAATGATCTCAGAATTTCTTAATTATTCTAGTTGTTGGAATCTGTCCTAATGAACAGAGATACAGACATATTTATATATAGTAATGTTTTATGTAGCATTAATAATAGTAAAAAGTATGTTAGAAATATTCACATATAGAAAACATGGAGAAGAACTTAGAGATTTTACCAAAATGTTAGTAAGAATTACCGCAATTGTGGGATCATGATTAGTTTTTCTTCTTTATATTTTCTAGTTTTCCATAATTTCCTTGTATTTTAGTATTGTGAATTTGTCCTTAAATAGGGAAACTGGAAGATCTTTTAGTTTAGCCTCACATCACACATTTGAATAATGTACATAATCCCTCTCCATGTATTTCCACTTGCCCTTCTGTAGTCTCTGCTGATTATTACAAAGTTCTCAAACAGTCTCAGACCTGCCTTTCTGGTTCTACTTTGCACACTGCTACTGTCTAGTTTTGTCTTTATTTCTCATGGTGCCTTTTACGATCCTTAGTATCACCAACAGAGACTGAAAAATTTTTAAGTCCCTCTGGGTGCTTGAGACTAGCCAGGACAGCAGTGCCCTCCCAGTGGGGCCTGGGTCCCTGTTTCTCTCCTTCAGAAGAGGAGGTCCTCTACCCTTTCTTCTTGCAGGTGAGGTTGACCAGATGCCCCAGGAGTTGTGGGGGACACACTGGTGAAATCATCTGGGGCTTTGTGTCCAGATCCTGCTCCAGGAGAACAACCTGCCTGCCAGTATTTCTTTCCTGGGACGATGAAGTTGGGCCACCAGAAAGGTGTCAACACACAGATTGGGGGTGACTACAATAGTTTATGTTAACAGGGACCCCACACAAATATTTGTCCCTACATGTCCGCCACATAGAGGTGGCTGTAATGAACCCTTAAGAGTTCTTTCCTTTTCTCAAGCACCTAGACAGCCTTCAGTATTTCTCTCTTTAACCTCTGTCCGTCACTATGCAGTTCATGCTGCTCTGGGCGAATACTTTGTCAGTGTTGTTTAGCAGGTGAGGACAGAAACCAACACAATACTCCATGCTTGAGCAGGATAGAAGATGAGACCTACATGGAGCCAAGGAATCCTTTATAAGCTGTATACTCTCTAGAAGGCCAGAAAGACATTAAATTTTGGGTAAAACTAATGAAATATTTTTGATTCAAATTTTAGTAAATGCAGTTTCATTCTTAGGCAGATTTTTTGGAATCACTTAGTATCTGAGTCATATGGTAGTAGTTGAAAACTTCATATTTTAAACTTTGTTCCTGAATGATGTGGATTATAATTTATCTTTGAAGTACTGGAAATAAATGAAGGGGACAGGGGAATATCTTGGGTATAATTTTAGAAATGGGATCAAATCCCATCTCTTATGTAGTCTTCTGACCAGTATCTTAGCCCTATTTTCTCTCTAAAAGGTCCTTTTGGATTGCTGCATGGTACCCTCCACAGGAGACAAGTCCTGCCAAGACTATTATGTAAGTTTGTTTTATCACAGTCATTTAAAGTTTATTTTATTGTAACTATTTAATGAATATTAAAAACAATGTTACTAGAGTTCCACAGTCTCAGAAGATGGTAATTATTATCTTCATTTGTCATATTATTATATCACCTGCTTATGAGACTATTTTTCCTTGGTTTTCTCCCAATATTTTAATTGTTTCTAATAGTAGTATTTAGGGTTGTTTCTAGTCTTTGTATTTTCTTGGGTAGTACTGACCTGAAGAATGAAATTCCAAAGACCTAAGTGAGCTTTTGAGAATTCATCGTCTTTCGTGGCTATGGGTTATAGAAGGCTAAGTAATAGCCTTTTAGGATATTTTATTTTGAAAATAAGATGAAATAAGCTACATTTCTTAAGACAAATGACTCAATTTTATTTGAAGTACTTAATTTTCATTAGAATTATAGACTTACGTATTTGATTTGTCAAGACCTACGTTGGGGTATATACTATACTAGGCTGTTAATGTTTTAAAAAATGTGTCTTCCATAGATCGCGTATAATTTCAGATATCTTCAGTGTCCGTTAGAATTTACCAAGAAAGGAACATCTGCACAGGATGTTACGTATGAGCCTCTTACAACCCTCAACGTAAGTCCAGTGTCTTAGTTATCTGGGTTGTTTCTACATGGGTTCTGTGTGTTGGTATATTTCCAGGGAGGGGCCTGGAGAGAATTCCGCATGAATAGTTTGATGTTTCTCTCTGCCAAGTGTCCTAACCCCTTATTTTTTAGTAAAGAAAGCAGTCATTTTCCACAATTGCTTAAATTTAGTAAAGTTCTACACTCTTAATCACTTTAATTCTGATGGTCATGTTAAACTGGCTTCAGCCAAAATCTAATAAACTATGGACAGCATAGGCTGACAGTCAGTGCTTACTCCCCACCTCCATCCACCGAAATATAGACATATATATTAAGAGTTTCCTCCATGCAAGCCACAGGAAAATGGAGGAGTAACATTTTACAGTCACAGATTCTAAGTTCAGCCAACCACTGGGCTCCACAGTAAACTCTGATCTTTCAGAAACTCTTTGATCCTCCTGGAGGAGAGATTCCAATCTGAAAGCAGGCCCAACATGCACAGTATGGACCCAAAATGGCCAAGAGACTTAAGACCAAGCCAGCTCTTATTCCAAAGTAGACTTTTACATTTCCAGCAGATGGGACAACAAAAGCCATGCAAATGATCCACTGCAGTCTAAACCACGGGTCTCCAACTCAAATAAATAACTGAGGACGAAAGAGGTCACTGATGAGTGGGATCCTGGTCCAAAAGGAGAGCGCTACTAGTGTCAACAGGTTGCAGCCACGTGGGAATTGCAGCCCAGCCCTCTGTGCAAGCAAAAGAAAACCTATTTGAAGGCGATTTCCAAACTGTGGTCTAGGGTCTATATCTGTGTTGTCTAATACGGTAAACACTAGCCACTTAAAATTCAAATGTGACTACTTAAAATTCAAATTGAGTAAAATTAAAAGTTTCTTCATTTGCGTAGCCACATTTTAAGTGCTCAGTAGACTATGTGCTTTGTGGCTCTCATTGAACAACACAAATAGAGGACATTTCCATCATTGCAGAAAGTTCTATTGGACAGCACTGGTCCAGACCAATTGGGAATTTTCATTCACTTTAAATGAATTCATTTCCCTACATGGAAGCCTTTGATACACCATGGTAACAACCATCACCTTAAGTGGTCTCTAGAAGGCTTACTGAGTGCCTGGAGTGGGCGGATACGGAGTCCTGTGGATTTTATGCCCACAAGGTTAGCAGGGGAAACTAACTCTCACATTGGCTCTATGCAAAGCATTGTAGCTCCGCAGGATTATGTTATGTTTTGCAGTTGTTGTTATAGTCAAGTGACCTAAAAGTAACTATACTATAGCTATACTTGGGAGAATTTTTGTGTGTGTATGTGGAGGTTTTTAAATTGTAACTTGAAGAATAGGCAATACTTCTACCAGAGTTTATTGTTTCCACCAGCAGAATAAGAATAGGAGGAAATAAAATCCTTGTGGTTTCTAAAAGGAAATAGGCTTTATAGATTCAGAATAATTTATAGGAAGTGAGCTTGCTTGAATACATACACCTCCCTTAGTGGATGACTTTTGGTATGATTGAATAGTGGCTTAATAACAACAAATCTCTCCTCATTATGGTTCTTCTGGAAGGAGAGCTGGTCTGCCACCGGAAACTATTGTGCACAGAAGCCCGAGAGACTGGATGGACCTGTCAGTGCTTATTAGATTCAGGCAAGACAGAAACCAACCCCTTGGGCAGCTCCCTGCAAAGTTAGGACATTCCACACCTTGCTTTCCTCTTCAGGCGGAAGCGGTGCTGGGAGAGGGGCTATGGCGAGTAAACACCATGAATTTTCCTACTGTCTTTGATGTGGTTCTTCTTGGCTACAGGTTCACTTGGGGTACAGGAACCTCTTAACTGGTTTTTGTATTTCTTACAAAGGCAGTTGGTCCAGGAATCACTGTTAAGTTGATGTATCTTGTCTCCATGGGCACAGAATGGTCTGGGACTTCCTATTCTACATCTTGCTGACATCACTTCCTCTATGTATTTCTTGAATAATTAAAAATTAATTTTAAAATAGATACAGTTCCCAATAATTTATGAAAACTTAATAATCTACAAGCTAATTTAATCACTATTTATGTGTACTCTACTATTTAAAATCCTTCTAGAAAAATAAACTTGAGCTTCTTCAAGGAAAGAATAAGAGTGTAGCTCTTATTTATTTTTAATATCCTTCCCAGTTGTAACTTTGCATAAGATTAAAGTGCTTATTCTATATAAACTAGTGAGAAATTGAGAGAGACAAAATGAATCAAGTAAGTGCGTCTGTATAAAATGGTTCTCTCTAACTTGTGTTTTTTTTAAAACACATTGATAGTTTTTGATTTTTCAAATTTTCATAAAGTGTTACTTTTATAATAAAGTTATAAAACCAGCAAACAGAAATCTTAGTTGGTACTTAATAGTTTACTATGATTTAGTTTTATTGATCTTTCCTTATTTCTCAGGCAATGGTACAACATAACCGCATAGAGCTTCTCAACCATCCTGTATGTAAAGAATATTTACTTACAAAATGGTAGGTATTAAGCAGGATGTATGTATTTATGTATGTATGTATTTTTAAAAGAGAGACAGAGTAAGCAAGTAGGGGAGGGGCAGAGAGAGAATTCCAAGTAGGCTCTGCATTGTCAGCACGGAGCCTGATGTGGGGCTTGAACCCAGGAACGATTAGATCATGACCTGAGCTAAAATCAGTGGTCAGATGCTTAACCACCTGAACCACCCAGGTGCTCCAAGTAGGATTTCTTTTTTTTTTTTTTTTAATTTTTTAATAGCTTATTTATTTTTGAGACAGAGACAGAGCATGAGCAGGAGCAGGGGAGAGAGAGAGGGAGACACGGAATCTGAAACAGGCTCCAGGCTCTGAGCTGCCAGCACAGAACCCGATGCGGGGCTCGGACCCATGAAANTTTTTAATAGCTTATTTATTTTTGAGACAGAGACAGAGCATGAGCAGGGGAGGGACAGAGAGAGAGGGAGACACAGAATCTGAAACAGGCTCCAGGCTCTGAGCTGCCAGCACAGAACCCGATGCGGGGCTCGGACCCATGAAACATGAGATCATGACCTGAGCCGAAGTTTATGACGCTCAGTTTATGAAGCGATCATGACGCTTAACCGACTGAGCCACCCAGGCGCCCCCATATTTCTTTTAAATAATGTCATCATTAAGTTTATTTAAATTCTTTTAAATAATGTATTTTAGACTTTTTTAAGTTTATTTATTTTGAGAGAGAGAGGTGTGGGATGGGGGCAGCCCCCTGTCCACACAGTCAGACTGGAGCCCTACATGGGGCTCAAACCCATGAACCATGAGATCATGACCTGAGCTGAAACCAAGAGTTGGATGCTTAACCAACTGAGCCACCTAGACTTTATTATTTTGATGTTTCACACTTTGAAAAAGAAATGTGTCAAAGGCAAATGTTTTGGTATTAAAAATGCTGTTGTTCATCTTTGACATTAAATGAAATATTTAGGAAGAAGGAATCCTTATGTAAGACATGAAGAAAACTCCTCGGCCTTGCAGTTTAGTAAGTAGACAGTGAAGTGAGAGGGATTCCTGGGAAGAGCAATCAATGTGGAAGTCAGAAAATAGGAGCTAGTCTCTGTTCTTCCATTAAGTTGTGAGATATGTTAAGTAATTCATGATTTTCTGGGAAGTTGAGATTCTGTTTCTGAAAATGGACGTTCAATGAATTTACCCAATAGATTCCTGAGAGAGATTGTAACTACTTTTTCCACAGGTTATCTTAAATAAGTATATTTTGTTGAAACTAATTGTGATTTGTTTATTTTTGCAGGTTGGCTTATGGGTTTAGAGCCCATGTTATGAATCTAGGATTTTACTGTCTTGGTCTCCTGCCTATGACCTTTCTTGTTGTCAACATAAAGCCAGGTATGGCTTTCAACTCAACTGGAATCATCAATGAAACTAGTGATCATTCGGAAGTATTAGACACCAAGGTATCTTTGATTGGTCTTCATATTTCAATTTTTTTTTAAAGAAAACATGATCACAAGTGTGGTTTTTTTTCTTAGAAATAGTAAATCTTAAGTATCAAGACTTTGATTATTATAAATAGACTATAGAATTCATAAATGAATAATTTCTCCTAAAATCTTGTGAAATGAGAAGGAATATAAATAGGTCAGTTAATGAGCTTGTAAATTAATTTAAAGGTAATTGCCATATACGAGATGTTAGCTTTAATGCTGAAGTACACTACTTTAAACTAGGTCTGCGATAAAGCAGATTTGTGGCTGTCAGGGATTTTAGATTCTTAGTGGATCCGGGGTTTCTGTTTGGGGGTGATGAAAAGTTACAGAGCTGGATGATGACAGACACTGGAGATGGTTGCATAACATAGGAAATGTACTTAATACTACCGAATTCTACATTTTGAAATGTAAATCTACATGTAAAATGTAAAACTTTTAGAATGGTAAATTTTATGTTCGTGTATTTTACCACAGTAAAATTTTTTTTTACCTAAGTTTACAGATTCATATTCTTTTAGAATTCATTTGGTGACTTTTGAACCTCTTAAATAGGATATTATGAAATGAGTATGTGTTGTCTTGATATTGGTATCACGTAATTTTCTGTTTAAAGCAAATGTAACAGTACATGGAAATGAAGCAGAAGAAAATAAATATTTAATAGTGAAAATGAACAAAAAGCTAAGGTATTGTTTTCTTTGATAGCTTTCATAACTGTGTTTTATCTATTTTTTGTTTCAGAATTCATATTCTATAAAAGTTTGTATGATTTTAGTTTTTTTATCAAGTATATTTGGATGTTGCAAAGAAGTGGTCCAAATTTCCCAACAGGTACACAGTACATTTTATATCTCTAAAGTTGCAAATATTTTAATATGCATAACATTAATTCCTAAACTATTATTGAAACAATATATGTCAGAATAAAATATCTTGACAAATGTGTAGATTGGAAGCACCAAGCATAAACTTTGCAAACTGTAGAAAACACATGATTTTAGACAAGGCTCTTGCATTGAATGGTGCCTATTTGAATCTGAAGCAGAGATATTCTCATTTTACTAGTCTATGTGAGTCGACTGGCTAAAAATAAACTTACGAATGACTTTTCTGCATTTTCTCTATCAGTTTGATATTTTGCTAACATAATAGTTGGATTTGGAAGTAGATACTTTTGAATATAACTATTTATAAAGAACTTACTTCCCCATGACTCCATTTCAAATGGGTCTTTCCTTTTTTAAAAAAAATTTTAAAAACGTTTTATTTATTCTTGAAAGAGAGAGAGAGGGAGGGAGAGGGAGAGCGTGAGCAGGGGAGGGTCAGAGAGAGAGGGAGATACAGAATATGAAGCAGGCTCCAGGCTCTGAGCTAGCTGTCAGCACAGAGCCTGATGCGGGGGTCGAACCCACGAACCGCGAGATCATGACCTGAGCCAAAGTCAGACGCTTAACCGACTGAGCCACCCAGACACCCCTAGATGGATCTTTCTTTCAGTTCCTTTCTTAATAAGAATGTTTTTCTTTGTTGGATAAAATCCTTAAGTTATAATAAAATTTGGGAACTTTTTATAGCATCATTTTTACTTCATACTTTTTTTAAATGGATGAACCAGATTTAGATCAGACTCTAGAATTATGTGGATTATCTACAGGTCCTTGCTTTGGTTAACAAATGGCATTAATATTTTATTTCTTAGGTTTAAAGTATTCACTTTTTGGAATTTTTTATGAATGTTATTTTTATAAGATCTATAACTTTTATACAGTATCTCATTTTCTGTGAAAATTTACTTTTATACAAGCACATTGATATCTGCCTGAAAGAATGTCAATGACTGTTACAATGCTTTACATTTGTTTGGTATTGTACACTGCAACTGTGTGTGTATGTGTGTGTAAAGGTACATATATGTGTATATATACATATATATATCTATAGTTTCAGTAAATTGTCACAATTCTGAGACTGTATTGTTCCATTGTAGCTTGGATGATCTAGGGCATATTAATCTCATCATAATTCTCATTTTTTTACAGATTATAGTCCCAATTGAACTATAAAGTTATAAGATTTCTCTAACAGACTTGGTCTCCACATTTTAAATTGATACTGAAATGGTCACGTCTGTAGCAAATTGGATGTCCAAAACTTGAAATTTTTAAGGATAGGAAATGACATCGAATTGTTATGGTAATTAAGTCTTTGCACAGGTCTCAAACTTCCTTAGAAGCAGCTTTAGTTCATTTGTATCCTGAGAAATGTATAGCATGTCCTTACATAGGCAGAAAGGAATTACTAAGCCAACTTGCAGCTCCCCAGGACTTTCCGTAAGAAGGAATGGACTCAAAGAAAACCCAGAAAGTTGTAGAATTTACTTTGGGAATCTGATGTCTAAGTGCCAGGTCAACAGAAGAGGTTGGGCCACCTTCAACACTGGTCTGTACCCAGGGCCCTGAGTGTAGTCCAGGATGGCAGAGGCTGGCTCCTTGGTCCTAAACCTCTCCAACCTCTATGCCAGATAGTTGCTGCTACTGGTCAGTATATGTATAACCATCTATAAGACGCTAGGTCCTGGTCTCTACATGTGGTAATTCTGAGTTCTTTTTAACCCCAGAAAAGGAATTACATTTTGGATTATACCAATGGAGCTGAATGGATTATCTACTCAACAAGTATCATTTTTGTGTCCCCCTTATTCACTGGTATACCAGCTTATGTGCAGTGGCAATGTGGGGCAATTGCCATATACTTCTACTGGATGAACTTCTTACTGTATCTCCAGAGGTAAAGACAGCTTGAACGATTTCTATATCCCTTAGGCATTTTTAATATTAAAAGAACTGTTATAAGTATCATATTTATAATTGGCTTTTTCATTTTCTAATTGGAGGTAACTTAATATATATTAAGGAGAAGTGGAGGGAGATTTGGAGTTCAGAGTATAGACCAGAATTTTTCAACCTTGGCACTACTGAAATTTGAGGCCAGATAATTTTGGGTTGTGGGGGGTGGTCTGTTGCATTGTAAAACATTTAACAGCATCCGTGGCATGCATCCACTAGGTAACCACTAGCAAACCACCCCCCGGTCCCCTCACCACCACGTGACAACAAAAAGTGTATCCAGATATTGCCAAATACCCTCTGAGTAGCAAAATTTCCCCAGGTCAAGAACCACTGGTCTAGACAAATCTAGATTAAGTGTGGGGAGTAAATGGGAATAAAAGTATTAGCTATTCTTGGTTTTACTTGGTATTATTTGCTAAGCATTTACTTTAGATTAAACCAGTCAGAACAAAGTGGTAGGTATGGGGAATAATAGCGATATAAGAGAAGAAAATAAGTTCAAAGAATCTAATTCTAGAGAGGGAACAAAGGGCAAAGCTCTCCTACCTCCCATACTTGTTAATGTTGAGTTAGATGCTACTTCATGTAATATCTTTACAAGTTATCCTTACAATAACTAGAGGTAAATGTTATTACTTGCAAAGTATAAAAGATGATGACGAAGGGCTAAGTAACTTGCCTAGGATCTCAGCTAGTAAGTCAAGATGTAGGCATTTTGCCCCAGTCACCATGCTTTCCCTACCATATCTTCTGTATCACTATGTCCTGCACACAATGCTGTAGGGTTAAGGCCAGCCCCTTTAAAAGAACATGGTATGGTGGGAAGAGCAGTGGTCTGGAAGTCAGGAGGCTTCAAGGCAAGTCCAGGTACTGTCATTCCCCTGGCTTTGTCATTGTGACCTTACCCAGTTACCAGACATCTTTTGGGAGCTTAGTTTCTGAGACTTCTGAAGCCCCTTTCGGGTTTAGACTCTTGTGATTCCCCCTTTAACAAGTTGTCTTTGCCAAAGGAAATGTTCAAATTGGTGGCTGGATGGCACACCCATTATCTACCCAAACACTTCATAATGTTGCCCACTGGAAGAGGAAAAGGAAACCTCAGGAGGCCATGAGGATGGTGACTGTAAATCATACGCATGGGCTCTTCAGGTACATGAGCTCATGTAGAGTCTCCACTGGCTGCCTCCTACATCTCATCTCTCAGATCCCTTTCTCACGCTTTGGTAGCACTTTTTATTTTTTTTTATTTTTTTTTAATGTTTTATTTATTTCTAGGAGAGAGAGAGACAGCGTGAGCAGGGGAGGGTCAGAGAGAGAGGGAGTCACAGACTGAAACAGGCTCCAGGCTCCGAGCTGGCAGTCAGCACAGATCCCTATGCGGGGCTCGAACCCACGAACCACGAGATCATGACCTAAGTGAAAGTCGGACGCTTAACTAACTAAGCCACCCAGGTGCCCCTTGGTAGCACTTTTTTTGATACCAGGAAGATTTTTCTGTCCTCCTCTGTGTGAAGTAATGCCTAGTGGTTAAGTTGTAAGACAAAGATAAATATTACTAAGACGGAAAAAGAAGAAACAAAGCTGTGTGACAAACAGCTTGAAAATAAGATGACCATTCATGAATTCTGTCTCCTTTTTCAAAGAGTTACTCATTTGCGAAACCTAATACCTAATGCAGGATAAATATTGACATTAAATGAAATACAATTTGACTAGAAAAGTGAATATATATTTTAATTTTTAAATATTCCTAGATTTGAACATTGTGGAATTTTCATCGTTATGCTGGAAGTAATTATGAAAACCTTGTTGAGGTCTACAGTCGTGTTTGTCTTCCTTCTTTTGGCTTTTGGCCTCAGCTTTTACGTCCTCCTGAGTATACAGGTGAGGTGGTGGCATCAGTAGTTGATTTTGTTGCTGTGAATATTGGGAATACATATTTATACTTAAATCTTGATGGCCTAGAAAATTTATAGTAATATAACTATTTTTTTACTTGATAAAATAGCCTTCAGATGACTTTTATTGCAGCCTTACTACATGACTCTTTTCCATTGTCAAAAAGTTTAAATATAATGCATGATGATTTGTCTTATGTGTAGAAAATATAATTTTGATGACTTTATCACTAATTTATTAGTAGTTCTTAGCATTAGCTATAGTCCTGTGATTTAAAAGAGTATTTTAAATATGATTTTTATCATTTTACTCTCCAGAAAACATTTTTTTTCATTATATGCATTTTGCATTGCATTCTTACCTTACCATCTTTTCTCAGGATGCTTTCAGCTCTCCATTGCTTTCTATAATCCAGACCTTCAGCATGATGCTAGGAGATATTAATTACCGTGATGCCTTCCTGGAACCGTTTTTGAGAAATGAATTGGTATATCCAGTTCTGTCTTTTGCACAGCTTATTATCTTCACAATGTTTGTCCCAATTGTGCTCATGAATTTACTTGTAAGTAAATTATCCTTGTGTTTTCTGTTTATTGATCATTTGGGGCATTTAGCAATGATCATTATTCTTAGCCTTCTTAATCTTCCTCAGGAAAGGAAATAGGGACTATCATAAAATCCATTTATTCAACATTCATTTAGTGCCAGATACAGCGTGAGGCCTGGGGGATGCCAAGGTGCATTCACTTGGCAGATAGTTATAAATAATTTAGACACTCATCCAGGTGCTGGGAAACAGTGGTGAATAGACCAATACCCAGTCCTTACATTATAAACTAGGCATGAAGTAGTAAAAAGATAAATATGTACTGTGATGTCATGGGGGTGATAAATGCTATGAGGGACTATAAAGCAGAATAAGGAAATAAAGGTAAATGGTGTGTACTGCTCTGGTGTTGGGGTGGGGGCCAGAGGTTAGGCAGAGGCCGTGGTGGGGTAAAGGATTAAACCTCATCTCTGCTCTTAAATTTCTTATCGACCAGATCTTCAAGTGGGGAAGAGCCTCTCAGGCACGAGGGCCTCTGTGGCATTAAGATGCCCTCTCTAAACCAGTTCCAGGTTGAAAATCCTCAGCAGCCATGAACATGCCCTTCACAGAGAACCTGCTCCAGCCATGAGCATGTGGGCCAGAGCAGACAGAAGGGTATCCCAGGTTCATGGAGAGCCTGAGCTGACATTACAGGGCATGCTCTTTCCTTATTTGTGCATGTATGCATGCATTCGCTACATTTTCTGAGACTATGCACCAGGGAGTGTCCTGTAAAATGTTTCTGGAAAGAAAAAAATACCATCTACTTAATGTTTTGATTTACTTGATACAAATCCAGAGTTTTATTTGGATGACCTAGAAACATAAAGGACAGCATTCAGAATAATAAAGAATGACATAAAGCCCACATTCTTCTCTTAGAATTGCTTATGTTTCAGAAGATAATTAATCTAGAAGACTTGGCTTCGCAGTAGTACATGCTAGTGTCCTCTCTACCTGCATGTCCCAGAGGAAACTCAGTCCCAACAGAGCCAAGACTCCGTGCTTTCTTTCCTTCAAACTCTGCTGCTGCCTCTCAGCAGCAACACCTGGTCCTCTAACTCAGATCACTGGAAGATGCTCTAGATTCAACCCTGCCCTTTTCTCAGTTCTGCCAGTAAATATCTCTTACACACACTTCCATTTGCCTTCCACCCTCACGGTTCCTCATCCATATTGCTGCAGTTGCCCGGACAGTCTGTCTCCTCTCATTTCAGTCTAATCTTTCCTGCAAATTGTCACCACAGTGATGTGCTGATAAGGAAAGGCTAGGCCTGTCCGTGGCTTTTTCGTCTTTTTTTTTTTTTTTCCTATGCCTCTTCAACTCTGTCTCACCCCATGAGCATGGCATGCAGGGATCCTCATGGTCTGGGTCTTACCCAGATCTCATCCACCCTTCCCACTGTCGCCAAGATTTACCTAGACCTGCGCCATCAGTGTTCACGGAGTATGCCAGACGCTCCCTTGTGCCTGAGCTCCACACCAGCTGTTCCTTTTCCTGGAATGCTCTCCCACTTTGGGTTAACTCTTTCTAAGCTATTAACAGTCAGCTCAAGCATCAGATCTCTTGGGTAGACCTTCCTAACCAACACCCTCAACCCCATCACCCTAGTCTAAATTGGATGCCCCTTGCTCATGTTCTCATAGTTTTGAGGACACAAATCAGAAAAACCTTACTTCCTAGGTTGTTAGGATAACAGGAGTTAATACAAAGCATTTGAGGGACATCTGGGTGGCTCAGTCGTTAATTGTACAAGTCTCACTTTCAGCTCAGGGTCATGGGATTGAACCCCATGTCAGGCTCCCCACTGAGTATGGAGACTGCTTAAGATTCTCTGTTTCTGTCTCTCCCTCCTCCTTCCCTCTCTGGCTCCCCCCACACCTTGCCCTTTTCCCCTAGTTGTGTTCTCTTTCTCAAGTAAAAATAAAAGCAAAGCATTCAAAACAGTGCTTGGCACATGATAAGCACTCAATAAATGTTAGCTACTATTAAATGTTAGTAACTTACCCACTCACAAAATCAGATGTCTTCAGATCCCAGGCAAGCATCTTAAGTGTGTGAAGCAGTCAGTATGAGACTGTTGGGTTTTTTTTAAGTGTATTTAGTGTGTGTGTGTGTGTGTGTGTGTGTGTGTGTGTGTGTGTGTGTGTGGAGAGGCAGACAGAGCATCCGAAGCAGGTTCCCTGCTGACCGCACAGAGCCCAGTGCATGGCTCAAACGCACAGACTGTGAGCTTCTTGAGAGCACCAGCATCCAGGAGGCTGGCTGAGCATAGAGAGGTACTGATTGTCTAACAACTACGAGTCAGCTAATAAAAGTAAGCAGATTTAATTTGGAGTAGAGGTGAGCGGCCCCTCACCTAATTCTGTCTGACCACAGATTTCTAGATGGAGTTACTATTTTTTTTTTAATAAAAGCGACACCCACCCTTGAATCGTACCTTTTCCTGTCAAACATAGGTAAGGTATAAATTCCCGCATTGCCTCAGTTTACTATTTTAACTTTTCCATGTTGTGCAGTCACTCTTGTTTACCTAGATGCAAATTCCTAGAATTTGGAACTGTGTTGCATTTGATACTATATCACCTCATCGTCTCCAAAAAGAACATTTTTGTTTTAAAGTTAATTTCAGATTCATTTGTGTGTCGTAATTTTTTACAGTAGCACTTGAGATTACTGAAGCCACCGATGTGGCCACCAGTGTTACAAAGGCATACAGACTTTGCAGTTTCCTGCAAGATGTATTGGCAAAAGTACGTTGAGGCCACTAGTAGGCAGTCACATGCCCACTCCCCCACTGCCGCTAGAGAGACCTTAGTACACTGTTCGGTGCGTCATTAAATTGGAAATGACTCGATGCCATGTTGTGCTTCAGATTGGTTTGGCAGTTGGTGACATTGCAGAGGTCCAGAAGCATGCGCTGTTGAAGAGGATTGCTATGCAGGTAAGTCTTATGTTTATTTAAAACCTATTGAAATTACCACCACCTTGTACAGGAATTCTCATGGGTAGCTGATTTCTGAGAAAGGTATTGAAGACAGGTACTTTGTCAGTCCCAAGAAGCACCACACCACACGGTGCCTTGTTGCGCACGCCCTCTGACATGCCTGCTGCGCTCAGAGAGTGGAAAATGATGAGCAGAATTTTCTTAGTACAATCTGAACAGAGAAACTGAGAAACTACCTGAGCGTTTTTGAATGTCAACCCGCGGCCAACCAGCTAACTATCTGCTAAATGAGAATTCTCACAGGTGTGACGTGTTCTGTCTTGTCTCAGCCTAACTCTTCTAGGAACGCTTGCTACTCTGGCCAGCAAATTGCAGGCTTCCCATTGAACAGGTCATATTGAAGTGCATCTGTGAGGTCTGGTTCTTTTGTGACCTCCCTTACATTTTTCCTTGGCTGTTGAATCTCGTGAGGTGGCTCCTGTTATACACTGTAAAACTAGTTCTATGTTCTTTTTTGCATTGTCTTTAAATACCAAATTTGAATGGGAATATCTGATGCTTCAAAAATGTCTGATGACCAGTTGAACATACATATTAAAAAACTTAGGTGAGTTCAAGAGAAAGAAAAACTCACATTAAGAGGTCACTTTCCCCTCACTCTTCACTGTTCTGTCCTGCTTCATTCTTCTCTATTACTCATTCTGCTCTACATTAGCACATATTTATTTCTAAAAAATGCTCCATCCAGTATGTGGTACGTGCAGAGCAAAGCACAACTGAACATGAGAACCCTGAGGAGTTAAAGGGATGTGTGACCTTTGACTTCACTAAGTAAAATAAGTCTAATTGGGGAGCATACCAACTAAATATTCAGAGTTTAAAATACCAAAATCAACTTAGAACCATCCTTAAACTCTATGCTCTGTGATTAAGCGGTGTATTATGCAGAGGACTTGGTCCATGAAAGAACAAAAATACATAAACGGTTAAAATGTCAGATACAGAAAATAAAGTTATGGAAATGCTACATGGAAAACTTGGCATGTGAACCAGATGTTGAAGGATGGGATTTTGAGGAGCAGGGCGACTGGCCCAGAGAGGCAGGACCGACCCACAGGAGCAGAGGGCTGAAGGCAGAGCCAGGAGACATGGCTAAGGAAAGGGGAAGGGCCCCGGGCCTGGAGGGATGGCTCCTTAGAGCGTATTAAGGTGGCTCAAGATGACAGAGTGCTTTATGGAAAAATAGCAAACAACGGAAAACCTTAGCTTTGAAAGATAGGGCAGTAAAGGGTGAAGTGCTCCAAGGTGTTTTGTTAGTGGGAAGTTGTCACCTCTCCCGAAGAACGGGAACAAAATGAGAGTGGTATTTAAGACGATCTAGGATTATCTTGACTTAGTGTGGAAAGTTTGGAGGCAGGAAGAGCTAACTGACCAGTTGTTACTGTATCAAGACTCCAGGTAGCTGGATGAGGAGAGGAAGAGAGATGAAAAAATCCTCTTCACAGACATGTCAGCAGTACTTCAGAACTGATAACTCCTGAAAAGATCAAGGAAAGTAAATAAAATGAACAATATAAGCAATAGCACTAGATGTCTGGGGGAGACCCCACTAAACTACAGTGTCAGTGCAGTTGATTTGAAAAGCACAGTTCTGTCTTAGATTTGATCTCTTCCCTGAAACACAACAGCACAAAGGCCTATAAAGGAAACAGGCAAAGCAAGTGTTCCCGTGTTTCTGTTCCTTGTTTTGGGTCACAAAAGAGCACTGACTGGAAAGCCAGGAAGCCTTCTTTTATTTCCCGAGTTGTCTTTTTAAGCAAATCTCTACAATCACTACAACTCTACATCTGTGGCCCCACAGAACCAGGGCAGAAGGGGACAGGGAGCAGCACATTTCACAGAGAGACGTTAGTCTTCTCACAAAGTCATCTCAGACCTAAGTAGGGACAAAAAGGTCCCTGGGACAGCACATGCTGGGAGGGGTAGCGGTTACTCAAGGACACAGGAGCTGTGAGGATGTTGAGGGGCTTAGAGCTGTTCAGTTTTGAACATTGGTGACCACACTTCTGGCACAGGCTGGCAGCTGAGGACGCTCCACAAGCATTTACGTTCGTGCTGCAAATCACAAAAGGAAATGCATGGAGTGCTCTGACCTTCAACGAGGGAAACCCACCAGTTAGAGGAGGTGAAGGTGCTCCCCGAGCCCAGAGAAGCCCACCAAGGGGCTCTGCTGGCCACCCTCCCCAGGACCAGATCGGAGAGACGAAATCTGGCAGATCCTATGTAGAAAATGAATAAGGTTAAGACAAAACATATGCTTTATCTGTTGGCAAACACTAGGCTTGAATAAATCTTTTTCAATCAAGTTTAAGTAAATGATCACATGTGACCTCTGCAAAAGTGTATATTGCAAAGGGAAAGGAATATTGACCTTAAGACCCACGGGAAAAAGGAACCCTGGAAATTATAGAAACTTAAAGAAAACATCTAATTGGTATTGTTAATAAGTACAAGAAAACATAGCTTTTCTTGGAACTGGAACTAATATCTATCGTGTTAAATGTGGTACGTGCTATAGAAACAGGGAAGCAAGACACAGAGTGTATTATGTGGAGGAGGGGCCAAAAGCTTTCAACATCTCCCCATTTGTGGATGTAAACCACTTAAATGCCACATATGAAAAAGCCTATGGTCTTAGAGAGCAAACTCTCACCAATGTGGTAATTACAATAAACAGTTCTAAATAAGAGACACAAGGGTTATAAAAAAACGATAAATTTGGCAAACAAAAGTTGAAAATATGAGAAACTAAATATCAGCTCAAGGTAAATCCATTAAATGAGACCGGGGACTGTATCTCTGAAATTATAGTTAAGATATGGGGGCGCCTGGGTGGTTCAGTCATTAAGCATCTGACTTCAGCCTAGGTCATAATCTCACCGTTCTCGCGTTCGACCCCCCGGATAGGGCTCTGTGCTGACCCCCGGATAGGAGCCTGTTTCAGACTCTGTCTCCCTCTGTCTCTGCCCCTTCCCCATTCTCTCTCTCCCTCACTCCCTCTCTCCCTCTCCCAAAAATAAACATTAAAAAAAAATTTTTTTTAAATTACGGTCAAGATAGGTCATGGACATTTTACACCAGATGGCATGGCATGAAACATTGACAAGTACCCTTAGATGTGCGGGGTAGCCCTTTCAGTGCTCACCACTGCCTTCCTCCAGCGAAGCGCCGCCCCCACAGACGTGCCTTCATACCAGCCACACGACGCATTTGTGCGCGTTTTGCGTAATGCCCCAGGGGATGGACGAACGCTTTTCCTCTTACGTGGCCAGTGTCAGTCACAGTCCCTGAACAGTGAACATCTGCTCACTTGAGTTTCTTCTTTAAACACTTTGCCACAACGGCAGACAGCTGGCCCTGTCTTGTCAGTGGAGGGGGGAGAGACGGAATCCTGTCCAGCCCAGCTGCACGTGCGTCAAGCAAGACACAGGAGCCGGTTTTCAGTTTCCTGTACTAATGATGGTTTCTGTGTAGTGTAAGGATTCCAGATGCTTCTTAATCATGTCTCTCAATAAATCCAAAATGCACCTTAGGTGGAACTTCATACCAGCTTAGAGAAGAAGCTGCCACTGTGGTTCCTACGCAAAGTGGATCAGAAATCCATCGTCGTGTATCCCAACAGACCCAGATGTGCAGGGTTATTAGTAAGTACATGTGGGAAATGCCAGCATGGAGGACGTGCTGCTGTTTGACACTCATTTGTTGTGTTATCCTTAAGGGTACTCTTTTATGGACTTTGAGTCCCTGTGCCTGTGGAAAAGAAGTACTTGTGACTTAAAAAAGAAAAGTTCCCCACGGCGTGAAAGTGAAGGTCAGTGGGAGGGAGACATGTGAGCCCTGTGCTCCTTCTTCCCAGTGGCTAATTCACAACATCCATGTTAAACATGTACCACATCCCTGTGAGAGCACATGGGTGGGTGGGTAGACCTCCGGTACCTTATAAGGATCTTTTGTACAGTGCAGGTGTACCTTTCTTGTTTTCCCCAGTCACCTATCACTTACATGCATGTGCAGATGTGTGTCTGTGTGAAAATATAGAGCACATATGTACGTACACACATTCAGATACATATATGCACAAATGTGCACATGGAGAGTGTACGTAATAGAAAATATACTAGATGTCAAAGACTAAGCAGTGCCACTGCATCATAATGGCAAAGGGACCGTATTAAGAGTGAGAAGTACTAGATGCTAATCCTGATCATGCCTGGGCTTTCTCCTATTTCTACAAATATTCTGAGTTCTTCGCATGTTAACTTTCCATTTTGGAGTCCTACAATGATAAAGTTGATTTGGATATTGGCCTAGGCCTTCTTCTAACTACACCATTTCCTTGTATAATTTCATTCATATCCATGTTTGCAACTACTCCTGAAACACAGAAGGCTCACAATTCCATTCTTCCTGGAGCCCTCCGAGTTCCAGGCTCCTATATCCAACTGTTTGTCTGGCATCCTCACTGGTATGTGTCCAAGGTACCTCAAGTTCAGCGTATTTGAAACAAACTCATACAAAAGGAACTCAGTTTACACACTTCCTGTTTACACACCTGTTTCATTCTCCCTGCAGGGAAAGAATGACAAAGCCTCTTCCCTCTCCTTAGTTTCTTATTTCATTTAACGTCAACACCATTCATTCACTGGTGCAAGATGTCATCCTTGCCTTCTCCTCACCCCTCACACCCAGCCCCCTCCATGCTCGGTTGATTAGGTTTCCCATGTGGCCTGTGCTGCGGTCTTCTCTTGCCTAGACTCCTAGGATGGCCTCATTCATTCCTGGTTGTTTCACATCCACCCTTAACCCTGTCCAGTCTACCAGGGGTTGAAAAAACACTAAATTTTAAAAATACATACTATATTAAAATTTAAAAATTAAAAAAAATTTAAAAATACATGTTAAAATGGCATTTCAAAAATTTCCTCATGGGAAACTCAATTGTGGTGGATAATGGTGTGGAGCAGTTTTAGAGAAAGAACAGCTAATCCTGCATGGAATACCACCGCTGATGATGGGTATTTTTCATGAGAAAATAGAAAATGATTCAGTTTTACCTTTTCCTAAATAATCCCCCACTCCAATTTTCTCCTTCTTCTAGATCATCTATACATCTTATACTTTCCTTTATTATATGTGTGACTTTGTTGTATAGCTCTATACACGTGTGCTTCTCTCCACAGACTGAGCACCTTGAGGGGCATCACGGTGTCTGAGAATACCTGCGATGTGATCATACCTGGCTCAGTAGCTGAATCGTGGTGCACGTGCAAGAAACGGTTCCTGAGTTGAGTTCAACCTGAGTAATTATTAATCTTTTATCCCACAGGGTGTATTTAATTTTATTTTTTATACCCAAGAAGAGAGACAGGAAATTCCAAATGTTGACCCATCTCTGGAAACAGAAATATTAAAGCAGAAATACCGGTATGTATTTTTCATCTGTATTTGAGAAACTTAACCTTACACCATACATCATTATTTGAAGTTTTTTGTTGTCTATTTGTGTTTATTTCACTTATTAAGTCATACTTTAATGGACTGATGTCATAGTATATTGAGAATCATTTGAATGTCATTTTTAGACCCAACACCTTGCTGCAATTCACCGATCAGTTTTGCCAATTATTGTCTTAAACTGCATTCCCATGAGCCATCTGAACTGATATATCAAAGCTTTGAAAGATTTTAAGAATTCCAGGAGAAGCTGTATAGTACAGTGGTTAAGCATGAGGGCTTTACAGTTAGTTGACCTAGCCTA
Source organism: Hyaena hyaena (assembly GCF_003009895.1). Lineage (NCBI taxonomy): Eukaryota > Metazoa > Chordata > Mammalia > Carnivora > Hyaenidae > Hyaena > Hyaena hyaena. The sequence goes on along the minus strand of NW_024080771.1, from coordinate 1,739,123 downwards.
AGGCCCTATGTAACTACTTACTAGCGCTCTGACTAGGGCAAAGCAACTTCATCTTTCCGTGCAACAGTGTTTTAATCTTTAAAATGGGAGCAAAAAACAAACTAGCTGAGAAGTAACAGTGCAACCTTAGGAAGAACACTTACACTTAAAAAATATGTATTGCATAGAAAGATTATGAGTACCAGAATGCTGTGACCTGAGCACAGCTCACCTGTGCTTCTAGTAACCCGGGCCTTCCTGCACTCGGAGCCTGGAAAGCTAACTGAAAACAAATTCATGAAACCTGTATATCCTTTTAGGCTGAAGGATCTCACTTATCTTCTGGAGAAACAGCATGAGCTTATTAAACTCATCATTCAGAAGATGGAAATCATCTCTGAGACAGAGGATGAAGACAGCCATAGTTCTTTTCAAGACAGGTTTAAAAAAGAGCAGTTAGAACAAAGGAATAGCAAGTGGAATTCTGTGTTGAAAGCAGTAAAGGCAAAAACACACTGCACTTAGCCTTAGCCTGCAATGGGGCTTCCGGGGGGGGAGGGGGCGGGGGGGGGGCGGTGTGCCTGACCCTATTGGGTCTAATTTCCAGTTTGGAAGGAGTGGCAAAAAAAGTACAAATAGGATTCTGATTTCACGACTTGTGAAATGATGGTTTCTCCATTCCTCGTAAAAGTAAACTACAGCTTTCTCCCTATTCATATTTTATGCCAGTTATCACGTATAGAGAATGTCCTTGGTAATAAGTTCAAGTTGCACTTCACTCATTATTTGAACGGGTAGAAAATTAATTTGCTAGAATACAAATTTTAATGATAAGGAATACATGTAACTGTTAAATGTAACGCAAATGTCAACACTGGATTCCTGCTTGATAATTGTATAACATGTAGTACATCAGATAATAAAGTATTATATTAGATTATATCATTCAGGTATGTGTTTTTTATGTTGGAAGAACCTGTGTGTGGAACCCTGTGTCCTCTGTTCCAACTATACTCAGTTGCCACACCCTTCTTATTGCTCCTGGCAAACCTGATGTCACTCTGAGTTAGGATTCAAATTAATAGACCTTATGATATGCATGGGTTGTTTTTTTTTTTACTATAGATACAGAAATAACATCTATCTATATTTTTGGTTTGCTAATAATCAAATAATCATAATGAAGGCAAAGCTTATATAGTCACCTCACTGAGAATTGCTTTTTCCTGCAATTAGAGATTTGTAAAAATGCTTCCATCACATATGGAACCAGAAGCACACTACAAAAAAAAAAAAAAAAAAAACCCCACAAAACTATAGTCCAATTATCTCTGACGAACATAGATGCAAAAATCCTCAGCAAATGTTGCTCAGTGTTAGCAAATGGAATCCAACAATACATTTCTTAAAAAATCCTGTACCACTATCAAGTGAGATTTATTGCCAGGATGCAAGAGTGGTTCAATATTTGCAAAACAATCAACATGATATGTCACATCAATAAGAGAATGGATAAAAATCATATCATTTCAATAGGTGCCAAAAAAGCATTAGACCGTCTTCTTCAAGGTAGGTCTAGAGGGAACCTATCTCAACAACATAAAGGTCTTATATGAAAAATCCAGTCAACATCATACTCAATGGTGAAAAACTGAGAGCTTTTCCCTTAAGGTCAGGAATAAGGCAAAGATGTCCACTCTCACCACTTTTACTCAACATAGTACTGGAAATCCTAGCCACAGCAATTATTCTACATACAGAAATAGAAGGCATCCAAGACAGTAAGGAAGAAATATAACTCTCATTATTTGCAGATTATATGATACTATATGTAGAAAGCTCTAAAGATTCTACCAAAAAATTACTAGAACTGATAAATCAGTAAAGTTACAGGATACAAAATAAATTTACAGAAATGTGTTGCATTCCTATACACTAAAAATTAAGCAGCAGAAAGTGAAATTAAGAAAATAATCCCATTATAATTTCACCAAAAACAATAAAATATCTAGGAATAAACTTAACCAAAGAGGTAAAAGACAGGTACTCTGAGAACTGTAAAACATTGATAAAAGAAATTCAAGACCATGCAAAAAAAAATAGGCATTCCATGTTCATGGGATAGAAGAACAAATATGGTTAAAATGCCCATACTACCCAAGGCAATCTACAGGTGTAATGCAATCCCTATCAAAATACCAATAACATTTTTTCACAGGCTATAACATACAATCCCAAAATTTATATGGAACCACAAAAGCTCTCAAACAGCCAAAGCAATCTTGAAAAACAAAACTAGAGGTCACAATTCCAGATTTAAAGTTATATTACAAAGCAGTAGTAATTAAAACAGTATGGTACTGGCACAAAAAATAGACAAATGGATAAGTGAAATAGAACAGAAAGCCCAGAAATAAACCCACAACAAATATTCAACAAAGGAGAAATGAATACACAATGGGAAAAAGTCTCTTCAACAAATGGTGGTGGGAAAAATGGAAAGTCACTTGCAAAAGAATGAAACTGGACCACTTTCTTTCACCATACACAGAAATAAATTCTGAATTAGAGATTCAAAAGATAAACTTTTGAGATTTCATCAAAAAGTTTCTGCACAGTGAAGGAAACAATCAAGAAAACTAAAAGGCAGCCTACTGAATGGGAGAAGATACTTATAAATGACATATCAATAATGGGTTAGTATCCAAAATATATAAAGAGCTGATACAACTCAACACCCAAAAAGCAAGTAATCCAGTCTAAAAATGGGTAGACGATATGGACAGACATTTCTCTAAAGAAGACTTCAGATGGCCAAACAGACACATGAAAAGATACTAAACCTCACAAATCATCAGAGAAACGAAATCAAAACCACAAAGAGATATCACCTTACACCTGTCAGAATGACTAAAATAAAAAACACAATAAACACGTGTTGGCATAGATGTGGAGAAAATGGAATCCTTACGCACTATTAGTAGGGATGTAAATTGGTGCAACCACTGTGGAAAAGAGTATGGAAGTTCCTCCAGAAATTAAAAATAGAGATACCATATGATCCAATAATTTCACTACTGGGTATTTACCCAAAGAAGACAAAAACACTATTTTGAAAAGATATATGCACCCTTAAGTTTACTACAGCTTTAGTTAAAATAGTCAAACTTTGAAGCAGCCCAAGTGTTCATCAGTAAATGAATGGATAAAGAAGATGTGAGGCGTCCAAACTGGCAAAGACTTTATATATATATATAGTGTGTGTGTGTATTATTGAATATTATTCAGCCATAAAAAAAAAATCTCAGCATTTGCAACAACATGGATAGAACTAAAGAGTATTATGCTAAGCAAAATCAGAGAAAGATACCATATGATCGCACTCATGTAGAATTTAAGAAACAAGCAAAGGAGAAAGATAAACCAAGAACCTGACTCTAAACTATAGAGAACAAACTTACCAGAGCAGAGAACGGTTGGGGGGGATGGGTGAAATAGGGTCTGGGGATTAAAGAGTACATTTATCATGATGGTGGGGGGGGGAGCATCCATCACATATGCCATTTTTGCTTTCGATGTCTACAATAAAGTATGAATCAATCACATACCACATCATTGATCTTTTCAAGGTCCTTCTTTTCGTTTTACTCAACTTTCCCCACTCACCCGGATTCTCATGTTTATGCTCTCACTTGCCCCAGTAGACACCCACTGTAATGAATGGCTTTGGCCATGTATGTACCTGTGTGTTCTGTTAAACAGCATATGTGTTGTATTCACATGGGTTTTTCTCCCTCTTTCCACTTGTTACAGCTACAAGGTACAGCTGTAGTACCTTCTGCCCATCTAGTACAAGGGTGCCGACAGATGTTACCCTCCTTGTGTATACTTCCACGGCAGGGGCTCATCTCTTCTCCCCCGATGGACATCTTGGTGGCCTCCACCTCCTGTCACACACATTCTCAACCATACATTCACGCAAACAAGCAGAGTGCTGCCACAAGAAGAAGAAACCAGACATTTTTTCATTCGTGGTCCAACAGAACACGTGCACAGAGACAATGTTGTATGTTCCTTAATCTTCGATTCAGACACAATCTTTGTCCTTTATTTTCCTTAAAACAGAAAGAATGGAAATCCACCACAACGGTAACCAGGATGTCCTAATCATGAAAACAAATGGTCTCTTGACAGTCTTCACCCTCCTCAAACTTTGAATAGCATTGCATATTGCAGACCTCCATTTAACACTTACTGAACACCAAGAAAGTGTGCAACTCTACTACACCTATTCTGGAGAAATATTGAACTAACTAGGTAATCTGGCCTGCTCTCAGGGAGTTTACAATTTAATAAATCATTTAGCTTTCTGAAATTCTCTCCTCCTTTTACCCCCAAACACTGAATTCTTTGGCTTTTTCCACTATTCTGCTTATCCCTCTCTCCTCTGCTTCCCACTGCCTTCTCTCTACTTCCTGATAGCTGGATGGTGACACGCCTGAGGTCTGTCCTTGACCCTCTTCTCTTACAGACTCATCTCTTTGCTGGTCTTGCCATATCACAACTTCACTTATGTTTGTAGTGGACTAATTGATATAACCTCTCCTGCTCCTCCCAAAGTCCAGCTCTGCATTTCCATAGTTCTTCAAATTAAATCCATTAAATACAAATGGAGGAGGGTAAACCACTTCCTCCTGGTCTCCTATTTCCTGTCAATGGCACCAGCATTCTCTCAGTGTCCTAGACTTGAAACTGACATAGAGCATTGCTTAATCTTTCTAAAAGAAAGCTCTAGGTCTTCACACTTGTGCCATAAAGCTTTGAAAACTTTTCTTTCATAAGCAAAATAATCTTCCTAACCTGGCTTCTCAATCTAAGTTATCTTCTAGTATTCAGCACTTCATTCAAACCAGAAGATCACGATTTCATCCAAACACATCATGGTCTCCCACCTCCTTGCCTTTTAAGATGCTCTCTTTGCTGAGCATGTCCTTCCTCCAACTCTTCAAGTTTAATTTAAATGGCAGCTGCATCTTGAAGTCTTCCCTAACATCCCAACCGATGGCGCTCCCTGTCTTCTGACCTGGTGGCACTGCATTTCTCCTCTGGCACTTCTGCCTGTTGTGTTGACCATGACTCTCTTTTCTACTAGGGCCCATGGTTCACTAACATCATTAGTCTCAAGTGATCTAAAAATCCAAAGAAACACCCTTTTTTTTTTCATCCTATGTAGCTCCTCGTATAGACCCTTGCACATTACAGATATCAATGAATACACACACATAAATAATAAAAATCAGTGAAAACAATAAATATCATAGGCCTGAAAGATACTGCGAGAAAACTAGTTCAATCTGCCTCAGAAAACAAGTTTGGTGTCCCTATCCTGTTGACCCTTTGACCTACAAAAGTTGAATCATTTGCCCCTAACTGGTGGAAGAGACACTAAAATACCACGTTTCTGCCTCTTCTACTGCTTCCATCTTGTTGCTGCTGCTGCTGCTGCTGCTGCTGTTGATGATGATGATGATATGGTGGTGGGTTTTTACTAAGGTCAGCATGGGCGAACTCTGTTCTTTGGAATAAGACAACTTGAGCCTTAATACTGACCCTAACTCCCATTGGCTGAGTGACTCTGGTTAGGTTCCTGCATCTGTAAGTGTTGCTAAGAGCATATGTCCCTTTGGTGCTGGCAGGATTGGGAATATCATGTATGCCAAGTACCTACCTCAATAAACGCTATCGCAGTGTGTTTGAGAGAACTGAGTTACCTGAGGTGAAGGGGATCATGAAACACGGGAGTTTATATCATATGGGTTACACATGGAATTTCCTCAGAAATGAAGGAAGTGGCAGCCTGATATAAGCTGGTACTTTTGGATCTTATTAGCCAAACAAATCCCAGAGTGCGTACCACAATAAAGACCTTACATTTAGAGAAGAATAATTAAAATCTGTATTATAGCACTTATCTTTGTCATTGTCCCAGATTCAAGTGACCAAACATTAACAGAGCACCAGCACCTTGCTCGTCAGAATAATCCATCAACATTATGTATTTTGAAATCATTTTTGACATGTTGATATCAGCAAATTAAACCTATTTAAAAATTTAATGTTTATTTTTGAGAGAGAGGGAGAGCATGAGCAGAGGAGGTGCAGAATGAGAGAGGAAGACGGAGGAGCTGAAGCGGGCTCATCACTGACAGCAGGGAGCTTCCTCTGGGGCTTAAACTCGAGAACCACAAGATCATAACCTGAGCTGAAGTTGGACACTTAACCAACTGAGCCACCCAGGCGCCCCTTGATATGAGCAGACTAAACAGTAATAAGAAAAAGGCTTATGAAGTACTTACCATGTACAGTAAAACCTTGCTTTCTGAGCATAATTTGTCCTGGAAAGATGCTTGTAATCCAAAGCGCTTGTATATCAAAGCGAATTTCCCCATAAGAAGTAATGGAAACTCAGATGATTCATTCCACAACCCAAAATTCATATTAAAATTATTATAATGCTGTAATATAATACAAAATAATAAAATACAAAATATAAAGAAAAATAAACGAAGCTGCACTTACCTTTGAAAACCTTCATGGCTGGTGTGAGGGAGACAAAAGAGAGGAGGGTTATTGTGTAGAATGACTTTCACTATCACTAACAGAATCACTGCTATCTGCTGGCTCAGTGGAGTCTTTTTCTTTTCATGCAACATTAACAAGGAACCTATCCAATGACACTTGCTTTTGCTTCCTTTTGAGGATTTCACAGAAATGTGACATTGCATTGTGGTTAAACAGATTCACCGCTCGCACTGCTCCAACCTTTTTTAGGTGATGCTTTTCTACACAATTTGCACTGTTTCTCACATTTTACACATCTCCCTAATCTCATTTGAAGTGAGGGGTTTCTCTGCCCTTTTCTCCTCCTCCTCTGCAGAGGAGATGCAGACACAGACTTCTTATAAACTCTTGCAACTTAGGGCAGTCACATACCTTGTTCATACTTCTTAACTTCCACCATAATCATTATCTTCTTACCACCTTTCTTTTCAACCTTTTTCTACATAGGGGCCATTGTATGCACTCGCACAGATGTTGACTAAGGTACAGTGTGAATAAATTCTTGTCATCTACTGTATTTAATGTAACTGGCTATAAGGCAGCAGAGAAAGATCTATATCCTCAGGCAGCCTGCTAGAATGAAGCAAAGCATTCCTAAGCTTACTCTTGTATGGAAAAGCAAAGGACTATCCATAGGTTTTCTGCAGTGACAAAAAACACTCTAGTGCCAGTTGTGAGTACCTTCCAACATTCTGAAAAATCACTGATTTCTGTCAAACATTGTGACCTGAGACCGAGCATCTGAGCATGGGAGATGATCACCCACAATCCTGCAGCGAGTGAGCAAGAAAGGGAGAGCCATTGGCCGAGCTGTGATCATGTGACACTTGGCATCACATACTACTTATATTCCAAGATATCGCTTACTCATCAAGGTGAAATTTATTAGAAATGTTTGCTCATCTTGCAGAACAGTCACAGAGCAAGTTACTGGCAATCCAAGATTTTACTGTATCAGGCCCTGAAGTGCTATGTAGGAGCTCATTCGAATCTCAAAACAACCATATGAGGGCAGGTACTAATATTCATCATCCTTGTTTTATGAAAGAACTCATGACACTGGTAGAGTAGCTTGTCCGGAGTCACAGTGCTGAGATGTGACCTCAGAGGTCTACTTCAGGATGCTGTGCTCTCATCATGAAGCTATCTATCCTGTCTCTTAAATAAAAATCAGGAAGATTATTTTTACTTCAGGGACTTGCTTGCAAGGTTACTCAGTGGATATTCTCAATGTAATATTCACAGGTACGTACATTTGAAGCTTAAGAGGCATGGTACACTACAGACATAATGAAATCGGATATTCAGGCTCTGAAGTCTGACTCCTGAGTCTCTCTCCACATCAAGTGATTTTCTAGCTGTGTGACCTTGAACAACATACTTAAACTCTTGGTCAAGTTTGTGCCTCAGGTAGGTGCCTCACCGAGTTGTGCTGAGGATTAAGTGGATTCATGCAGGTAAAATCCTTGGAATAGTGAACTGGCACTGTTCTGAGTGTTAGCACTCAAAAATACTAGCCATTGTAGAAGAATAAATCATTTGCAAAGTTCTGGAGGAACTATTTATTTAAAGCAATTTTTTCCTTTTTATTCAAGTCGAAAAATGTGAACTGTAGAAGGACCATCTTAAAAATTCAGCTATCGTATCATATCCTAGTTCAGATTTTCCTCCTGGTTTGATTCCCAAATTTCTCAAATTTAATTTCATTCATGTGCTTGATATGACCTATCTTCCCAGATCATGAGTGACATTTTGTAAGTTACAACTGAAATAGGCACATTGCCTTTGTTTTCTTTTTACTATGAATAAGATAGAGGAGTGCTGTGTGCCTGAGTAACCCTTTCATGAATCTAACATCTGCTTCATGTGACAGTGATTTATAAGAAGATGGCAAACATAAAACCTATCATTTGGAGATTAGATAATTAGTACATGTAGGAATTGCCTGGGTTCTCTTTCTATCTGCCAGATATATTTAAGCCACAGATTTATTTTAAAGCTTGGTTTTTAAGGGCAATGAGATTTAAAAATGCAGCCTGGAGGGGCGCCTGGGTGGCTTAGTCGGTTAAGCGTCCGACTTTCGCTTAGGTCATGATCTCACGGTTCGTGGGTTCGAGCCCCGCGTCGGGCTCTGTGCTGACTGCCAGCTCAGCGCCTGGAGCCTGTTTCAGTCTGTGACTCCCTCTCTCTGACCCTCCACTGCTCACGCTCTCTCTCTCTCTCTCTCTCTCTCCTAGAAATAAATAAAAAACATTAAAAAATATATTTAAAAAAAATGCAGCCTGGAAATTAGCATCCTTCTAAACCAAATAATCATTGGCCAGGGTGGAAAGTAATTTTCATTTATTTATTGTTTAAGTTTATTTACCTATTTTGAGAGAAAGGGAGAGAGCACGAGTGGGTGAGGGGCAGAGAGAGAGAGGGAGACCAAGAATCCCAAGCAGGCTCCGCACTGTCAGCGCAGAGCCAGATGCGGGGCTCTATCTCACTAACCGAGATATCAAGGCTGAGCCGGATTCCCCTGCAAAAAGGCCTTCAAGCCTTTCCACGGGTTCTCAGAAGGCCAGAGGAGACTTAAGACAACTGAGCTGCAACTCCACTAATGGCAACCATAAAACTAGCGCCTCCTAGAGGTGTGAATGATACTGAGCCTGACCGGAGGACCTCATTGCCAGAGACCTGTTTAGTGCCACAGGTTTTTTTGTTTTGTTTTGTTTTTAAATCTCAGGAAGATCTCCAGTGGCAATGGCATACAATTTTGCCCATTCCTCTACTGAAATATATTGGTCACTTGCAAGGGCAGAGGTAGATGGTGGTACTAATTTACAGAGGCTTCACGTGCAATTGCAGTATTACATTATTTGGGCTGCCAGTAAATGGTACTTCTGTGTAAATCAGAAGTGTTTAGCGGCTTAAAGGAGACAGATATGTTCCCTCTCTAGAACCAAATCCCAAAGAAATGAGTAAACTGAGGAATAAAAGTCTCAGAAGAGAAAGTTGTCAGTGGCAACTTCAACCGTTCAGTTGTTTTTTAAAAGCTGATGGAGAAGAAAAGCAGAAAAAGGGGGAGGAGCAAGGTTATTATGGTTCGTGGACAGACGGAGTCTCAGCAGTACCGGCAAACCCAGAAGAAGCAGCTTTCTCTTGCACCTTCTTTTTAATGTTTTATCTATTTCTGGGGGAGAGAGAGACAGCGTGAGCAGGGGAGGGTCAGAGAGAGAGAGGGAGACACAGAATCTGAAGCAGGCTCCAGGCTCTGAGCTGTCAGCACAGAGCCCAATGCAGGGCTCGAACCCATGAACCGTGAGATCGTGACCTGAGCCGAAGTCGGACTCTTAACTGACTGAGCCACCCAGGCGCATGTCTTGCACTTTCTTAAACCAGCGTTCAAGAATCTAATTCTGAAGCAATCCTGGAGCTCAGGAACCTGTTATAACAACCAGCTCTTCTCCCCCACAGAAACCGTCACTCTCGAACCCCAAATTTCTCACCAGCACCTGCTGCAGGCCTGGTTTCAGAGCAAAGCAGGACTCCCAGTGCGAGCCCCCTCTTAAGGGTGTCCACAAAAAGAGGGAACTGGTGGGGGTGGGAACCAAGTGGCTCAACAAAGGTAATTGTTTTCCTGTCTACTACTTGACTCAGTGAAGACAAAAAACAGTACAGGTCCGTTGCGAACCATACCTGTGCAGACACACAGCAGGGATTCTAAAGAAGCCAAAGCTGAGGAGAGCTCAGCGGGGGAAACCAGGAGCTGGCGATGAAGAGCAGACATCTCTACTTTCGGGACCCCTTACATTAGACATAAAAATCTTTCACAACCAGATAAACCTGCAAGTCCCAGCTTTACTGTGACTCTGGGAGGTGTCCCCAGCCCTGGAGATACAGGACAGGTCCTGAGAAGAAATGAAACGAGCAAGCCACACTGCTGTCTTTAAAAGGGGCTCTGAGTCCGTTCCTCCCCGCCCTGGTGACCCAGACAGTTTTTATCTTTCAAGCCCAGGGTGTGCTGCAGGAGCCAGACAGTACTTGAACTGCCTGTAAAAATGTACCCAATCATCACCATCCAGTGTCACTTTGAAAACTTTGCCAATTATAAATTTGCTTTAAAAAACCTGTTTATTCAAATTTACATGACATGGGAAATGTTAAGCCCCATCGTCCCCCCCCCCCCCCCCCCCCCCCCCCCGCCATAGAACCCTTGCTGTTCTGTGGTAGTCGGAGTACCGCCACCTAGTGGTCAGCCTTCGCCATTTCGCCTCAGCTCCTAAGAGCGTAAAGTGGCCTTTTTCTCAACCAAATCACTGGGTACAAGTCCTGACCGTATGTTTTACCACCCTGGAAGAGCTATGCTGCCACTTCATGCCCTGAAATGGATTCGACCCAAGCTTGTCATGGTGATACTGCCAGCAAATGACAAGCTAGGAGACCAGGGATTTTCAAAGTTTCTACACATTGGTGAATGACAGTTCACAAAATTTATCAAACCCTTGAAATGTGGAATATATTAACTTCATAATATGAAATGTACTGCTCATGTGGCAGGCCAAATTTTTCAAAATGCTTTTAAAATAGAGGAGTGTGTGTGTGTTTTAACTATGTTAAAAGCCAGGGAGAGATAAATTAAATGCTATGGAAATATTTTAAGGTATGCTTGATACTGCCATTTTAAGTCCTAGAATTTATAAGAATCATAAAAATGCCATGACTTCCTTGTTATTAAGATAGTAATGTGGTGGGGGTGCCCGGCTGGCTCAGTCGGTAAAGCATGTAACTCTTGATCTTGGGGCTGTGAGTTTGAGCCCCGTGTTGGGTGTAGGGGTTACTTAAAATAATAAAATACTTTAAAAAAAAAGATAATACCCTGTTGGCTTTACTGATGTTATTTGCACACGGAGATTTAGGGAATAGCTGCTTTAATTTTCCCTCAGATTGGTACACAGTTACCATAACCCACTTGAAAACAGGATAAAAGAGAGCAAAAACGGTGCTGAGTTGCTTACAGTAGCTATTCTGTTCTATTTTCAGTTTTTAAGGTTGTTTACTTTAAGAAACATGCTAATAGAGCAGAAAGGTGAGGCAGGCCTTTCAGGCTGGGCAGAACTTTGCTGCTTGGGTAAAATGTTTCCTAAGATTCCTAAGATTCAGGTCCTCACCTGCTTGGAAAGGATGATAAAGTCAGGATGGGTGTTTTGATTAAACCATTTAAAATGGCAATTGCAACAATAAGTACAATTTTAACTTTCCATTTATTGTTAATATTTGCTTTTAAATAAATAGTTAAAGAAGCTATTATCATAGGAAAATACACACACACACACACACACACACACACACACAAACACAGCCTCAGAAAACAATAAGCTGTAGTTTTTAAGTTCCCAACGATATGCTCCTCTATCTTCATATGACATCCTATGAACTATTTATAAGTAAATACATGGAGAGTTACCACTAAAGATCGCTTTTGCGATGTAAACTCTGATTTGAACAGTACATTTCATATGACACAAATCACATGAGTAAATAGAAAATTAGGACTATGCATCTGGACTGTTCATATAAAGACTATTATGTGGGTGACTTAAAATTCTGCATTTAGGTAAGAAGTGTCAGATGCTTTTGAATTAAACAAAGAATGTATCCCTGATTAAAACATAGCCACTTAGTCGTTAAATGGCTATCATAACCTTCAAAGGAGAAGATTTAAGGCAACACAAACAACCTTTCCATGTAAATATTCTAGAGTCAGCTCCAGACAGCTTCAGCTGTGCGCCGCTAATGACACAGGTGACCCACGGGATTCCCAGATGGATTTAGACTGTCTGCACTGCACTTTTAAAATGAGTTACAAAAAGGCCAACTCTCTGTTCTTCTGGTGCCATGTGTATATATTTTGGCTATTTTGGGATATAAGGTAATGGGGCAAAAGCACCTTTGGTTTCATTTTTCACCATAATGAGGAAAACCACTTGACATGTGCACCAATTCCAGTAGATAAGAGCAATAGAGCGCAGCACTGAAGTGGGAGGAAAAGAATCTTAACCAAGGCTTACTGGGCCCTGGGCCATTGTTTTAGGATATTTTAAAACTTACTTTTAACTGACGGTGCCTGAGTCCAAATCGGAACAGAAATGGCTATGAATTCTCACTAATCCACAAATGTTCCAAGAGATCAGAAACACCACAACGTAGATGCATACGGCACAGGACACAGATATTTATGGGGGAAATGACTAACCCGTTTGTAAATCTTCACTGTGTATAATTGAAAGACTGCCCGTGCTATGTACCTGTAGATTGTACCTTCGGTGTTGGTCAATGACAGCTCTGACAACTATTTAAAAAAAAAAGTCAAACTGTTTGCATTTCGCTGTTGTGGGTGGTAAACAAGGGATGGCAATGTATTAAATCATTTTTCCTAGCAAGGAGTCAATTCTATCAAATCAAGTAAAGATACTGTTTCATACTTTTATTTGAAACTTAATATATGTTAGACAGTTTCTTTTAAAAATTATTAAGTAACCACAAACATAAAAAGAATACCTATGATTAAAAATAGAAGAAACTAAACAAAACAAGCAATACAAAAAAAGCTTTCTTATAAAAACAGGAAAACACCAAGACACACAAAAATCCAAAAACATAAACAAGACAACCCAAGTAAAACAAAACCTTTTGACTCTGACAACAAATACAAACATCAGCAAAAAGCAAATATTCTGCATTTGAGTGAAGACATTTAATTACTAGAGGATAATATAAACTAGCATTATGGAAAGATAAAGACAAATCTAAAATGTAAACAACAAGAGTGATCAAATGAACTTAACATGAAGAACTAAAGGGAGAAATTATGAAATTAAGCAAAAATAGTGCTTTCCACTGATAAAGGTTTTGGTCTATTAGGGAGCCATGAGTTATTAGCCTTTTTGTTTCAAATAAGTTACCAAACGATGTCAAGCCGAAACTGGTAGAAATGAATCACTGACAGAAATATTGTGGGGGAACCTTATCACACCTCCATTAGACTAATCCCAAGCTCTACAGTTATGAACTGTGTGACCCACAAAGGTTATTAAAACATAGTTGTCAAGGAACTGGGAGGGAAGAGTGTGCCGGGCCAAGGCTGCCAGCAGCGATCAGCAGCTGCCAGAGTAGCACAGGGGCCAAAACCAGCTTCGCGGACGAGAACGAGGCCTCGGCGGAAAGATGGACCCTTCACATATTTGACTCTATTGTGTGGTCTTACCTCCTCACTCGACTCGGGTTAATCTCTCTTTATATCACTCCGTTCTCCCCCTCCAATTTCTGACATGAATATCCCATTTTGAATAGTGAATTCGTTTTTAAAATTTTGTAATTTTAAACTTGAGTTTGTAGGTAGAGCAAGAAAATAACAAAATCTGAACCAGTACTGGGTCTGACTTTCTTCCCCACTTGCCTGGGTTTTCATGGCGAAATGAACCCATCTTCATCTGTATGCCAATTAAGGGGCTATTTAACCATCGTTGGGTCCCTTCCCCAATTAACCCACCATCTAAATGTTAGCTGAGTGAAACCTGCCCTACTTGAGCTACTTAAACTTCATCTTGCTTGCCGCTTCCTCCAAAATGCGTTCCTCGTGCGGGTTTATCTCACATTTCCTCAATCCTTCTAAACAGCATCCTGGTCTAAACAGTAGGTCCCAATGGTGAGAAGCATTTGCTTCAGTGGTGGTATTTGGTCTTTCTTGACGCTAATATATTCTGGAGCCTTGCTATTATTCAAGGTGTGGCCTGTGGACCGGCAGCACGGGCATCTCCTGGGAACATGCTAGAAACGCAGAATCTCCTGCCCCACCTTAAACCCACTGCATCAGAATCCGCATTTTAACAAGAGTACCTGGGGATTCTCATGCACATGACAGTCTGAGAAGCATTGCTATTGTGACTGTTTCGTGCTAATAACGTTGGATACATCATTCAATACCATGTCCGACCAACCCCACTCCATGTTCACAATGTACATTGGCTTAATAAAGTCTCTGATAAAACCGTACTGAATAAGCCAATTTACTTTTTTCTCTGGTATTTTTGAAACCTATTCTTCCATGGATTCCCCCCCATCCCATGATAACTATTAACATCCTGCAGAATTCCAATCTGTGGAGTGTTCTGGTTAATGCTGGACTAACGGACATAATATGATGAATGAGAGCAAATCACCAATGAGGCACGTCTTTGGATTTCAGTTTCCTTGCCCATTTGATGGGGACAGCACTGGGTCCTATTAATTAATCTAACAGTAGTTTGGAGGAAAAAGTGAAATAGATCTGAAAGCCCTGTGAAAATATGAGTGTTGAGAAAAATTTCACTCATTCATTATCCACTTAACAAATATTTATGAGTGTGTACTCCATCCTAGGTCTGTTCTGGGTGCGGGGGCTGCAGTAGTGAAAAAAGCAGACACGGTTCCTACTTTCATGGAGCCAAAGACCAGTTCAAGTGAATTAAAGCTTAAGATCTATAGCCCACAAGGGTATGCACTAATTCCCCCGAGGTGATCAATTGCTAAGTCAATCCCATCAGTGGTATTTCAACTCAGAATTTATTTTATTAGCAGAATGCCTTCTCAAAACCACAAGGGAGTGAAGAGTGCCTACTAATAATCATAATGATGCTAACATTTATACAGAATTTATGGCATATGGGCAACCCAGCCCCTGATATATGCTGTTTGACAATTTCCATGGTGTATATATTCTCACAGGACCAATTAATTTCAAGCTACCAATAAGATGTTACTGGATGTGGGGATGGGAGAATTTAGAGAATCAGAAGAGGCGTCCGTTATCAGTCCTTGTGAGCCAGTACAGGCCAGCTGTAGCAAGTCATGAAATGGCTCATGCTAAGTAGTTCACATAAAATGAATCATAACTGATAAGAAAGCAACTGTTATATCCCCCATTTGACAGGTGAGGAAATTGAGGCATAGAAAGATCATGTAATTTCCAAGATCATGTACTAGTAAATGGTAAATTAGGATTTGGATCTAGAGACCTATGACTCCAGAGGCCTCACTTTTAGACACTATAGCCCAGTGCTTAGCAGAAAGCTCTGATATAATTGCTTGGGTTAGCGTCAGCCAAATCCCCCTCATTCACTCATCTATCACTCACTAACTCACCAGGAGTAGTCAGTGATGGGGGATATACTTTGGCTGAGATGCTCATAGTTGCTTCACTGGAGTGAAAATATTCTATGTGGGACCTAAAGTAAATCAACATTAGGATGTGACTAATATACTATCACATGATTTCCTTGCTTTGTCCTTCCAGATAAATGAGATTGTCCCGAACTGCTGCTCAGGGATGGCGGTAGGAGATTATGATAGAAGCTCAGGTGGGCACATGGGTGTGTGTGGAGTTTCTCTTATCTGAATGGTAAGAGTATTGCTTTGGATTAAGCCAAGGTTATTCTGGCCAGACATGAATTGGCTAGGACAGTGTATTACTTGGCAAGGGCTCCCATAACCAAGTACCAAAAACTAAATGGCTCAAACAACAGAAATTTTTTGTTTCAAAGTTCTGGAGGCTGGAAGTCTGAGATCAAGGTGTCAGCAAGGTCTCTTCTGAGGGTTGAGAAAGAGAATCTTTTCCATCCCTCTTTCCCACCTTCTGGTGATTGGCTGGATTCTTTGCATTCCTTGGCGTGTAGAATCTGCCTTCCCCTCGTCTTCATCTGGCATTCCCCCTCTGTCCAAATTCCCTCTTTTTATAAGGATATAAATGGTATAAGGATACCAGTCAGAGTGGATCAAGGCTCACTCAGTGACATCATCTGAACAGATTATATCCTCAATGACCCTTCTGAGGTACTGGGGGTCAGGACTTTGACATACAAATCAGGGGAGATACAGTTCAACCCATGACAGACAGGTCCATCTACAGGAGCAAAACCTAACTATAACTGAAAAGTTTAAAGGTAAAATGATAAAAACCAAAAGTTTCTCTGTGAACTAACAAAGCCTGGAGGTGAGTAGCACGGGGCAAATATGGCAACCGTGCTTCTAAGACTCCTTTGCTCACCAGCCTACCATCCAAGCATGTACCCTGTTTTCAAGGCCCCGTATGTGGGCATCCATGTTCCAGGCTGTGGACTAAAGGAAGGGATGGGAAAAATGACTACATCACGTATATCTTAAAGAAGGTTCCCAGAATCTGTCTATATTACTCTGCTTATACGACATTACTTACACTTAGTAAAATGACTGCTCTTTGCCTTAACAGAGTTGGAAAAATATAGTTCTTATTCCATGCATCTAGACGATTAGTGAAATTTGCTATTATTTGGAAGAATGGACCAAGAGATGTTGCTGGTCAACCGGCAACCTCTACCACAGATTATAAGGAAAACTTCAAAATTACACCACCTGTTAGGAGAGGGCAGGCTCTAAAAAGGGGAGCTATTTGTAATGTCAGATACCCCATCTGATGGGGAAGGCAGGAGTGGTTTTTGAGGGGCAAAGGAGAGGCCCGAGTCTTAGAACAGAAACATTCTCTGGGATGGTGAGTCTTGGCTAAATAGAAGGGAGACATTTGCTCACTCTGGTCTTTAAAATGGCACAAGTATCCACAAAGGTTTGCAAGAGGTGAGATGTTAGCTAGAAAACTAGTTTCAAAGGAAGCACGATGGAAACTAACTAATGACATGTGCCAAACAAGGCCCTTTTCTTTCAGGAGATCCACGGGAAAGGGATAACAGCTAAAAGCCCCAGAGAACAAACAGTTATTTCACCAGCCAAATTATTTAGTTTTATGATACTCTATTTCTCTTTCTACTCATGAATTTACTATCGTTTATTTTTTAACATTTTGTTCCTTTTTCAAGTCTGAGCCAGTTATTGAGTGAAGGCATTTTGTTCGCACTCAGGTCAGAATATTTAAATGATGAAGTGAGCCCATCTCGGGCCAACATAGTAGAGGCAGAGGTAGTTACTTTAGTTGCAGAGGTGGTACTACTTGGTCCGTTATTCCACACTTCCCTTCTAGAATTTCTACGCGAGTGGACTCTCGAATTTGTGTCTGTGTTTTACACTCACATCGTTGAGTGGACAGTTTCTATAGCTTCTTGGACATACTTTCACTCCCAGACTCTCTTCTTATTTCTCCTCTCTGCTCAGTCCCTGAATTCCATAGCCCCTGGTCCATGCCTAACCAAAAAAGAAAAAGAAAAAAGAAAAAAAGAAAAGACTAGTTAGTAGCACTCTTCTTGCTCTGACAACCTCAGGAAGCCACAACCAAGAAAACAAAGCAACACAAAGGAATGTATGGATACCTGCAAAAACTCCTGAAAATTTCACACTAGGCTCTCATGCTGGTATGGGAAGTTCTAGCACGCCACTGACTGTTGAACTGAGGTATGACATAACAAGAAGGATTTACCTCAGACTGTAGAAGTTACATCAAAATCCAGTCTCAAGCGGCTAGAGACAGAGCAGCCTTATAAACATTTCAGAAGAATGAAGAATAGCTCCAGGTATGAAGGTGTGAAGATAGCCTTAAAAGAGCATTTGAATGAAAATCTCCATCTTCAGAAAAGCATAAAACTGCTGTTTCAGGAAATTGAAATAGGAAGGAAAATAGTGAATGAACTGAGTAAGCAGAACAGAGATTTTCCTCTGTGATGCACCTGCTAGCATAGTGAAATGTCCCAACCAAACACTGACCTTGCTTCGTGCCCGTATATCGAGAGAGTGCAAGCTAATTAAACCTTCAGGTAAGCTTACTTGTGAAGATCTGGGAAGAACAGCAATAATTTTTCTCTCTCATAAAATATGACTTTAATTTTCTATATTTTAGCTTCACTACTGTTAAGGATTACACAAATTAATTAAAGGGAATCTTGACAGAATTATAATTCTTAGCGTTTCAAAAACATAGATGGTTTAAATTTGAATACTCTGAATATGACATATTCTTTT
Organism: Hyaena hyaena; assembly: GCF_003009895.1. Classification (NCBI taxonomy): domain Eukaryota; kingdom Metazoa; phylum Chordata; class Mammalia; order Carnivora; family Hyaenidae; genus Hyaena; species Hyaena hyaena. Next base: position 1,720,562 of record NW_024080771.1, on the reverse strand, counting down.
TATTCTGATTCTAAGTAGTCTAAGTTTGGTATTTTGTTTTTGTTAACAAAGTTCACAAAAAGAAATAGAGCAGGAATTTTATATGAACAATTGGAGACATCTGAAACAAACTGAAGACACCTGAATGAAATATTTGAAACAAAGGCCTTTGAAACAAAGGCTACTTCTGTCTATGCCCAGAAATACAATCACTATAGCTATAAGACAAATATGAAAGCAACTTGGTGTTTACCTAAATAGCTTAGTTGGTTTGTAGAAAGCACTTCAGAGCCTTGGGGACTTGAGTATTTAATGTAAAGTTCAGAAGCTTCTTTTTTTTTTTTTTAATGTTTTATTTATTTCTGAGGGAGAGAGAGACAGCGTGAGCAGGGGAGGGTCAGAGAGAGAGGGAGACACAGAATTCGAAACAGGCTCCAGGCTCTGTGCTGACAGCTCAGAGCTGTGGGGCTCAAGCCCATGAACCGTTAGATCATGACCTGAGCTGAGGTCGGACGCTTAACCGACTGAGCCACCCAGGTACCTCCATAGAGGCTTCTCTTGATTTGGAGTTTTATTAAAGTGAAAGTTGAAGCTCATTTGCAAAAGTGGAGAAGTCCTTTTCTTGATCATCTCCCTAATTTATTTGTGAGTTACAGACTCTTTCTGCCACCAGCTTTCTGCCCAGCAATGGATGCATCTAGTCCTACGAGGCTATGCTGTCTACAGAGACAGTCCACAGGTGAAGGGCTGGAGCCGGTGCCAGAGGTCTGGGGAAGATAAACAGAGAATCAGGGGAGGCCAAGCCACAGGACGCACCTCAGTACTCAGGAAGCAGGATTTTTCAGGACACGGACATCATAGCACAAGACTAGATGTGCAGGAGACAGGGTTTGCATGCTCCCCTTTAATCTGAATACAGAGGGCTTAGGAAGGGCTTTGGAAAGCAATATGAAAAAATGAATTTATCTGGTTAACACTAGATGGCAGTGAATGATAATACTTAGCAGGAAATAGGAACTGGGTGTAATTAATAATGACATTATGGACATGTTTCGACTGTCTTGAGTCTTGACATAGAACCACAAAAATCACCTGATCCATGCTTGGCTTGTTTTACTGCTTTTGCTCTAATCCAAGTGAAATATTAAAGGCATTAGTTTTTCCCTTCTCGAAAGGCAACTATAGTTTTGTTTCGGTCTTCTGCATTACCGTCAGTTTCTCTATTCGTTTTGGTGCCGTGATCTTTCCTATTTGTGTGCCTTACTGTAAATTCCTCTTTGAAAGCATATATGTATACACACCTACTTACGTATACAGGCCCTTCAAAGACGGGGAACATAGTTCATCCTTCTATTTATTTGGTTGTTGCTGATATCAATTCTTACTAAAATGCTTTAAATGTTTTGGACTTCGAGGGCCCTTAATAAAGACTAAATCCTTTAAATATATATTTCATTAGTTGTTTTGCCATATGTGAAGTAAGCCTGTGGTATTTGTTTTCCAATTGTTAGTTTTAGTTACTAAAAGCATGTAATATTCCTAAAGGAATTGTTATATTTCTGTATCCTCAGGAAGTAGAAATTTAGACCATCAGAGCTGAAAGGGGCCTTAACAGTCACGTGGTACAAATTTTCAGATGAAGTAACTAAGGTTCAGAGGAGTTCAGTAACTTGCTAGAGGTCACACAGCTCATCAGTGACAAAGTTAGAAATAGAAGCAAGGTATCTTGGCCTGCATAGTTTCTTCATTACTTTTTAAGCTCCCAGGCCAAAGGTGCTGAATGGAGAAGAAGTAGGTACCAGGCTGGGGGTAATGTCCTGTGTATGGTCATTTCCTTGCACCTGGCTTCTACAGCCTTGAAGCCCAGCGAGATGGAACAGAAGTTCCGCACAGGCTCTGTAAACTTCAGTTAGGGGCAGGACAGTCAAAGCGGTGGGATATGAAGGACAGGCTCCTTTAAGCCACTGAAGCAATCCCCCTCCAAAGGGTGCGTGTAAGTTCCTGACTGTCGCTGCCTTCAGGAAGAAATGAGTGTCACCAATCCTAAACGTAAAGGAGGCTGGCAGGTTGGGGCTCTATCCATGCAGTGGCACAGTCCGGGACCACACAGGTGGTGTGACCCCGGAGATGTGACCGCCCGCCACAGCGCCTGAACTGTGCACCACTGCCTGCCTGGTCCCAGCCTCTGTCAGGATGCAGACCCAGCTGTCCTTTCTGAAGCCGGACGCCTCCCCTCCTCTGTCCCCATCCCCAGCGCCCCTTCCCTGGGGTGGTGCAGGCATGAATGCTCCCCAGTTGTCAGCGAGGCCAGGCTGCCAGTCCAGGCTCTCCCACCCCTCAGAGATAACCTGTAAGAGCACAGGGACCACAGGACACTGGCAGTGGCGCAGCTTGCCGGAGGACAGGGGCACCGGACGCAGGGGACCTGACGCGAGCAGCCCAGCTCTACTTCCTCCAGCTCCAGCTCATCCCAGGCTTACAGGGATACACACTTGCTCTTGGAAATTGTGGAGCCAGGCTGGTCTGCTGCTCAAAGGAAAAGAACAAACCAAACAAAACAAAAAGTCCTCAAACTTTACTACACTTAAGAAAACTGCAAGATTTAAGGAATTGGGCCTTGGTGGGAGCTCCTTGTAACTTCAGACCGTCTGCCAGTAAGGATCTGTGTGGGGCCTCTGCTAAGTGCCAGGACTGGGCCAGACACGGGGGTTGCCATGGTGAGGGAGACAGACGGTAGTTCCTTCTTCTCTCACGGAGCTTCACGTTTAGAGGAAGACTGACGCGGAGGGAAAAGGCAGTTACTGCGTCGAATGCGGACACTGGAGATGACCTACAGTGGCTGCTGAAGCTGCTGGGGCTGGTGCCCCAGAGGCACCTGTTCAATTTCAGGAACCATGTCAGCCAGTTGTTAAACACGGCCGCAACTGAAATCAGCAAAGGTGGGAGAACTGAGAGCACTGAAATCAGCAAGTGTCACAAACCGGTGCTTTCCCCAGAGCGCCTTGTTAACCCTTCGCCCGCCCAGCATTGGAGGTAAGGGCACGATCTCATGGAGGCTTTCACCTTGCTGCTACCCAGGATGTAGTCAGCATGTCTGATCACCAGCCCGGCTGGGAGAGCTGGGAAGGGAGCCAGGGCGTCTGACCTCAGGGTAAGGGAACCACCTGTGGGTGTCCTTTCCTTCTCTGCATTAGTAATCTGAGGAGGAAGGATTACTTCCTAGGCCATCTGTGCCAAGCGGGTGGCCAGGTAGTGTAGATGGGACACCCACATGTGGTGCAGCAAAACATCTGGGTTAGGGAGGTTTGAGGAGTTCAAGTACATGCCTCTGGAGCACTCTCCTGAACTTTGGACACCAGCCTTCCACCATCAACATTTTGCCTGATCTATACCTTCTCTTCTATCAATAACTTCACATTTTCTTTAAATTGGCTTGCTTTATCCCCCAACACAAATATATTAAGGGAAGCTTTAGACACTACTATTAAGGGAAATCCCTATTGTTTGTAATAAATAGAAAGTAATCATAAAAACTAAGTTCAGTGAAAACAAAGCGATGCTATTAAATTCCAGCTTTGAGCTTGAGGTCTGCTTAAAGAGTAAACTGCAATGCGTGTACAAGATAATCTAGTGCCACCTGGCAACGTTCTTCTGGAGGTTATGAGAATAATTGAAATCAAAAGGGAAATGACTTGGGGCACCTGGGTGGCTCAGTCGATTAAGCATCTGATTCTTGGTTTTGGTTCAGATCATGATCTCATGGTTCGCAAGGTCAAGCCCCACGTTGGTCTCTATGCTGACAGCTCAAAGCCTGCTTGGGATTCACCTGCCTCCCTCTCTCAAAGCAAACAAACAAACAAAAAGGAAATAACTTCATCAATGGGTGATTTGACATTATTCAATATTTTATCAGAATATCACTTAAAATTGTCATCAAAGGGATGATGAGGATGATATATCATAGTAACATTTCCTGAACACTTTATGTGTGTCAGGTGCTGTTCTGAATAGCTTCTGCTCTTCTATGGTAATTGGATATTAATGGAACTCTCTCCTTTATTCAGTCTCTGCAAGGTCTGTTGTGATTCTACTTTGGTCTTTTTCTACCCATAATGCTTTAGCTGATTTTATTTCTCCAGAACCTGAAGGCAAACACAATTCACTACTATGAGAGTTATCTTCCAATGAGCACATAATTCATCTTTCTAAGTAACTGATAAACATTATTTTAAAAACATGTCTTCAGGGGCGCCTGGGTGGCTTAGTCGGTTAAGCGTCCGACTTTCTCTTAGGTCATGATCTTGCGGTTCGTCGGTTCAAGCCCCGCGTCGGGCTCTGTGCTGACTGCCAGCTCAGAGCCTGGAGCCTGTTTCAGAGTCTGTAACTCCCTCTCTCTGTGACCCTCCCCTGCTCACGCTGTCTCTCTCTCTCTCTCTCTCCTAGAAATAAATAAAACATTAAAAAAAATAAAAAAAATCATGTCTTCATCCTATTACTGTTATGAAAACAGAAATAAAATATTTCCCCCAAAATAAAATTAAGCTTTCTTGACTGATTCATTCAACAGATATTTATTGAGTATCTATCACAAGGAGCAGCCGGTGGACACAGGGGATGAGCTTCCCTGGCTGATGGCCCAGACAGAGTCCCTGAAGTCACCGTCTCTCCCCGAACGTGGACAGAGTAAATGATTACGTTGATATCAGCAGTTATCTGAAAGAGTTTACTTAGGAACAGAAGGAAAGCCAGGGGCTGAAGTTCATGATTAAGAGATCAGACTTCCAAAAGGGGGAGATAAATACACTTGATGTTAGCCAAAAGGCCGAGAAGCGATGGGGGGGGGGGGGGAGACAAATAAAAAGAAGTACAGCCTGGTGATTAGAATTAATAATACTGTATCATGTACTTGAATGTTGCTAAGAGAGCAGATCTCAAATGTTCTCACCGCACAAAAAACATGGGAACTATGTGAAGAGATGGAGAAGACAGCTAAATATTATGGTGGTAATAATTTTGCAATTTATAAATGTATCAAATCATCACATTGTACACCTAGAGCTTAAATACACTTAAATCCCTTGCACAGGCAAAGTCCTAGAAAGATGGTCCACACATTAACTTCAGATCTGTGAGCCTTTGCCCTAGTTACCTTCTTTGGTTAGCAAAAAAGTTTTCCTTTATAATTCACATAACGGAAAGACTGTTACTGTGTATTCTATTATCTCATTTTTCCCCTTCTCTCTCTATACAAGCTCATTTCCCCCCATGTTTTTGATGAAATATTCTATCTAGACCTCTCCACACCTTTATTGCCTTCCTATGATTACAGTCACTTATTATTGCGTTCTTTAAAAGGCTTGGATGCAGCTGGAGCTTCACAGCCATTCCTCTCACCATGTCTAGAGAGAGTGGGCAGTGCTGTGTCTTATCACTATGGGATGCAGGTTAAAGACATTAAAAGAAGCGTAAGAAGCCAGAATGTAATGCCCAGGCAAGTCCAACCACTTACAGGAGGTGAAGCCAAAACAGGAGGTGTCGACCATTTACGGGAGGCGGGGCCAGGCCACCTGTGAACAGAAGAAGCCTGGACTTTTCTTCTTAGTGCATTTTCTTTCCCTTTTGAACATCTGGTCCATTTCCTAATGGTAATTTAAATGTAAGATGTGTGTGGTTTTCATTTTGTTTGGAGAAGGAGGGATAAGGACATTCTGGTTGTCACAAGTAGGGTGCAGGGAATGCTACTTGCATTTAATGAGTACGATGCTAAATAAATGTTCTACAATGTACTGGACAGCTCTAACAACAAACACTTATGCTCCAAATGCCCACAGCCCAAGGTGGATACACGTGGGGTTGGAGGAGCAATATTCGGATCTCTATAATCTGAAGTCTCTAATACCCTGCAAGAGTTAAAACAGACACTGAGAAGGGCCATCACTTAACTGGTCTCTGGAATTTCCAGAAGATCTGGTGCTTTTATCTCCTGTCACAGTGCATGGACTCATTCATAGATGTAGTTATAAGATTTTAAGATACTCTTAAAATGGGTTCTCACTACCCACATGGATGTCCCCCTCGATGCTAGATCAATTTCTCACTAAGAGACCTTTGCTAATTCTTAAACTACCTCCTTACTTTGCATTTCTGTAACTCCACTCAGCATCACATCTGAAAATAGGCAGATTAGTCAGCATTGCATCTGAAAATAGAAAGATTAGTCAAAACCCAAAAATGAACGTCTTCTTTGGTGTTTGCCTCAAAAGCAAAGGGCTCAACCACCAATCACAGCTGCATCCCACAAGGCGTTACAGCAAGAAGTACGGCACAAATGCACTTGTAGGTGGTCAGCCAGCCAGGCAGGGCCCCGACAGTGCTGGTAATGGTGACAGCAAGAAGGAGCTGCAGCCCTCGGCCTCCATGGTCGGCTTGCTCACACTTCAGCCGGTAAGACTGACATTTCTTTCAGTTTAACTAAACAGATCTGGTGGAATGAATCGCATTTTATAAGGCTGGGGCTTCAGAGAATTGTCCTGTTTCTTTATTTTACAAATTGAGTCACTGTCAACTTCATGTTTTTTTTCAGACGTTACTCGGCCATCAACAGACAGTGAACAGCGGAACAGGATGGCGTTGGCAATGTTTTAAGGTCAAGCAGTTGTAGGAAGTAATATATAAGGGAAATTTAAATTATGGCGATTATAAATGCATATTATATACAACTGAATAGTATATTTTTATATTTTAATATTAATGTAATTATTACATACACTTATATAATTATATATATCGTGATATATCCATCATGATATTATATATCATATCTATTGTGGGCAGCTGCAATGACAGGGCGTGAGGAGAAGTGTGTAAATAGAGTTGTGGAACACCAACAGGATGGGGAAGTGGGCGGCGCTAGAGCGAGGCCGGAGGGCAGAGTGAACAGGGCTTGTTTGGAAAATAAAGACGATCTTCTTAAGTTCGGTGCTCTCCGGGTGCAAATGGGGGTGTAAATGGCATATGTCTGATCCCACTCTGTGGTAGTGAGACTCCTCTTCACCTTGGGTAAACAGGAAATTACCACCAAGGAGCGCACCGTGGGACAGAGGAACTGCTGTGTCACCCTGCGCACTGTGGGCTGCAGCTCCTGGATTTACACATAAATACTGCAGAGCTTTAAATGGCAAAAGGCTAGATCTGTTTACCTCCGCACTGTGTACTTGGGAATTACGAAAAAATTTAAGGAAATAATTTACTGTTGTAGTAAAGGCCCTGAGTGAGATATTTACAACATAAAATTCCTTCCCTTGAAAAATGTGGGGAATTCTGTTGCAGGAACTCTTAAAACAACATACAGGACAGAATGCTCATTTTGCAGATGAAAAGCTGAGAGCACCCTGTCCTTCCCCAGCACCTCCAACTATCAAGCAAGCCAATTTGAACTGAAGAGGAGACCCTTCTCTCAGGCTCTCCGTGCCTGATTGTATCAGAGATTCACTTTCTGTCTCTCATGAATTTGCCCCCTTTCAGGAATGGGCTCGCCAAACGGCCGCTCCACACCTCTGTTCTGAACCTTTGCTCGGGGAACCAGAAAGCCTGGTCATTATAGAACGCTTGGGTACCGGCCATCAGGGCGCTTCACAGACGTGTCAGGGGCAAAAGCTAGATGGTTACCAAGAGATCCTAAGATTTGCTCGGGGCTGAGCAGATAGGAGGTGCCTGGGACAGCACTGGCACCCTGGGCTTCTGACTCTGGGTTCAGGGTTATGTCTGCTTCTCCTAAAATGCTGACAGTCCCGGACCTCCGGGCAGCCATACTCCTAGACCCACAGTAGTCTGAAGGAAGGGTTCTCTCCAGTCAACCTAATAACAGAAACCCATCTGCGTGTGTAAAGCAAACCTAAGGATGTTTGATCTAAAGGAAAGGATGAAAGATAGCCCACATATACTCGCTTTTTCTAGAAGCCTCAGAGAGGTGGCCCAAGTGCCTCAAATGTACCTTCAGCGCAGCCCAGGATCACTTTAGCTTTAGTATTTGAGGGCCTTGTAGAAAGAAAACGATTGTTATTAGAAGCACAAATAGCGCTAAGACCAACTACAATTCCACTTCCTACCAATTTACACTCAGATAAACTTCTGGCTGTCAAACTTCGTGAGATTCAGATACCATTTCTACAAAAGGGGAAAAAATAGCACCTTCCTTGCTGGAGAGTTCCTTGCTTTAAGAATTCCACTCAAAGATTCAGCAGTCAGGGGGTGCCTGGACAGTTCAGTTGGTAAGCATCCGACTTTAGCGCAGGTCATGATCTCACGGTTCATGGGTTCGAGCCCCGCATCAGGCTCTGTGCTGACAGCTCAGAGCCTGGAGCCAGCTTCGGATTCTGTCTCTCTCTCTCTCTGCCCCTCCCCCGTTCATGCTCTGTCTCTCTGTCTGTCTCTGTCTCTGTCTCTCACAAAAATAAACAAACATTAAAAAATAATTAAAAAGAAAAAAGATTTGCCAGTCAGGGTGTGGCTCCAGAGCCAGCATTTTCGGAAAGCTCCTCATGCCATCCTGCTGCAGAGCCAGACGTAGGAGCCACTGGTTGATTACAGTGAGTCCGCGAAAATGAAACGATTATCTCAGGACAATAAGAGACATATTTGCACTTGATGTTAACCCAAACCAGGCATGAACCTGGGAGGATACTATCCTAATTCAAGAAAGGCTTAAATTTAGCACTTATAAATTTAAAAAAATTTTTTTTATGTTTTATTTATTTCTGAGAGAGTGAGAGTGAGAGAAAGAGCAAGCATGAACTGGGGAGGGGCAGAGAGAGAGGGAGACACAGAATCTGAAGCCGGCTCCAGGCTCTGAGCTAGCTGTCAGCACAGAGCCCGACGTGGGGCCTGAACCCACGAACCGTGAGATCATGACCTGAGCTGAAGTCCGACACTTAACCGACTGAGCCACCCAGGTGCCCCTCGCATGTATAATTTTATAGGCTAAGCTTAAGAACGGGAAACCAGCAGGCCCTGTGCCTGCTCGCAGGGTTTTCTCAGCTCATTTGTGTAAAGTGCTTAAACCGGGCTGGGGACATAGTAAATGCTCAAGAAATATTAACAATTATTTTTAGTATTGAGTAGAAATTGCATTGATTAATTTAGGAAAATTTTAAGCGATCATTAAAGTGGGGAGTGATCAGCTCTTTATGTGAGCAAAATGCCTCTCAGAAATTATATATAAATATCAAAACAAATTAAAACTTCACTGGTGTGTTAGTTTCTTACATTTTCCCACTAAGCGATATTGGCTAGACCTCTTCTTATTCTCACATTGCTTTGTGTTCTTTAAAACTGGTATCAATTTCTTTCTTTCTGAAAAATAAATACTGAAAAGTATCTGGAATGGATGCTCTCATCCCAAGAAACTGGAGGTGGACAAATCCTTTAGATCATCTCGTCTATCCTGGGGACAAACACCGGAAGAGTATACTGTAACACACACGGATTAAACACACGTTTCTATAATAAAATTTCACAAACGTCTCCTGCCTTGTGCTTCATTATCTTACGGAATCTACCTGAAACAGCCACGGTTGTTTGAAGGTAGATGTTCGTTTTTAGTTGTTTCATTTCCCCAGCTGAGTTTCAAGGGGGTCCTTGGTCCTCTTCATAAGCTTTCTTCAATGTCAGGCACCCTCCCTGCTCTTCCCTGTTCGTAGCTGGGCCCGGGCGGCACCTCTTAGCAGCTACAAAATGACTAAGTAACTTTTAGTAATGTCAGTCCTGTGCTGGGTTCTTAATGCAAGACCACTTCGTGACCCTGCTCAATTATTTTAACTCTTTCTTTTCCCAAGGTGTCCCTCAACCAAAGCACAAGCCACTATTAAAACATGATTATAAATCATGGTTATTTGCCCACTGACCTTTCTTATGCACCAAAAAAAGAAGCCGTGAGCTCTGGGGGCTCAGACCTAACTTGGACAGTGCCTCTGCTGTTGATGAATCTTTATGGAAGCCTTATCTTACATTTTTAACAGCAAAGCTCGGGCTCTGTTTTACTGAAGCTGTTTATATATCTAATCAGAGTAGATCAGGAAATGTGGTTGACAGCTTGGGGCTGCCTGAGAAACATAATATTTGTTGGCCAGCTTGAAGGCGACCTCTCAGCATAGAGGCATGATCAATGAAGTGTGCCTGAGGCCCTGTTTAGATTAAGGGAAATAGCACATTGGTGGCCACATTCATCCCAAGCAAATCGTTTTCCCTCATGCAGGCTGCAGCGAAAAGCTTTCCAATAAACTGATGACAGGATTAAACACAAGCAACCCCTCATGTGCCCCTCGTGCGGCTGCCGGCCACAGGCGGGGAGGAACGCGGCTCTCCGGTTTGACGAGGAGGAGGGCCCTTTAAGAACGGGCAGCCCACACACTACCCTGCCACTAAGTAGCTGCGTGGCCTACGGCAAATTAATATCTATCTCTGGGACTTGCTTTCATCATTTGTAAAGGAGAGATGCATTAGTCAGGGTTCTCCAGGGTTAAAATACATGAGAGAGAGAGAAAGAGAGAGAGAGAGAATATGAATGAATGAGAACATGATGTATTTTAGGAATTGGTACCCAGGATTGTGAGGGCGGACAAGAAAATCTGCAGTTGGGGTCCCAGGGAAGAGCTGATGCCCCTACTGGTCCAAAGTGCTCCGGACCAGAACTCCCTCTTCCCCAAGGGAATTCAATCTTTCTTCTCAAGACCTTCAATGGTCTGGATGAACTCAACCGCTTTAGAAGTACTCTGCTTCACTCAGAGGCTGCTGATTTAAAGGTTTATCTCATCTAAAACATGCCTTCCGAGCCACATCTCGGTTGGTGTTTGGCCCCAAGCTTGGAACCATGAGTGCACGGCCTCGCCACGATGACACATAAAATCAACCATCACAGGGCGTCATGGTAACATTTCGCTCAGACAGTTCTGAGGAAAATGAAGCGCTCATGCCAAAAAGACACTTGGTGCAGGCCTCAATAATGGACTCTTTGTGTCCCAAGATTTGGGGCCGATTGATTAATAATGAAAGGTTAAATTTTAAAACATTAGAAAACCTGAGTTAACCCTGGACGTGGTTCAGCATTCCCATCTGACAGCACCTGTTTCACCTTCCGTCTCCACCACACCGAGGGGGTCTCTGACATCGGCTTCAGGCTTGGGCGGGTGTCCCTGGAGAGTGAAGGATGACACATCTGTTGCAAAGGCAACTTTATCGGCTGCGAGACTTTTTAAAGACTTACCTTCTGTTGCTGAAAACCAATAAAGAGCCTTGTGGGCACAGTCAACTGCTCGTGGATGTTTTCCTACATGTGGCCCCAGCTACTTGGAACATGGAGTAGCGCGTTAAGGACTCATTTAATTTACAAAGTGCTTACCCCAGAGTTGGAAAAGCGTGCTGAGGAATGTGGCCTCCACATCTGTCTTGTTCCCCGTGGTATGAAATATGGCCACAAAGAAAACTTCATTGTTTCCATTGCAAGGTCCTTTTGGGGGTGGCTGGTGGGGGGGGGGAGGGAACCGGGCAGTTACTGGAGGAATGCTACCTTTCTAGGATTTATTAGGAGTCATAGAGGGCTCAGCAAACTCGGAAGGTACCTTTGTATCCTACAGCACTCAAGACTGATTTAATTTCATGTCAGTCCTGGAACTGCAACCACAATATGAACTGCAACTTTATAAATGGCCCCTTGGAGCAGCTGCCCTTGCAGGTGGGGAGGCAAATGGGTGGAAAAGTGGAGGAAGCCGGACAACCAAGAATCGACAGACTGAGAGAGCAGATACATTTCACCAAACTCCGCAGTTCGCCTCTGTCCCCCATCTCACCCCCAAAGCCCCTTCTTTCCCTTTTGTTTGTCTCCTGCTGAAATATTCTTTTTTTTTTCTTCAGAGGGAGGTCAGGTGAGATGTGAGGGAGAAACTGAATTATGCTATCACAGTATGTAAGGCTTTTGGATTTCCAAAGATTATTTCCTCAAAATCCTGCTTGTGAGAGACACAGAATAAACAGAGTAAAGCCTAATTTAAGTCTCCTCTCACACTAGCGTCCCTGATGAGGATGTTAAAACAAACTGATGTCACTAAGGAAACAAAGACTCAGAAGCACTAACTTCTTACAGGAGCTAGAAAATGTGGTTTAGTTTCATAGCATCAATTAAGCCATGTCTTAAAATGAGCATGCACCAGTTACTGGAAGGAAAGCACATGCCGAGTGTCAGGGCAAATCTCCCAATAGTCTGGTTCTGTTGCAATTTTGCAGGTGGTTGTGGCCGGTTCTCTTTGATTGCTTGGAATTATTCTGGACCAAGCATTCATAGACAATGTGGGGACAGCCTTGGTGATAAGATGATCACAGTAGCTTGACAGAGGTATTCCATGCCTTGGAAAGCATACCTGTGGTTAAATCTAAAAAAAAAAAAGGAAATCTTTTAAAAGAAATGCATCCTAAAAATAAAGTTAAAAACACAAGATAAGGGGCACCTGGGTGGCTCAGTCAGTTAAGCGTCTGACTTTGGCTCAGGTCATGATCTCATGGTCCTCGGATTTGAGCCCTGCATCAGGCTCTATGCTGACAGCTCAGAGCCTGGAGCCTGCTTTGGATTCTGTCTCTCTCTCTCTCTCTGCTTCTCCCCTAGTCATACTGTCTCTCTCTCTCTCTTCTCTCCAAAATAAACATAATTTTTTTTAAAAAAGCACAAGATAATGAAATATATTAGCACAGGTTGCTAGCTCTAATTTTCAGGTTTGAAGTACATGCTCTTATACCATTGACTATACCCATTATAATTATAATTCATCAGCTAACACAGACCCACAGTCTCCATGTTTTATAAAGAAAGGTATTCTTCATGCTACTCACATTTCAGATATTTAGGCAGATTTCTAGAATGAACTTAAATGCTTATGTTTGCTCTGGACCAAACTGGTCCCTACATGGCTTTGCACTGGGTATTTTAATGATTAGAGAACAAAAAGAATCACAGCTATACATTTACAAATCTCAAGACTGACCAACATCTGCCACCCTTATGAAGAGAGCACACTGATCTATAGCATTACATACACGTGCACAGACAGTTCCCTAGCAGCCCACGTACAGGTTAATCTGGCACAATTTTACACTATTCATGTGTTGTGTGCTCACTGCTTTTTTTTTTTTTTATCTTTTAATGTTTATTTATTTTTGAGAGAAAGAGAGTGCAAGCAGGGGAGGGGCAGAGAGAGAGGGAGACACACAGTTGGTAGCAGGCTCCAGGCTGTGAGCCGTCAGCACAGAGCCCAACTGTGGGTCTCAGACTCACGGACCATGAGGTTACGAACTGAGCCGAAGTTAGATGCTTCACTGGCCAAGCCACCCAGGCGCTCCTCTGCTCTCCCTTTAATAAAGGGATTTCCTTGGTGGTACCTTGCCTCAGAAATCAAACATAGAAGAACCACAATAATATATTTCTTGTCCCACACTTCAAAGCAGAAAGGTGGGTTTTAGTCTGGGTTCACTGTCATCTGCCTGATCTGCATTTCCAGCTCCTCACTCAGCATCCAGCATCACCCAGCTACACCAGAATTTTAACAGGTGGGATTCAAACCTCACAGCCATTCGGACACACGTCTCATGCCTGAGCTGTATGCTTGCTTCAGAACCGAGAGGGAGGATAGTTAGGTAGTGTATTCCTTTACTGCAGCGATCAGGTGTGTAACAGTAGGAAGGATTAAAAATATGTATCTCATTCCCAGACGTTTCTACCTCTCCTGGCGGCACGCTATTGTGAATGCACTAAATGCCACGGAGTTTTTCACTTTTAGGGGCATCTGACGGCCTCAGTTGGTTGAGCGTCTGACTTTGGCTCAGGTCATGATCTCGAGGTTTGGCTCGTGAGTTCGAGCCCTGTGTTGGGCTCTCTGCTATCACCCAGAGCCTGCTTCAGATCCTCTGTTCCCTCCCTCTCTGTGCCTCTCCTGCTTGCTCTCTTAAAAATAAATAAAACATTTTAAAAAGTCATTAATGCTAATTTTACCTCAATAAATTATTTTTTTCAGAATGTATTCATCCACGGAGCAGTCACCTAAATGATCAAAGTGTCCAGCGATATCCTCCCCCAGGGTGCCTTCTCCCCTCTTCTTTCTTTTGGTTGCATTTTAAGCCTCCTGGTATCGGTCCTGTTAACCAGGCCTGGTCCCGGCACACTGTGAGGTAGGTGAAGGGTGGCCGATGGACTCCCTGGCCCCTGCTGTCCCTCTCGTCTGCTCCGTCCGGCCCCCATGTCTTCTGGTTACTCGGTACTTCCAATCCCAGAGAAATGACCCTGAATGAACATATTTGGAGGTAGTGGATTGATGGTTTGCTCCCAAATGTTGGAGTTTTGTTCAGCCAGTTACTCACCAAACATATTCTGAGCATCTGTGTATGTCAGGCATGTTGTGTGCTGGGTACTGATGCATGGTGCAGTGGTGTCGGCGACCCAGATGGGGTGAGAAGTCATTCCTGCTCGCAGGCAGCTTGGTCTGGTCGGGGGAAGAGCAGAGAAATCTGGATACTGAATATGGCATGTGCTGTGAGACCTATGCTTCACACAGACGGTGGCATGTGAGATGAATACTGACTGGCAAGTGGTTCTTTCCTGGGCTACAGGAGAGGTACAGCCGGGGAGAGAAAGTCATGGAGCTGTGAAAGGGTCAGATGTGTTCCAGGAAAGGTAAGAATTTCATGTGCCTGAAGCAAAGACAAGGGATCGGTGGCCGAGGAGCTCCGAGCCTAGGAGCAGCCTTCTGACAGTCTGGGATTTTCTCTTTTATCCTATCTTAATCTTTCTATCATAAGCATTTCATTTTAAAAGCAGGAGAAAGGTTAATAGCACTACATAAAACCATAGATGAACCAAAACTAAAGGAGCATTGATCTAAACTAATTGAAATGCATCTATTTGTGTGAACTATGCCACAAATAATCCCATCAAAAGAGTAATATAATATTTGGAAAAAATTCTAGTTGTGAAAATAACCAAATAAGGACATTTGCATACTTTGGTATTAAAAAAAATCAACCTGAGTACTATAAAAATTAGCAAATCCCTTAAACAAATGAGATAATGAGATCTCTCCTCTTGTGAAATAATGGTAAATTTAAAGCATTTAATCATACTCATTTAGTCATTAATAAAATGAATGTTGCAAAGGTGGTTCCTAAATATCAACATTTAATTATAGAATTCTAAAGTGAAGTCAGAATATTTGGGTATTGGTAAAGGATTTGAAATTTTGTTCCCAATTTCCAATTATGCACTGCCCTTACTTATGCAATATATTGAAAGGGAAAGAATAACACTAGCAAAATTCCAACCTAACACAATGAGGAAGGTTGGAAACTAAGCTTTGATTTTTAGGAAGTCAATACATGTAAATGAACATTCAATTTCATTATTAAAAGGTTTATGGAGTTGACCTTGTAACTGACAAGGAAGGAGTAAGTGTACAAGGCAAATAAAATGAAAACATTTCATCCCATCAGATATTTTGAAATTTTACTTGTAAAATTTAAGGAAAAAGTAAATAATAAAAGTAATAAAAAAGACAAAGTAAATAATTCCAGAAAAACGTATTTGGAAGAGATTTACAGCCTGCCAGAAAAAGACCCTTCATGTGTATGGGGACAGTTTAAACTCTAATGCTTTACCACGTTTCCTGGATTTACTTATCAATTTCCAGTAATTTACTTTTATAAAAGTGTTTTAAAGATTTTAAGGTTAACCTTGAAAATCTGTTAATGTAGTAATAAAAAATAAAAACTTATTGTCCTGATTTTGTAAATGTCATAACAAATCACGAATCAAATATTTTTAAGGTATCCCTTTTTATATAATAAGACCTAATTGTGTAGTTCATAGTCTAAAAAGTTGGAAGCTTCTTTTAGGTGCTATTCACTATTAGGTACCAATGATAAACAAGGTTTTGTTGTTACAGTAATGTATACGTTACTTGTGTGTAGATAAACTTTCAAAATTCTGTAAACATTTATTGAGTTTTCGTGACACGTCTGAGGTAGAGGGAAGGAAAAACCTGACTCCATTACAAATAGAATTTGGTTTGATACCAGAAACTTTAATAGTTTGGCCTTAACCTGTCTTTCCAGGCGTAGTTCTTTATTTTTCTGTTTTTAATTACTATTTCAATTTTTATTTAAAATTGTATTTTCCATGTCTTTGAGAATGAAATAGTTCTACAACGTTTGTCAAAAAAAGAGCAATCCCTCGTTCTAGGTAGACACTTCTTTGATTTAGTGCCTATTCCCTCCAAAGTGACTGGACCAATTTATATTCCTACCAGTTCTCATTTCCCACTTCTTCCCTAACACTTAGTGTTATCAGGATGTCTGCCTAAATGGTGGCTGTGAAAACTTATCATATTTACAAGTTCTTCATTACTAGTGAAGATGAACATATTTTGATGTTTATTGGTCCTTAAATTCAGATCCTTTGCCCATTTTCTAATTAGGTTGTAGGGACTTTTAAAATATATTCCTTCTATGAATCCTTTTTATTAAATTACACTGCACATTCTCTCCCAGTCTGTAATTTGTCTATGTTTGTTTATTATAGGGGATATTTTCATCAGTTTTTGAAAATAATAATGTAAATTTTATTCATCAATTTTTTTGTTCACTTTATATTGTGTTCAAGAAGTCTTTATTTTGATGTCATAAATAATTTTGTATTTTCTTTCAGAAGTCTTAAGGTTTGCTTTTCAAGCTCAGTTCCTTAAACCAATATAGGTTTATTTACCTAATTTTGTTTTTTTCACATTATAGCCAATTTTCTCTAAATTTTTAACTAAATAGGCTATCATTTTTTTTTAATTTATAACGTAATATCCCAACTAATCGTTAAGATGACAATTTACCTCAATAGAACTTTTTTTAATGTTTTTAATGTTTTATTTTTTTTGAGAGAGAGAGAGAATGAGCAGGGGAGGGGCACAGAGAGAGAAGGATAGAGAATCCGGAGTGGGCTCCATGCTGACTGACAGTTGCAAGCCCTTCACGGGGCTCAAACACACAACACTGAACTCAAGACCTAAGGTGAAGTCACACACTTCTCAAGAAACAGAGCCACCCAGTCACCCCATTACCTCAATAGAATTTCTAAAGTTAACTCATCCGTATGTCCCTATGATAAACAATAATTGGTTCTGACATTTTCCCACATATTAGTGGAATCAATATGCAAGTATTTTATGTATCTCTTTTATATTCAAAAGCAAAATTTAAATTATAATTTTTTTCATTGACTCATAAGTTACTTAGAAGTGATTTTAATAGTCCAAAAGTATTTGGAGGCTAGGGTTTTTTTAAAAAAATGTTTTTTTATGTTTGTTTATTTCTGAGAGAGAGACAGAGTCTGAGCGGGGGAGGGGCAGAGACAGAGAGGGAGACACAGAATCTGAAGCAGGCTCCAGGCTCCGAGCCATCAGCACAGAGCCTGATGCAGGGCTGGAACCTATGAACCGCGATATCATGACCTGAGCCAAAGTCAGATGCCAAACTGACTGAGCCACCCAGGCACCTCATTTGGAGGCTATGTTTTGATTAATTATCATTAAAATTTAATTCCTCTCTACTCAGAGAAAACAGCCTGTACAAAAATTCTTTGCTATTTGTTGAAATTTAGGTTGAACTCTAGTATAGGAAATATTTTTGTTAATGTTACATTGGTGCGAATCCAACATTCTACTAACAGATCTGTATGGATATGTGCATTGTACACTAATGTATACAAATGTATATGTACATTTTAATGAGATCTCAAATGTGGGCATCATTCCCATCCCCAGGCTCCATAATACCAACTGTTGAAAAACAAATTCCAAAACTATACTACTTTTGTATAATACTTAGGTCCTGACATGAAGAGTGCAAAACATTAAGAAAATGGCACAACTTGAAGAAAGTACAATTACCTAAGGCAAAACGACTGACACAAATACTGCACAAAACCCTGACCACAGACCTAAGATTTGGTGTAGGTCTGTTGGAATCGACCTCAGGCTTAGGGATTTTCAACGTGTCTTACTCAAAAACCATATAACGAGCACATTCAACATGTGTTCTGTTATTTTAACTTCACTAGTCAGAAGACAGCTGAATAATCCTAGTATATAAAAATTCCATTTTAAATCATCTAAATAACATTTTGCCAGTAAGCTCTTTTCTTACTTCCTTTAAAAAATAAGCCATTCTTTTAGAAAATGCCTTTGAGTGCTCACTTTGGAAGCACGTATACTAGAAAATACGTTTAGAATGGACAGACATTAGAAATCAGTGAAAATCAAACCTACTAGTGAAGAATACAAGTACCCAGCAAAGTAATAGTTTTCATTCACCAGAGAGTCAAAAAATAGCAAAGGTCATTAATAGTCAGAATCAGCTAATCTGCTGAGAAATGGGTGTGCTTCCACTGTAGAGAGAGAGAATACTGTAGATCCTTGGATAAAGAACATTTGCTTACTTTTAGCTGTTTAGTGTACGCTTTGCTCTTTCTGCCATCTACATTTTGACCTGTCTTTGAGGAGAACTCCGCATTGCATGGAATCTCGACAGCAGCTCCTGGAAGCTGTCTGGGGGAGTGGTCAAGGGCATGGACTTTGATATCAGACCACCCGGAGCTTGATACTTGACTCTGTCATTAACTCTACATCTTAGCAAAGTTGCAGGACTTCCCTGAAACTCAGTTTTATTAGTTACTGAGGTCTATGCATACATCTCTGTTATATCTGCTCCAGTGCAATAGCTGCCTGAGTTTAGCTTTGAGTTGAATCAGGGAAAATCAAACAGAAGCAATGGGCCCAGGTGTGGAGAGCAGAAGGGAACAGATGTGTACCAAGTTCCTATGATGTACAGTACTCCCAGGTAATTCATACGCATTGTCTCATGTTAACTCCCACAACCATTTCCTAAGATAGTAAGCTCATTAGGATGCCCATTTTACAGATGAAGAAACAGCTGTTCCCTAGGTCATATATTTAAATAGCAGAACCAAAATTTAAACTGAGGCCTGAAGCCAGAAGCCATGCTTCCACTACATAACCCTATTCCTGAGGGCTCAGGAAGCAATGAGGGGAAGTCATGAAAACACTAGATAACTAAGGAATGGAGACCTGTGAAGGGGGAGGGAGGCTGAAGTCCAACTGATCTTGATGGTCGGATCACTGACCCAACCGGCTACTGGAACCACACTTCCAGACAGCAGATCGCTGATTCCACTTTCAATGGTTCAATAGTTTCCTAGTGCTCCTGAGGATAAATATAATCAGTAATAAAAATTGTTTTAAGAAAATAATAGGATTATCTAATGTGGCCTCCTTTCTTTCTAAGAATCAGAGGAATAGGTCACTAAGGGAAAAAAAAAAAAGAAAAAAGAAAAAGAAAACTAATCTCAGAAGGAATGGCTGGCCAATAGGAAATATTATCACTCTTGGGCACCTGGGTGGCTCAGTCAGTTAAGAGTCTGACTTTGGCTCAGGTCATGATCTCCCAGTTTGTGAGTTCAAGCCCCATGTTGGGCTGTGTGCTGACAGCTCAGAGCCTGGAGTCTGCTTTGGATTCTGTGTCTCCCTCTTTCTCTGCCCCTCCCCAACTCATTCTCTCTCTCTCTCAAAAATAAACAAACATTAAAAATTTTTAAAAAAGAAAATACTAGTCTTGAAGTCCCTGGGTGTCTTAGTAGGTTGAGCATCTAACTCTTGATTTCATCTCAGGTCATGATCTCAAGGTTGTGGGATTGGGTCCTTCATTAGGCTCCACACTGGGCTGGGCATAAAGCCTGCTTGGGTTTCTCTCACTCTCTCTTTCTCCCCACTATACTCCCTCTCCGTCTCCCTCTGCCATAACCCCCTGCCTGTGCATGCTCTCAAAAAAATAAAAAATAAAAAATATATATTACTAACCTCAAAAATACTTTATTGCTTACATGAAAATTACTTGAAATCAGACTTGAAACAATTTGCTATATTTGAAAGAGATGAAAATAGAAACTTTTCATAGTATGAATCTTTTCAACACTTAGAGTGTCTCTCCCAGGTCAGTTTTCTACTTGAAAACAAGAAAGAATATCCAATGAGCAACGACAGGAAGGATTTCAATCATTATTGAATCAGTATCACATATTCTCACAAGAACATATTTTTAATTCCTTAAGTTTTTATTCAAGGAAACTAGTAGATCTATTTATTAAACATATCAAAGATCCACAAGTCCTAAATATTCCACATTTTATAAGAATTCTTTTGATATCATTATTGTCACCCGGGCATTGCAGTTTTGAAGCTACCAGCTGCTCGTAAGGTGTGAACTTGTATAGTTCTTGTGAACTTGCACTGTGTGTACAATGACCTGAAATACATAACTGAGAAGACCCAGCTACAATGAAACAATTGATAGGTTTGTATACCTATAATCTATAACAAATCTTTATAACAAAGAAACCTCAGTAACTAAAAAAGGACTCATTAGGGGCGCCTGGGTGGCTCAGTCCATGAAGCGTCTGACTTCAGCTTAGGTCGTGATCTCACAGTTTGTGAGTTCGAACCCTGCGTTGGGTTCTGTGCAGACAGCTCGGAACCTGGAGCCTGCTTCAGATTCTCTCTCTCTCTCTCTCTCTCTGCCCCTCCCTGCTCATGCTCTGTATCTCTCTCCTTCAAAAATAAACTTTAAAACAAAATAAAAAAGGACCCATTCACAGGAATAAATTAATAAAATTCATCATGCAGCTATCCTCTTGGCCAGCTTGCGCTGCTATAACAAAGCACTAGAAACTGGCTGACACAGTGACAGATGTTTCTTTCTCACAGTTATGGAGGCTGGGGTGTCTAAGAGCATGATGCCCACTCAAACAGTTCCTGATGAGACCCTTCTTCCTGGTTTGCGGATGGCTGCCTTCTCGCTGTGTCCTCACAGGGCAGAAAGAGAGAGAGAAGGAAGGAAGAGAAGAGTGGGGGGAGAGGGGGGAGAGAGAGGAGAGAGGGGAGGGGAGGGGAGAGGGGAGGGAGAGAGAGGAGAGAGGGGAGGGGAGGGGAGAGGGGAGACAGGACAGGGGAGGGGAGAGGAGAGGNGAGGCGTGGACAAAGAGCAGAGGGGAGGAGGATGCAGGGGGAGGGAGGAAGGGAAGGAGGGGGAGAGGGGGGAGAGAGGGGAGGAGGGGAGAGGAGAGGGGAGAGAGGGGAGGGGAGAGAGGGGGGAGAGGTGAGGGGGAAGAGAGGAGAGTGGAGAAGAGAGGGGAGAGGAGAGGGGAGAGGATAGGAGAGGGGAGAGGAGAGGGGAGAGAGAGGAGAGAGAACCCATGAGAGGGCTCTGGGTTATCAATCCCATTATGATGCTTTACACACACCCCCACCGTGACCTCATCTAAACCTAATTAACCTTTCAAAGGTCCTACTTCCCACTACCATTCTATTAAGGGTTAGGGCTTCACCCTGTGAATGTTGTGGGAGCACCAACATCAGTCCATCACAGCTGCCAGCTGTTAACTCTGGAAGTCTTACCCCTTAAGAAGCTAGCAAGATTAGAATTCTGATTTCAACCAACTCTCTGAATGCTGGCTGCTAAACATTTAAAGTTCTTAAACTAAGTTTTCTCCCTTAGTTCCTGTTTCCTTGTCTAACTTATAAGCTTATTATTTATTTTTGTTTTAAGTGTTTACTTTAGGGAGCAAGGAAGGGACAGAGAGAGAGAATCCCAAGCTGACAGTGCAGAGCCTGATGCAGGGCTCAAATTCAGGAACCCCAAGATCATGACCAGACCTGAAACCAGGAGTCAGAAACTTAACAGACTGAACCACCCAGGATCCCCACAAAACATCATTTTTAAAACAAATTACACGTTTAACTAAACTTAGATTTCTCACAAGTCTATCAAAAGATGCACCTGTCTTAAGATTTCATTTGCTCTCAACTAGGATTGCTCAAACTCTCCTTGATGAAGAAGTGCTCCCGATTGGTCTAACATCTTCTCCTGGCCCACGGAGTTGGGTGGAGAGGCTACGAGGTGGGATGGGGCTTGGGGTCGTAGTTGCAGAGCCCCAGCTGCCAACCAGAGAGCCTCGCAGGCCGTGTTTGGGGGTTGCTGCCTGCTTGTCAGGGACCCAGCTACACCGTGAACGTTTGTGCTTCCCCCCAAATTCATATGTTGAAACCTAATCCCCAATGTGATGTTATTTGGAGGTGGGGCCTTCGGGAGGTGATGGGATCAAGAGGGTGGAGACTTCATGAATGGGATTCCTGTCCTTATAAAAGAGACCCCCTCCCCACCCAGAGAGCTCCCGCTTATCCCTTCCCCCTCGTGAAGTTACAGCAACGAGGCTTGTGTCTAAAGAATCTGTGGGCATTGGGATCCTGGACTTCCTAGTCTCCAGAACAGTTAGGAATAAATACTTGCTGTTTATAAGCCAGTGAGTCGATGATACTTTGTTATAGTAGCCTGAACAGACGAAGACAATTCTGCTCAACATGCTAGGCTTTTACATATTTTTAAGACTCTAGGTGGAAAATCCACAGATTTGTCCCCAGAATAATTACCTATAAAAGGGGAATGAGAAGTGTGTAGGGGAGGCTTAGAGGAGATTCATCCCTGATCTCCTCAGTAAATTTACGTTTTTCACTTTTTTTTAATGCATTAACACTCTTCAAGGGCACATGTGTTCCTCATGCAAAGCTTCAATTCACATGTACAAAAAGACATTTGTGTATCCAAATAAGATAAGGGCACCCACATCTGCACTAATCACATGTATACAAGTATCAATTTTGTGTGTGTGTTTATTTATTGAGAAAGAGAGAGAGAGAATGAGCAAGGGAGAGTCAGAAAGAAAGGGAGAGGGAGACTCCCAAGCAGGATCTGTGCTATCTTCACAGAGCCTGACACCGTGCTCGATCTCATGGACCAAACTGACATCAGGACCTGAGCCGAAACTAAGCGTCTGATGCTTAACCGACTGAGCCACCCAGGCACCCCCACAGGTATCAAGGTTTAATGAAGAGTCACTGAAGAGCACACTTAAACTGTCACATTTCGTGAAACTTTCTCCCATCCAAAGACATAAAAATTTGGCTGGACGTATTTGTGAAACTAAAATTACTCTCCGAGAGGCTTAGCTCACCCACCTTCCTGTGGCAACCCAAACAAATCGGGGATTTAAAGGATATGAAACTGCAGCTATTCTTTTTAAAAATAGCATTTTAATGCTAAAGGGGGCATTGGAGACCAGGGCAGCCTCCTAAGCATTCCTTTTGCAGAAGCTGCCTCCAAATTCAGTTTGGTGTCAGCCCCTTGTGAGCTAGGCTCCTGGCGGACCGAGTTCACAGTGCCAACACTGGCAACATGTCTTTCGGAGCAAGTGGGGAAAGCCGTCAGAAGTCCTGCCTCAGCATATTTCATCCTCCACACTCCGTGTTCACCACCGGGAAGCCGAGGAAGGGTAAGGAAGCTTCGCCCAGGCTACAGTCACATCATCCTGGTCACATAGCATTTGGAAACAAACAAACAAACAAACAAAAACCACAACTCTTCATAGAGACGGTTGAGTTCACAGTTGCCGGTGAAACAAAATCACCAGGTGGGGTAAACGCTGACCATGCCCTTCCCGTGTCGATGTGGCCACTCGTATATCATTAACACAATCAAATCCACCCTCGCACCTCAGGGTGCTGCTTGGGTTTCCCCGCTAATGCGTTCCTGCAGTGCCTGCCTTTCACGTCCTGACTTTGCTCAGAATAAAAACGACTGGGTGTCCCCACTCTGTATATTCTGAAATGAAAGAGAATCAATTAAACCAGCCATATTTCCATCAGGGGGGCTCCTGCTGTTCCCCAAACAGCTTAAGCTGTCTTCTCATAGTTTATGATGTCAGCAGGATCGCCCGACTGAAATACAGCCTTGAAATCTCACCCCACCCCTCTCTGGCCCTCTGTCTGCAGTATATATTATTCTTGTAGTTTTCAGAGACAGCTGTGTGAATTAATGAACTGATGTGAGAATCAGAGTTGGCCTGGAGCCCCATTTAAAAGTCATGTCAATGACCTCATAAAAACAGCAAAGAATGCTTACAGCTTGCTTGTAAAAGAAAGCCATTTCTTAATAACTTGGAATGCCCACATAATTCAGCACATATTTTAGCCCCAAATGATTATTTCATAAGAGAATGAAAATTTCCCATGAAAAAGACATTTAGCCAACCCAGGCAACTATAAACTTTAATTGACATTTCACAGTATGTAGCAGCGTGCTCTCTCGGGAGTGTAGAATATCACTCCTGCACCTGCGCTTTACCTCCAAGCGTTATAGTATTTCAACCATTAAACATTTTTCATTAAAGCACTTCATATAGAATTAGTCTAATCTGATTTTAACAAAAGTATTCTATATTTAGGTTTTCACACTGTATTAGCCCAAACCGTTAGAACTAGAGAGGCTGGGCTTTTGTTCACTGGCAGAAGGGTGGTCTGTGCCCATTCACTTCAAAGATGGCCCTTCCCGCCAAACACAGCATTTCTAAACGAAGTTATTCCTGGGGAAAGTAGGCCTTAAAGAAGCGGAGACTCATGGTCAGCTCGACTGGTCTGCTGGGTTCTTCCTTTCCCCGTGAACGGTCATGCCCCATCCCCAGGCGCCCCCTTCCTGGGGCAACAGCTCTTAGGAAGCAGGCAAGGTGTAGGGTGTTTTCGCTAGGCTAGAACTGAGAAAATGTGCACAAATTTGCATCTTACAGTTTGAGTTTTATAGCTGTTATCTTGCTGGCAATCTTGGGTGAACAGCTGCAGGATTTTAGGATGTGTGGCTTGAACAAGAAGGAAAGGGGCCTTTCTGGATGCTTCCAGTTAGAATCGGAGAGAGCTGAGCAGCGTAGGAACTCACTTAGGCTCTGAAGCTCAGGAATATTTAAACAGAACTAGCCTACTGCAGAGAGCTTGTTTTCCCTGAAACACTACACTCTAGTCTCGCTCACTTAAAACACTCATTGCGCAGAATTGAGAACACCTGAAGTGAATAAAAGCTCTTTTTAGACAATGGTTATAAGCTTCTTTTTTTTTTCTTCAAATAAACAAGTCCATGAATAGTTTTTTGATTTAGCTTCTCTGGGCTTAGCATTTCAGACAACTTAATATTATTTACTTTATTGACGTTTCAACTTGACTATCAAATTTAATGTGATATATGACCGTTTATATATATGACACTCAACTGATATAGGACAGTTAGCTCTGCTAAACGGACCCACCCGGCTGTGCTTGGCTTCAGCCACAAAGCAAACCAAACATGAAGCGCTAAGACAGCAAACGAAGGTGGGTCACAGGTACTTGTATTATAAAAGTAAACCGTAAGTCATAACAAGATCTTCACTAGGTACATTAATATATTAATTCTTCTCACATAAGTTCCGATAAAATATACAGCAGTTGACTTCAATAACATAAAGCCTCCGCTACACTTGGCTTGCTTGGGTTTGGTAAGCTGAGGGGCCCGGCTAAACCGTACAAACATCATGGCGCCATTTGACTTTGACTTAAAACGTGGCTAGTTCATACGATCCCATCTAGCATTTCCGAGGCCTCTGTGTCACCTGAAGTGGGGTGACCAACCAGGAAGGCAAGCCACTGGGGAGAAGTGAGGCAGTGAACGGGCAAAGGAGGGCCCCCATCAAAGTGATCTCAGGTGAACAAAAAGCCACCAAAGTGGGAGACCTCGAGCCCACACAGGACGGAATCGGTCTTGCGCACTCTGGAGAAACCATCTGCACGCTCTTGTCCACAGGATGCCTGCCCGTCATCGCTGTGAATCAACTGGTTCTGGAGACGGGCTCTCAGATGGCTCTCTGGCAAGTGCCGCTGGCAAAGTCGGGATGGCCGCGGGTTCCTGGGTGGGGTGTGGCCGTGACGGCGCCAAGCTCGCCCCAGAGGGGCACGGGTCAAAAAGGACATACTAGAACTCTGACGCCGGACGGGAGACAGGTGGTCAAGTGAGTCGCGTCCGTCGGGTGGGCTACGAAGGCTCTGCGTTGCCGCGAGCTCTTAATGACAAAAAGCAGGTAACGCACCTGGTGCACGGGAGATGCACTCGTAGTAGTACTTTGTGGACTGCTGTCAGCGTTCGCGGCCGCAGCAGGAACAAAAGTGACGTCCGAGCCGCTGCGTCAAGCCAAGCGGCTGGCTGGGCAAACGGGAAGCAGCGTGGACAAGCGACCCTCGGAGGAGCTCCGTGTTTCAAACCGGCCCGTGTGAGGTGCGGAGGAAGCGCTTCTCGTTTTCCCGAATTGACCACTAGAGCCGCCTGAGGAGCACCCAAGGCGCTTCGTGCCGTGCCGCCCAGCCCAGGTGTAACGATTTCCAAGGCACCGTTTTCGGGGAACTGGAAGGAGCACCCCCTCCCCCTGCCCATCCCCCACGCCCCCACCGCGCAGGCGCACACAGGACGAGGCCCGTATGCGGAAGGAAGCGTTGTGAGTAACGCAGTCTGTGGAGCATCAACGATCTCTTCCTAAATTGACTCAGACGCCTGGCCTCTCTCCCTCCAAGACTGAAGGATGCCTGATGAGGTTGTCTCTCGTCTGAAAGTAACTGGTCCACGAAGCCAGCGGAGTCCTTAGCGGGGGCCGGAGGCACTAAGCACAGGACAAGGCCAGCCTGCCGTGAGCCCCGTCAAAGGAAGAGTCGTCTGTTTTTCTCTTCTTCCTCCCTGTCCCGTGTGTCTTGTTTAGTAAGCTGAGGAAGCTGGCTTGCTAAGCAGTTTCGGCTGACTGGGAGTTGAAACATGAACTACTTCTAGTTTTCCAATATCTGCTCTCAGCTGTGCTCTATCAAACTCTGCCTTCGAGCGTGCTTTCAGTTTTCCTCAAAGATACCCGTCTGAGGACATCTTGCTGAGTCACTTCAACTTATCAAATGTTTTATTTTAGTTCTTAAAATGTGCCGAAGTTCGGTTATTTATTTCAGTTTTTAAAACTTGAACCTTGTAGGGATTTCAAGCTTTACTCCCCCCCCCATGCCAGCCCGGGGTGGGGGGGGCGGGGGTGAAGTGGAGGTAGGGTGGGGCTCGCTCTTCCTTACCTCGGCGCTTTTGCTGCTGAGTAGAAAGGAGGGGAAAAGAGACCAGAGGCGTTACCCTGCTTGAAGATCCAGGATGAGGTTGTCATCGTTTCCTGTCATTTGTCATTCATGCCTTCTCTGCAGCCCTGAGTGGCTCCTAATTCCTTCTGTGTGTCAAATGTCCACATATTGACTGGCTCAGGGCCTGAAGGTGCAGTGGCTCCCTAGGGCCAGTCCTAGCCCCCAGATCTCTGAGAGAAGTGGCTCAGAGCTCACACCAATGAACTTGTTCTGAGTCCTCTACCTCCCTGGGACCTTACTCGCTTTGGCATGAGACAGGGAATAGTGACTGAATTCGCTACCATCAGCCTGGCTGGTCAGTGCAGTCAAGTACTCTCTCTAAAGGCCCTGGAGTCTCTGTAAACCAGAAAATAGATGGCACATAAGGTGAACACCTTTAGGGATAAAAATGTAGTGAGATAGTCCTGTACTAAATCGAGATGGTCCAGAGGAGTGGTCCTTGTAAAGAACTCACTAGAATTGTTGGCTGTTGTGTTGTTTCACTGTTACAATAAAACCATAGATGGGGGAAAGAAGGGAGAGCAGAGAGAGAAAAAAGGGATGTAAGTTGGAGCACGGAAGACTGAAAAATAATACAGTGATTTCTTTGACAAGAAATATATTATTGATAAGTTTCCTTATTCATGACTAAAAGGAAACGTGAAGGAAAAATCCCAGGAAAAACATATAAATGAGTTGAGTTAACCCAGAGTCCCTGCAATCTCTACATTCGTACTAAAGATTTCAAAGTGTTCAAGGTCTCACTGTCTAAGAAGACAATATAAAAAAGGAAGGCATGAGAATGAGCACTATTGCACCTGTTTAGCAGTGAGGAGCCATCTGTCTCATTCTTGGGTCTTTCTTTTCTACGCTGCAATTATATTGGACACTACTTGTTTGAATCACATCTATAGATTTTCCTTGTAATCATAGCGAAATGATAGCTATTGCTACAATAATATTGCATTATAATCAACCACAAAATCTCAGTCGCCAGCAATGATGTGCAGGGAGGAGGCAGGGCTCAGCTGGGCTCAGCTCTGCTTGGCACTGCTCCATGTGCGTTTCATCCTTCTCCTGGGGCCAGCAGGCTAGCTTAGGGACAGTCCTCTCATGGACTCTCATGGCAGACGTGCAAAGGGGCAAAGTCAACCACAAAACCATTCTTCAGGATTTTGCTTACGGCATGCTTGCTAACATTCTGCTGACCAAAGCAAGTCACAATGGTGAACCCAAATATAAGGCATGGTGAAAATATTCCTTTTCCTTGGGGAGCGACACAATTCCGTGGCGAAGTGTGACTATAGAGATGAACAACTGAAGACATTAATACAATCTGGCAAAAACAGGAGTTGAAGTTTTTGAAAAGACAAGGGAGCATAAATAGGAAATTAAAACCTATCCCCTAATCCCAACATTCATAGATAACCATGACTAATAAAGATGTCATTGTTCCATTATTTTTTCTAGGGACATGAAAAATTTTTTTCAAACTTGACATCAAACTAAAATACAGTTATGAAAGCTTAAAAAATATCATCAAAGTAGATCAGTAGCATCTTTCGATGTCACTATTCTTCGATAATCTGCTTTTGCTGTCTATATGTTAGTCCCTCATAGAGATATGCTACATTTTATTTCATCATTTTACTGTTATTGGGTACTTAGTTTGTGGACACTTTCTTTCTTAACAAGTAGGAGGGATCCCCCTGATGATAAAATGGCACGTCTTTGTGCCACAGAAGCATGGAGGAGAGTCCTGAACAGGCAGATGGCACAGAAGACAGGGAATGAAAATCCAAACCTGAAAAAATTGTGATACACTCCTCTGGATGTACTCTCAGCAATTCTGTTCCTTCTAATAAGATGCACCAGCCATCTCTTAGCTTTTAGTAAGCTATATTTTGGATATTAAAAAAAACCCAAAAGACCAAAAATCATGGTATCACATAAGAAAAAAATAAACATATGATGTCAATATATATCAACTCAACTCAGTAGTGTTTGCTTTACATGCACTGCCCTCCTAAGCAATAGTAAAGTACTAATAGCCAGCAATTTTAAAAATCTATTTATTATTTTTGAGAGACAGAGAGAGAGAGAGCATGTGGGCAGGGAAGGGGCAGAGAGGTGGGGTGGGGAGAGGATCCGAAGCGGGCTCTGTGCTGACAGCAGAGAGCCCAATGTGTGACTTGAACTCACGAACCATGAGATCATGACCTGGAGCACAGCTGAACACTGTTACCCAGGCACCCCAAAGACCAGCAATTTTAATGTCTTGGTGATGTTTCCAAGTGGTTTTGTAATGGCCATGCCATCCAATCAGGAAAAAATTTATGCTATGAATAGTTGGTCAACAATTTTAAATGGTGAAGGATTTTTCTTTATCAAAAATAGCTAAAGACCTACTAACCCATAAGGTCTTTTTATTGAGATATGATTGATATACAACATATTAGTTGCAGGTGCACAACATTATGGTTTGATATATGTAGATATTGTGACATGATTACTACAGCAAGTCTAGATAATATCCAAGATCCCTCTACTGTTCGCTAAGTGTTGTATTTCAAAATTTGCATATATTCTGGGAGAAGCTTTGGGGTCAATTATTAGTCATTTCAACTTAATATAATTATCAGGTCATTTTGAAACAGCCGATACTGTAAAGGGGAAGAATAAAAACATTAAACCCTAAGAATTTACTGAAAGGAGATAAAGCTAGAGCTTGAAACTAATTGCTGATTAATTAGTAATGTGTTCTCATTTGGTAATAACACTGTCACTGGGAGAAGAGTGAACAAATGGGAGCCAGTTACCGTACCGGCGCTTTCATGGATTTTGCCTTTATGTTCCTACTATGTCCATGCAGTTACTCATTCAGGTCACTAGATGGCGATTTTGTGCATAATAGCTCTTGGCTTTGCAACCTTTGTTCCTTCCCTCCCCAAGAAGTGATCGGAAATTCAATCTCCACATTCTTAACTAATTAGCCATTCATTAATAAAATTATAATTGTAATAATCTCTTAGGAAAAAACGATAAAATACTTATCCCATGTGTCAAACATTCAGAAAAGTGTTCAAATATGCAATTTACCCAAATCATCTCTATAAAAATATAACATGAAAACTCTTTCCAAATAAAAGAGTAATCTGCCATCAAGTTCTGCTTCTCTAAACCAACTGACCTGCTGAAAACAGTGTCATGTGTCTGGGAGAACGACGTAGTAGAGGTCTTGGCTGAGGTTAATCAATATATCAAAAGTATACTTCTTTATATTTAAATAAACAAGTGTAGGTTACCACCTCACAACATAACTTTTTAACTGAGGATCTGGCTGGTTTGCTCTTCCTTTTTGCACTCAAGTTTTTGGGTCCAATTATTTTTAGAAAATTTGGGCTAGTGTTAAACATCCGTTAAAGGAAGATTTTGCTGCTCTCACAAGTTCTACCCCACCTACTCCCCTCCTCCCGCCCCCTTTTCAAGATCACCAACATACCAAGCGCTTTAACTGGAAACTGACACAGCTGTTAGGGAGTCAGGTGGAAAGGAACCACAGCCATTCCCTAGTAGGGTTGATACTCAAACCGTAACACATTGTCATCAGCACTCATGTGGCTTTCTTCACATGGAAGATTTCTAAGAATATGTGAACTAGATGATGCTCGTGACAAAAATGATACTCCAGACACCTTGAATCTCTGTAAAGTTTTCAATCATTCACTAGTTAATGAATAAGATACCTCCTTCAATAAAAAGAGAACCCGAATAGTAATTCAAATAACCAAAACTCCACAGGACATTGGCAGAGACAGGGCTAGCTCTGTGGGTCTCAAAAAAAAAAAAAAAAAAAAAAAAAAAGTCTGCGATTCTCTGTGGTATCTGTTAAGTTTATCCTCAGATTGTTCAATTTTTCAGTTGATTCCAGTCACATATGGTTAATACATCAGTTAATTCAATGTGGTTCTTTACCCAGAGGCCTAAGAAACAGGAAAAATTATGAAACACCCACCAGAAGAAATTCTCTCTTAGAGAATGGAAGAGTTTGGTGAATGTACATCAAGAGTAATAATCAACAATATGAGACAGTCAGATTTAGCGCAAATACACTGCTAGATGAATGAATTCTTCATTATTTAAAAAGTTTGACTGTGTAAGTACAGCTGATGGGGCAGAATGTGAAGAAAGTGGATAAGGTATGAACACAGCACTCTTACCTCCAGACCCCAGATCACAACGCAAAGCTCCCTTTGTCTTGCTGCTAGACAGCCATGGTACACACTCCCTCGTCCCTCAACACAGTGTAGTGAAATCAGTGGCCACCTCCCTAATGGTGATCTAGCCAACAAGGGGTAAGAAAATTTTAGTAAGGAAATGGGAACCTGCCATTTTTGTTTATAAAGAATAAAGTATATGAAATTGAAAATATCCAGGCGAATTACAGGGTGTAGGTACGGCTTCAGTTTCTTGAATAAAACTCATACCCCGAGCCTTCCACAGCCTGACCTCAAGCCGTATGTCCTGCATTTTCTCCCATCACACAGTGTGCCATGTGCTTTAGAGAGGAGCTGAAGCCTTCCCTGCTCTCAGACTCCCTGTGCCTGGGTGGCCCTGTGCCTTTGTTCCCCCCTTCAGTCTTCCAGGGATGCTCATTTCCCACCAGTTTTCCATGTCCACACATATCCGTCCTTCAAATCCAGCTCAAATTCCACTTCCTCATAAAAGACTTCCTGATTCCCCAATGGGATGATCTCTGTCAAGGATAAATCTCTGTGGCAATGTATATGTCCATAAACAAATAACTGCGGCCGTCGGACTGTAAAACTAGCTCTCTCGATCTTGGGTACTGGGTATTTGTGTGTCTTATTGGATTTCTGGGGATTTTTCTCCACTGGAAGCTCTTGGTTGGCAAAGGAGGTGTCCATGTCCTAAGAACTTTGCATTTATTCAACAAATGTATGCTCAGACACTATTGGCTGAATGAAAAGAAATAAATGCTTACTGTTGCTTGTAGCATATTCATCAGTAGGCAATAAGTCAAACATATTCAGTCATAGAGCTGAGTGCCTCAGCTAGAGAAAAATAAAATGTTGCTGGTCCCTTATTCCCTTACTGTGGTTCTAATATCCCTCCAGCTATTCACTGTACAGTGAGGACTCAACCTATGGACTGGGAGCTGAAGTAGATTAGTAAAAGCCATTTAATATTTCTTCTGATCCTGGGATTCTATGATCCTGTGAAGATATCAGAGGTTCTGATAGTAGGAGCTCCATTAATAGTCTTGAGTGAATGAAGTCGGTATTGGCAGACAGCATTGGCAAGTATGTTTGCATCCTACATAATGTATCAATGTAGAGCAGACCTAATCATATGGGCAAGGGCTTCATTTAAAAGCATGTTCCCATCTATTACTTGGTAGTTTCTTTTTCTTTCTAACATTCACTGTACTTACATAAACCAAAATTGATCTCATTCCCAGAAAAATAATGCTTTTACTACCTTTGATCATTTCTTACAATGTGAAGAAGATAAACAGTTGCACAGTTCCCTATGTATACAAAAGTAGATGTTTTAAATACTTTTTTAAATGTAAGTGATGATATTCAGAAAAGGCAGAATTATAGCTAGCACTTTGATTCAAAAATATGAAGCTGTGATCTGAACTGCTTCAGAATCATTCCATATCTCCCTCCCCACAATCCTGAGTTTCTGCCTTCAGAAACTTCCAGCCCTCAGAAAGCCTCCCACCTTCTTCCCAAAGATTCTGTTCCTTCCTTCCTTCTCCTGTCCCTCGCCCCATCAGTTTTCACCCCTGTCTCTTCAACCTCTCCTCTGTGTTCTATTTTTCCCGTTTCAGATAAGCAGTATCATGTTTCCTTAACCTTAAAAATAACAGCCACCTTCCTTAAACCTATATCCTTCTCGAGGTACTCGCCATCTCTCTCTTCCCTTTAATGGTCAAGCTTCAGGAAACAGATGGAACTTGCTGTCACCTCTTCTTCATCTTCCACTCATTCTCTCAATCAACTGCCATGTCTTCCACTCATACCACTATGCCAAAATCATCTGTGCCAAGGATACCAAAGGCCCACTGAAGCACAAACGGATTCAACCCTTTCAGTTCTCATCTCGGCCCTGTTGACAATTCTTCTTGAACTTTCGTAACCCTTGGTTTTGCAGTCATCACACCCTACTGGTACTCACACATCTCTGGGCACTGATGTTATGCACTCACACCTTTTTAACTTATAACTTGTTATTGTTTCAAGTACAGAACAATATATAACGTAATTTCACAAACACCTAGAATTCATGCCCATTAAACTCAGAATCACTGTGTAGTATTTTCTGTCAGACTCCTTTTTCCCTCATTGTACCCTTAAAAATTATGTAGTGAATATCCCTATATTCTCCTTAAGAAACAAAAAAGAGAAACTACATTTCAGATAAATCTAAAGATTATTTTGTTCACCACTCTTATTCAACACTATTTCCTTCCCTGCCCTTCTCCTCACACAATCATTATCATGACGTTAGTGTATAGGTCTCCAGTTCGTTTTTAAATTTTTACTTCCACATATGTGTAAGTCATATGTTATGTGGTTCTCCATGTGCCTTCTAGATTTACATAAAAGATAACACGGTAAGATTTTAACTTTTTATGCCCTTTTTTTGAGGGAAGTCCAACATTATTATTGAAAGGTCCGTCTATATTGCTATATAAAAATCAAATTCAACCATTCAGTTGTGTTAATACATGTATTTATGTGACTCTGCAGCACTTGATGTATTCAATCCTTCAATAATGAGCATATAGATTATTTCTGATTCTTTGCTATTGCAAAGAAAGCTGTAAAGAAGCTCTTTTCCCATGTCTCTTGCCTACATGTGAGAAATCTTCTCAGGTCTGCTCGGGTCTTGCTTCAATTAGATGCATGCCCCACTCCATTTTCAATGTTATCTTTTTATAATAAAAACCCAACAGTGTGACTCTCCTCCTTAAAATCTTCAACTGGCTCCCCCTCCACTATAATATAAATTGCATAATCTGGGACTTATATAAGACCCTCCTTATCTGATCTGACTCCCACCCACCTCTCAAATTCATCTCCCACCCCTTTGCCTTACACTGTAGTCCTACTAATCTATTTCCGGTGTTTCAACATTTCAGAACTGCTTTTCAGAGTGTGACACCAGGTCTCTCGTTTCTGCATTTGCATGTGCTGTGCCCCGTGTTTAGGGTAACTGCCCCACACCATCTCTGCCTACTAATTCCTTCCTGTCCTTCAAAATTCAACTTAGGTGCCATTCCCTTTGGGAAGCCCACTGTTTCTCTCCTTCTAAGATGATTGAGAATTTCAAGACAAAACGTGCATCTTCTAATAATTAAACGCCAAGATCACTAGTCAACATCTCGTTCCCTTGTGTCCATGCATTAGGTTGAGAACCGACAACCTTTCCTGCTTCTAACGGGTAGTAGATCAGGCATGAATGCCCTGGAACGGTCGGCGTTCCTTTGTCACTGAGAACACTGCAATCGGAAGCAAACTCTGTACTCTGGGCCACATTAAAGAGGGATAAATGCACTTTGCTTTTACCAGAGAACGAAGCTTCACGTTCTTAACTGTCACGTTCTTAACTGTTACGTGACTGCCCTCTGTTCTACTCTTTTTCTCTCTTTTCTCACATAGGCAAGAAGGATTTTTAAGGATACAACTCAGAAACTTCTTTTCTCGGTGGGGTTACAGTTACTACTGAAACACCTGTGCCCTGTTTCACACACTCTCCGTGAACAAAAGACACAAAGAGCCCGCTGGGGCTAAAATGATTTCACAGATTATGAACCTCACTGAGTCTTACTCACGAAAGAGTTTCCTGCTACAGATGTGAGCCGCCAGAACCGCCATAGCTGAGCCAGGCCTCCCCAGGTGAGCGCTTTTCACACACCATCAGGAAAAATTATCACTTGAAATATGGGAATGAGTGTAGAGTGTGGATCCTCCGTGGAGGTAATCACTGCTCCACAGGGATTGCATTTCCAAAGCCTACAGTGAGTGGTTCTGACCATGGTGGGAAGTGGGGGGAGGGGGGAGGGGAAAGGGGGGGGAGAAAGGAGATAAGTTGGGTTAATAATCACGTGGAGGGAAGTTTACATGTTGAGAAAGTAAATAAGCTTCCCTTTTTCTCATCTGCTACTACTCTCAGTCAGAAACATTAGTGAGTGTCCACTCTGGCGGAACACTGTTCTGGGCTCAGCTGATACAGAGAGAAGGGGCTGGGGGCAGGGAAGGGAGGAGCTCACAGTTCGGGGGAGGAGCCAAATAAACAGATCATGCAAGCTGCACGTTAGGCGCTGGGATGCTGCCACAGGCCACTTGCGATGAAAGCACCAGGGAGAGGTTCCTAAATGAGACGTAAGGCACTGAGGCCCAGGACGGGACCGGGGGAGGACATGCTTCTTCATGTACACAGTGGCCTGTAAAGGACAGCAAGCTGCTCCATGAATTCGATTTGTCCTCAGTAGCAGGCCTCTGTGTGCACAGTTCTGGGAGGGAGCCGGCGCCTAATAATGCCCACCATTGTCCACCAGTCCCCCGAACGGTGCATCTTCTTGGTAGGGGTCACGCCAGTGTGTAAAATGCGATCCTGGTGACAGCTGCCACCGGGGCACACTCGGGCCAGAGCGCAGAGCAGAGCCTTCACCTGGGAACGGAAGCTCCTTCCCGGTTTGTCAGCTGTGCCTTGGGGTCCGCGGTGGTTGCTTGGAGCTCCCCGGCAGCTTTCCCGTATCCCGACGGGGGTAAGCTTCCAAGGTACAACCACACTTGGGTACTGACTGACCCCAAGGCTTATGAGCCTATTTTTTTGCTAGTCTGCAGAGATGAGAGGCTCCTAAACATGCAGATGCCCTTCCCAATGCGGCCCCCGCTTACCCTTCCGGCGTCACCTCCTCCCACTCCCTGCGGGCCCCCACCCCCAACCCCCGCCCCCGAGCACCTTGCCCCAGGGCTCACTGCGACCCAGAATTCGCCCTTCTTTCCTTGACACCACACGTGCACGTCGTGTTCCTTACGCCTGTAGTGACCTTTCTCGGTTTCCTTTTGCAACCGGAAAAATCTACACATGCCTCATCTACGTCATCTTCAAGCAGAAAGGATCACTTCTGTATGTATTCGTAACTCTGAATATATCCATTGCCAAACTGTTCGGTATTACTAGCTCTACAGGCTGAATCCCACGCCATGTTCAAATGTCCCTCTCTGCCCCAAACCCAGTATCTGTTCCCATAGCCCACTGAGCACCTTCACTTGCCCTGGCCAGATAGCCAGCATCCCCTCCACCTGATCCCCTATGCATTGTCTAAGCTAATTAATCCTATCTCCTAAGTATCTCTGACATTTATCTCTGCATTTGCCTTATCACTGGCATGGATTATTATTTCTGTCCTACTATGTCACTTTTGCTTTTTCACTAAGCTCTTTATCTCTGGGTTCCAATCCCTCATGCTTTTGAGGCACTATAGCCAAGTGGTTACACGTACGGACTCTCCTGCCTGCTGACCTTGGTTCCAATTTCAGCATTGCTACTTATTGCTTCTGTGGCTTAGTAAGAGAAGAAACGCCAGCACTCACCTACTAAGTTGCGTGAAAATGTGAAGTGTGGTAACAGATGGAAAGTGCCAGAGAAGAGATCGTGATAAGGTTTCCTTAAATGTCAATAGTGTTACTATTCTTTCAGTACCTGTGCCACCTCTAGAATTGTTTCTAGGTCTTCTTTTTGGAAGTCTGATAACTTTCCTCTCCAGGGAAGAATGCTTCTGGGACTTTCCATGGGTCTTTGAAATTTGTGGGCTTTGTGAGACCCTCCCCGGTCTCCTGTAGACCCTTCTAGCCTTTTCTACAGACAAGAGGGGTGCCTCAGACAAGGGGGCCCCACCCTTCCATGGAATCTCTTTAGCCTTCTTTTCTGCTGAGTTATTTCACTACAGGACACTTCCCCTTCATCCACCTGGCCGTTTCCAACTCATTCTCCAGACTCAATCCACAGGCCAAGTTCACTATCTGAGGAGCCTAAGAACACAAACAGAAACACACTGAACAGTTTTCAAACAAAGTAATAAATATTTTTTATTTTCATCTACAATGAAACAGCATTATATATAGGTTATATTATATGATAATTATTTGGGATTTTTCTTTTCTCCACTGTTGTCAACAGCTCTTCTGAACTGACCACCAAATAACTCTGTGACCTTTGCATTCCCCGACTAAAAATGACTTTTGGCTTTGACTGTTTAGAATAATATCTTTGTTGAATGACAGATGCCCAGAGCCACCCATTAAGATCTTTCATATTTCAAAGCCATTTTATAATTCAGTAGATTTGGACCAAGCAAGGATTAAAGAGATTTGGGTTTTCGAGATTTTAAATGCTTAATCTTAATTAAACCCACATTTAACACCCTTTTCTATCCTACCCCCAGGGGCCTACAAAATAAGAGAGGAAAAAATATCTCTTCCCTTAAGTCGCCAAGGCTGATGAAGAGACAGACACGCTGATAAATAGATTCAAAGAAACGAGAAATGCTCCAACTGAACACAGGCTGATGTGAGAAGAGGGACAGGAAAGAATTCAGTCCTGTCTAAAAGTGAAGGTGAAACCCAGGTAGACAGAAGAAGGGACTCTTGGGACTGGGACTCTTCATGTGCACCCACTGAAGGAAGAACTCAAGCACAGGGCCCACGCATGAGGCAAGGGAATCATGGACCTTGTAGCACAAGGGGATGGAAAAGCTTGGAGATGTGAATAGATGTGGACAAGTGACAGGAGGTAATTCCAGAGGCGCATGTGGATGCCAGAGAGGAAGGGTCTTCCATGCCAGGTCAAAGAATCTGAACCTTATGCTGTGGATAATCACATTCCGTCGAAAAGTTTTAAGATCTGCAAACACAACCATCGTTCTGTTTTTAAAGGAATACATTGATGCTAAAGTGCTAGAAATGTCATTGTTTGAAGGCAAGGGGAGCAATTAGCAGCTTGCTGTTATAGTGAGGCAAGGAGGGGGTTGCCAAGCCTACTACACATTAGGATGAACTTGATAGGAAAGACTCCTGTCTTTGTAGAATAGTGTGCGGCTGCATCTGCAGATCTAAGGGAAATGGTAAAATGACTTCTAATGTGTGTTTCTAGTATGTTCTGTGTATTTCTACAATTAACTACTTCTGGGGCATATCAGTTCTGAATGTAGATTGTAATATTTTTACTTTTTGCTCCAATGTTGTATTAAAAGCATA
Organism: Hyaena hyaena; assembly: GCF_003009895.1. Taxonomy (NCBI): domain Eukaryota; kingdom Metazoa; phylum Chordata; class Mammalia; order Carnivora; family Hyaenidae; genus Hyaena; species Hyaena hyaena. The sequence continues at coordinate 1,682,146 of NW_024080771.1, read as the reverse complement.
GGACTCAGGTTCCTGGATCAGGCACTGATTGATCCTTGACATAAACGGACATTCTCAACGTCTCGGATTCTATTTACAGCAGAGGAATTTTAAAGAGGCAGCTTCTTTGGTATTTGCTTGCCTGAGCTATGGAGGCAAAGTATGGAATGAGAAGGGAAGGACTTTGAGATGCTTTCTCAGATAGAATAGACCAGGGAGGAGTTACGACTATTGCATTGGCTCTTGTGCCTGAGAGTGTGCTTACTTCATAGGTTCTTTCAATCTGTTCAGTCCAGTTGATCCTTGGCTGAAAGGCAATGCCAAGTAGAATGAAGACATATTCAGATGGAGACTTGATGGGAGGGGCATGTACACCGGGGCGGGGGGGGGGTTGGGGGGCTCAACCAGGGTGATCTGGTCTCTTTAAAAGAAGCCTAGGGGCGCCTGGATGGCTCAGTCAGTTGAGCGTCAGACTTCAGCTCAGGTCATGGTCTCATGGCTTGTGGGTTCGAGCCCCTGTGTCAGGCTCTGCACTGATAGTACAGAGCCTGCTTCAGATCCTCTGTCTCTCTCTCTCTCTCTCTCTGTGCCTTCCCCGCCCTCTCTCTCAAAAATAAATAAGCATTAAAAAAATAAAAGAAGCCTCAAGGTCAATTCCCTTCCTTAGTCCTCTGGCACATGTACTGATGCCCAAAGTTATCCTGAATTCAGACCACCTCTGCTGAACTAAGGAAACTCCATACTCACTGGCTAAATAATCAACACTTTTATTATCTCGAAACTGGGAACTATTTTTTTATGTGCTCTGCCACTAATCTTGGGCATTATTTTCTTAAATAAGCAAGCTTTCTTCCCATGTCTAAATCTCTTTGTTAGATCTCTTAGGATAATGATTCTTAAAACACATATGATGGTCTACCTATCTATCTATCAATCTATCTATCTAAGGATGGCTGATTCTACACCTGTTTTATGTGGCTAGTCAGGTAACATTTAAAGTGTGCAGGAAAAAACTCTTCCTCACTTTGAACGTTGGGGTGTAAAATTCCACCCTAAAAAATATGCATCTGTTTACGTTACCTTCTTTTGCATAGGTTACCTTTCTCTTCCCCCTCCTTCTGGGGGGAATTGCTACTCTGTACAGAGGATTCAAGTATCAGCCCATGATTCTTTATGATGAATGCCGACTCTGGAGCCCACTGGGAGAGGAGAAGAGGGTGAGAGCAACAGAGAGGGAAAGAGAAGCAGAAAGGAAGCCAGCACCGAAGTCATGAAAACTCAACATTTGTAGAGATGCTCTAACTACATGTTTTGTTCAAACTTATCTGTGAAGAAGAATACAAGGTCTTTCTCAAGGCCCTCTCTCACATCTGAAGAGTGAGAGTTTGTCTGAAGACAAACTAACAGAGTTCCCTTGGTGAAGTATTTATCTGATAGAGACTGAGTCATTCAAAAGAAACGATTACAGTGGAAGAGAATGAGTTTAACATTCAATTGTAAATTCCCGATCATCCTATAATCCAGCAGGTGGTGCCTGTGGAGATTAGATCAATTTAGAAAAATAAAGATGTAACATTTCATTTCATAGTTGAACAGTATGTAAGTAAGTTAGCAATCCTGTAAGCACAGCCCATGGCCTCGTGATATCCCAGCCACGATGCACCTTCGTAGTCCTTGTGCCCAGCAACTGGGATTCATCTGCTGTTGCAAGCCCAGCTTGCCCTGCACAAAATACTAGGTATCTTCTCACCCTTTGGGCTCAGCATTTCCCCCTATTTCTCAACTTTTGTCTCATCGTGATTTCCCTTTCATGCTTGCTTCCCACCATCACTGAAGACCGGCTCTGAACCCATCCACCTAATTCCCCATCTGCTTCCTAAGTGTGCCTTCTCCTTCAGGACTGTTCTTTCTCCCTGAATTCTCGAATGATGCCCATGATACTTGGTCTTCCCACACAACCAGAAGACTGCCTCAAGTCTAACAAAATATTGTTGTTGCTTGGGCAACCTCACCACCCCACCTTGTGGCAGCCCAGATAAGATAAACATTAGCAGTGTCCCCTTGAATACTATAAAATGGCTTCCTGAGTTCCTAAGGGCCAAGACTATGTTCATGTTGGTTGAGATTTGCCAGAGGCCCATCTTTGACCCCACTTTACTTTTGCTACGTACAGTACTGGGCCCACTCCTGAGGGTTAAGACCACTAAATAGAAAGACAAATGCTAATCAAAGAGTCTAGATTAACTGAAGATCATGCAAATTAGGATTTAAGGAAGAAGGTACTAGTTATATGCAGGTGTTTATTTTTTAAAAGCTCAAAGTGTTTATTTGCTTTATTATTCACTGTGTTTTGATTCACACAAATTCATGACTGGTGAACTTGAACAGAATAGCAATTCATGACCACTGATAAATCACAACCATTTATGAATCTTGTTGCAAGTGATTTATTAGTAACAATATGCTTCAGCTGAGTTTAGGAATTGCTTTTTGTAATTACTTTGAGCAGCTTCAGGTTTATTTCTGCCACAAGACTTTTTTCACTTGTACTCTGAGATGCTTGCTTGGATAGAATAGGAGGCAGAGGAGTTACAGCTATTGCATTAGAAGCAATGCATGGGTGTGTAGACGGGCTGGATGTGAAAGTCAGTGGCCACAGGAGAAATGCTGAAGACTGACCATTTGGAATATGTGGGCAAAGGACTTCCACCTGTCTGTGATGCTTTGGCAAATGCCACTGAAGTAATAACAAAGACCCACCTACTCTGAAATCACTTTCTTTCCTATAGGCAAACTTTAAGAGCTTCAATTATCACGATGCTGTAGTAGATACCACTAATCAGTTATTAGGAGAAATTATTGTTTGAAATCTTATCACCATGAGTAAGGAGAGCCCAAAAGGAGTCACAGTATTCCTGTCACAGCACTCCCTGCACGGGCTTCATTAAATAATCTTTCTTTAATATCAGATTCCTTTGAGGTCTTTAGAGGGCCTCTTCCTGCTTTCGTGCCAGAGTAAGTAGCTCTTTCCAACTCCGAGCCAAAGAGCTCATTGATTTCAAACGTTAGCGATAATTTCTGTTGTACTGTGTCAAATCTCGTCTGCATAATCTCATTTAATCTTCACAAAGCTGTAGGATCTAAATACTCCATTGTCCCCATTATGAAGATGAGAAAACTGAGGATTAGAGAGATTAAGTAACTTGTGGATGGTTGTTCTGGTGTTAAGGGATGCCGACACTAAACACTGAATGGTCCTGTCTGCCTCCAAAGCCTGCACCTATGACCACAGTACACAGATGCCGTTCTGTGGCCCTGAGAGTTCCAGGGGTGTTGGGAGGCGCTGGGCCTGCAGAAGCTAATCTCTTCCCAAGAATAAGGGACGGACCTTGAACTGGAGCTCACAGCGCTGCACGCACGGCAGACATCTTGGAAGGAAGAACATGAACCAGCATGATTACTTTGCTTACTTTAAAGGGTTAGGTAATGAGCGAGACAGTCCTGCGCTCTACTGGAGGCCGAACAGGGCCAAATGTGCCTTAGATGGAGGTTATTATGGTACTTACAGCGCAACCCCCAAGAAAATCTGGGTGCACCAGAAACCCAACACTCAAATAGATATCTCCTTGCTAACTGTCTGTTTCCCTCACTAGAATGTGAATTCCATGAATACAGAGATTGTGTTGTGTCCAAGGGATGGAGAACAGGGTCTTTCAGTGAATAGATAATCAGTCAATATTCTCAAGAAGTGAATCCCTGGTTCCCTTTAAGGGAAAGGGAACTTGATTCAAGTTCTCTTAGGTTAACATTGCAGAGAGAGCCTTTCAGCCATGTACAAAACCACCCAGTGTAGAGAGGGTGATGGGTACTAGGAGGCATCTGTGTGGAGATGTGGGTTGGCGTCCAGCTGAGGACCAGGAGTGGGGATGGGCAGGGCAGGCAGCAGGTGGAGTGGAGCCCAGGGGGAGAGCTAGACCCAGGTTGAGCCGGTGGAACAGGAAGGAGACCTGAGGTCGCAGAAAGCCCAATGTCCCTCGTAGCCCCACATTCTGAATCCCCAGAGAAAAGGAAAAGTTCACAGAGTCCCTTTGGATCCCACCCCATTCCCTAGGCATGAATCGAGGGAAAGAGGTTACCAGAGAACTCAATAATAACATGGGATAATTGACAGGTAGTGACTATGTAGGACACTCCAGGCACTGCTCTAAGCATATCATATGGGTGACTCCTTGAATCCTCACACCAACAACTAATTTAGAGAGAGGCTAAATCATCAGGGTTAGCCCGGGCGGAGCAGAGCCTGGATTTGAACCCAGGCTGACTGGTTCAAGGGCCACTGCCCTTCATGACAAGGTCTCAGATGATGGTAAGGGCATCTATCCACCCCGTCCTAGGAGGGTGCCTGGATCAGACAAGACGGTGCTGGTAATTCAGACCGATGCTGTCTCAACAATGGGTAGTGGATGAGAAAACAGGGATTTATTCACGTGACGAGAATTAAGTTTTCCTAAAGTTCTCACACAAAGTCTCAAGGCCATGACTTCCCTGTAGGGTTTCTTTCCTTTTTGGAATAAGATACACAGAAACAATTACATAGGGTTCTTGGGATACCTGCCTGGGTCAGGGGTGTCCCTTTGTTGAACTCATGAGCACCCACAGTGTAACACGTACCATTCTAGGTCAAGGGGACACTCAGGAGAATTAGACGGCCTGGCCCTCAATATCGTTTCGGGGCAGTGAGGCAGTCGGCACCTCACACACATTAACTCAGGGCAATAGAAAAGTGGCATGTTCGCAAAGACAACACCTTGTTTCTAAGAGGCTCCCATAACAGCAGAAGTGGAGGGAGGGGAGTTAACTCAGAAACAAGAGTCTCAGAGCGCCTGGATGGCTCAGTCCATTAAGCATCAGATTTCAGCTCAGGTCATGATCCCACTGTTCCTGAGTTTGAGCCTGGCGTCAGGCTCTGTGCTGACAGTGCGGTGCTTGGAGCCTTCTTGGATTCTGTGTCTCCCTCTCTCTCTGCCCCTCTCCCATTCACACTCTGTCTCTCTCAAAAATAAATAAACACTAAAAAAGAGAGAGAGAGAGAGAGAAACAAAAGAGTCTTTACCAAAGGCTGCCCGAAGGGCTTTTTTCTATCTTAAAAATACACGAGACCACACACACGGCCACACAGCCCCCGCCCCACCACACTCACCCACACACTTGTGCCACTACACCTATTTACATACACAAAAGTCACGCTTCCTTCTATCTCTGTGAGCCTGAGGAAAGGACCATACCTGGGTAGATTTCGAAATCAGAAAAGGACCATACCTGGTGGCAAACACACACACACACACACACAAAAATTCTTTTTATAGAAACACGAAATTAAACTTTATAGCTCAGTAATACATAGTTAAAATCAAACCCTGTTGAACCACTACGTTTCCTACAAGGCACTGCCCAGAATCCTCTGCCAGCTGGCCGGGGTGTGTGTGTGTGTGTGTGTGTGTGTGTGTGTGTAAAGCCGTTACGTTTGGGGAGTTTTCCCCACACCAGACATTTTTCTCAGCGCTGCGGGCTGCTCGCACAGCGCTGCCGGGCACCTGCGGGATCAGTCCATTTGCACAAGCAGCTTCCCAAGCGGATGACGTAGCTGCCCTTCTGTTGTTCCCAAAGACCAACATCTGTCAGAGATCAGCATGTGCATCCGTGTATTAAAGCGCTCACTGTTCTAAAGCCCTGCACTTACTTTTCCCTTGGGTAAACAGAGCCAATAATGGATAAATACTCCGGGATCAAATATCCTTAAACTATTGGAGAGAGCTGCGAGCGCAGACTTTAATCCACATCAGAAGTGAGAAAAAACAGAGCAAAAAAAAAAAAAAAAAAAAGATGAGAGGCTCTCCGCATCTTGAGTGAGGGGTCTAGAGGCGGTTGATGCCACTGGCCACCCCACGTCTTGGGAAACATCTTGATGAATGTCGGTGGGGAAAGGGCATTTAGGAGCTTTGGTTGGGTGTATTTAAATGCATCAAAAGGTTAAATACGGCATGATCTTTGCTTTCTTCAGAAAATAGTATTGGATCTTTTTGCTGACATCCTCTACATTAGGCAGATCCCACATTCTCTGTAACCATACACCAAAAAGATGTCTAGCAATGTCCTACTAATTGCATTTCGAGGCAAGCCCCAAGAGGAAGATGAACTTTGGACCGGCTGACAGTCTTGGCCTTTGAGTCCACAGTTGGCCTCCTAATGGCTGAGCCAGCCCCACAGGGAAAACACACAGCTTGAGTTTATCTTTCAAGTGTAAACTTCTGAGGATGAACACTTCAGACGCTCAGGAATTCCAGTCTCATACACGGGCATGATGCATTTCATAATTTCTATACAACCTGCTTCATTTAAAAGAAATCCTCTAATCTGTGAGATAGTTTTGCCTCGAAAGATGCACTTATCCAAACTTTATCACCACATGCAGTCATACTATTATTTTCTGATCTGCTTAAAAAGAAAGACCATTCGGCATTCGAGATTAGAAATTTTATTTTTGTTACTTCAAAAGGTTAGAGATGTTCTCCTGTTACTTAAAAAAATGTCTATAAACTTATCCTACCATGAACTGCTGCTTATCATAGGCTTGTATCTCTCTTCCCTAAACCATCTGAGTCTATTTTTGAATTATCCATGTTCAGAAACCTCAAAATGAGTTTAAGTATATGGCTGGTAGCTATAGTAGGTAGGTAAACTGCCAGTAGGAAAGCAGAAGGGGAAATTCCAAGTAAGATGCTCCTCAGAAACAGGCTGACACCATCCATGGAAGAGCCACGCAGATGTCTGCACTATATTGTCCTCTGCCTCCAAAACGCCAGCTATACACGGGCAGCCCCCATATGTCCTTTCTAGGAGCTGAGACCTCCGCCCTTATTCAGCCTTACCAGGATAGCACCCGAATAACCTGCCACGTGGACAAATCAAAACATTACCCATACTTGAGTAAGAGAAGCAGGGAAGCATCAAAGGATTCAGTCTAACACAAACCTGGGTTCCCAGCTATCTCCTCCATAAGACTGAGCTGTTAGCATGATGCCAGAAGAAAATGGGAAACACAGAAAGCAAAGCCTGTGAACCCCATGGCACTTGTTTTCTAATGGATAAGATAATATCTCAGTCTTGAGAAATCAATGAGAGAATAACAACACATCGATCCTATAAACAATTAATGAGCTGGATGTATAACCGATTATACTAAAACTGCATTACTAAAATTACCAATGACCAAGAAGACAGAGACAGCAATAAATAAACAAAATTGCCGTCACTCTTAAAAACTCTTCATTCTTATTGCTTGTGCTTTTGCAAATGGGTCCTTTCCATTTATGTAGTGAAGATAAACAAACGGATGTGCACACACGGGTAAGACACAACAGCGATAAGACAGTGTCATTTTTAAGCCCACTCAACAAAATAACTCCTTCTTTTATTGCATAGCTCCACGGACTTGTTGATTTCCTTCTGGGAAAATTTATTTCTGTGCCTTCCGTCTTCCTCAGAACCAGAGATCTTCTCATCCAGGTTTGCATGTATTTTCTCACATAATATTCACAGTCCACAAGTTGATGATTATTATTATTTTAGAATGAACAAAGGGAAAGCTTACAAAGTTAGGAAAAATGTGTGTGCCCAGTATATAGAGTTAGGTCTCTAATCCAGGCATATCTGCACCCTATGTCTAGTGTCTTAGCACATTCTGTTTTCCCTTCCAGAGAAATGGACTCCTGACTTCTCATCACCAAGAGCCTCTTTTTTTTTTTAAATTGTTTTAATGTTTAATTTTGAGAAAGAGAAAGAAAGACAGAGTGTGAACAGGAGAGGGGCAGAGAAAGAGGGAGACACAGAATCTGAAGCAGGCCCCATCCAGGCCCTGAGCTGTCAACATAGAGCCCGACGTGGGGCTCAAACCCACAAGCTGTGAGATCATGACCTGACCCGAAGTCAGTGGCTTAACAGACTGAGCCACCCAGGCACCCCAAGAGCCTCTTGTTAATGTATTATTTCTCTCCCATTGGACCCAAGTTTTGATAAAATTTTGACCAGCAAGCAAGTTTTAAAAATTAAATGACAGCTAATTCCTCATTTGTAGTCTTAAAAAAAATTGTTAAAATACAAGGGTCTGACCACCATGAGCTACTACTGAGCCGACACCATTTCAAAGGGTTTCCTGAAAGACATTCTTATTAGTCTATCCAACTCCTGGTGTTTAAATGTGTCATCTACATTGTTAGGCTTTTTAGAATATTAAAAAGAGCCGCCCTGCCCTGTCGGCCTCTGGGGACCACTTGCCTCTAACCTGTCATTGGAAGACAAACCAGATTCTGTTTAAATAACAGAAGCAGAAGATGTGCTTGTTGTGTCCTGAGAAACCATTACCTTGAGTCAGAAATCCTTTCACAGACCAGTGTAAATCCCTCCCTCTCCCGCTCCAGTCTAAGCCCGTTTCCTCCTCTGGCCTCGGGAGAAATAGGAACAGCTGCTGGGCATCTTTTGATGCCCCTTGTGACCCAGGCTGGTTTGTCTTCATTGTCCGTGAACTACGCCGTCAGCCACGGCGGGCACATTCCTGATGACCTGTAGGTTTGTTATCCCAGCGTATTCCTACATACGCTGCGGGGTCACTTGGCGGTGTGCAAGCCGGCACTGAGATTCTGGGAGCCGGACCCTAAAGCTCCAGCCTGAAACGTAACTCACAGCACGGCTCACATTCCTCATGGAGCACTGGGCGCAGGCTGGGGAAGGACGAAAATCTGATATCTGGATAACTGAGACTAATATCTTTTGCTGCTTATTCCAGTTGCATTTAGGACTTTTGGAAATGCTTGTCTTGGGCCACAGTCCTATTACCAGCTGGGGTCAAAATACACCAGATGAGGGATTCATATTTCCATCTAATTCATTACACTGATGGCGTTTATGAAGCATCTGGAATTGAGCCTACTAAGGGGGAGTCCTAGAAAATCCATTCAGAATAATGACAGAATTGTTTTTCTGTTGATCAGTCAAATTGTGCCCAATCAGGGCCTGTCTCAGTTCTCATCAATTCCACTTTTAATGTCCTACTGACAAATAAAAATACAGATATGAAAATAACATTTGGCCCCATTCCTAAAGAATCCTCAGGAGAACTTCAGAAAGGGATTTATCTATCTCCATACACCTCAAAGAATCCAAAATCCTTGTCTTCCAGAAAACAGTCTTTCCCTTTTCTTGTGTTGTTTTGGATCTCCAACTTTGAGACATCAAATTATGGTTGTAACAATACTGAGGATAAATTTCCATCTTTCATACATCAACTTCCCAATTCTATTTGCTGTCTCCCGAAAGGAAGCAAAACAGAACAAGTATTCCCCAAATGCATACACTCCAACTTCTAGGGGAAAAGAAATAAATCACCCAGAGGTAACATCAGTGGCATTAACTTCAATCAACCCAAGTTCTTTAAAGTCAAGTTTCTGATAAGAGCTGTATACATCCAGAGAGAGAGAGAGAGAGAGAGAGAGACAAAGAGAGAGAGGGAGGGAGGGAGAAATAAACAAAACAAGCTGTACCTTAAAAAAAAAAAAAAAAAGAAGAGCTATATACAACCACATACAACCAAGGGCAACTTATAAGTCAGTTCTTTTGAAAAGTTTTCTTTTTTTTGGTTTGTTTGTTTGTCTATTCATTTATTCAGGAGGGCAGAGAGAGAGGGAGACAGAGAATCTTAAGCAGCCCCCATTCTGTCAGTGTGAAGCCTGATGTGGGGGTCAAACCCATGAACTCTGAGATCATGACCTGAGCCAAAATCAAGAGTCAGATGCTTAACAGACTGAGCCAACCAGGTGCCCCTAAAAAGCTTTTGAGAACAAAGCTGTCCTTTGCTCCACAACCTTAAGTTTTTATGAAAATTCTCAACATTTTTTTTTGCCACTTTTTATTTCCCTTTGGCTTCTGAGCCTCCACAAAAAGCTTTCTATGCTCATTTTCTTTTAATTATTAGAATAAACATCATCCGGAAGAGATTTGCTGAAAATGGAAGCTAAAAGTTGGCTTTCCTATTGAAAATGACTTCCTAAAAGCCAGGATTCAGAATGGAAATCCAGTGAACTTAACTTGACTGAACCTTCTAAAAATCCTACACACCTTCCACAAACATTTAAAGGGGTAAATTGCAATCTATTTACATTTCTAATTCCATATAGTCACAAAAGGAAAGTTTCTTTATGAGTGTTTTTATTGAAAATTAACAACTTCATCCTGCTCCCAAGTAAAATGAAGCAAGGATAATGACCTTGATCCATATATAATTTTATGATGCTACAATGAGGTAAGTCCTGGAGACTGGGTACTTGAAAGAGGAAACTATCCTTTCATGGATACAGTGGGTTGATTGGTACCCTTGTCACCACACTCCCCCACCTCCCCCCTCACTGCCCCAGTATATCCATGGAACCTGCAAATGCTAACTTATTTGTAAAAATAGTCTTTGTAGATGTAGTTAACCAATGTGAATTTTCTAGGTGGGCTTTAAATCCAATGACAAGTGTCTTTATAGGAGACATAAAGAGGAAAGACACATGGATAGAAGAAAAGATGGCCATGTGAAGACAGAAGCAGAGATTGGAGCTATGTTCCCTAAGTCACCTGGAGAAGAAGGTTATGTGGCCACGGGGGTGGAGATAGGAGTGATGTAGTCATAAGCCCAGAAACACCTGGGGCTACCAGAATTTGGAAGAGGAAAGAAACAGAAGCTCCCACAGAGCTTTCAGAAGAAACTCATCCCTGCTGACACTTGATGTTGGACTTCTGACTCCGAGAACTGTGAGAGAATTACCTTTGTTGTGTCAAGTCACCAAGTTTGTGGGATGTTGCAGCAGCTCCGGGAAATTAATAAGATGATTTTTCTAAAGCAACCATCCTAATAACCAAATTTAATCATACAGCCAAATCTATACAGATTTTTCCACGAATCAGTAAAATGAATAGCTGGGGAAAAAATGATTCAACTACAGTTTTGTCATTCATAAAACAAGTACGTATTCAGCTCTCATGCGCCAAGCTTCAGGGATAAAATTGTGAGCGAAAATCAACCTAGTCCCTGCCCTCCCGGACTTTACAGGTCAGTGGAGAGACACGGACATCCAGTGAACAGGCACACAGTCAGATGGGAAACTTGGACTATGGAGAGTATTTCCGAGGGACGCTTCATGGTTGGCTCTGTCATTACTGTGTCTACCATATCCTTGCTGGGTGACTACACCTGTTACTATCACTTGTGCACTTTCTCAATTGCTCAATCTTCACCAGTGCTCACCTTTCCTGAAAGAATGGGCTCCACCCACTGCCTCTGAATCTCCCCCTGCTACTCTGTGGGCTGCTGTCAAACTACCGTCTGTCTACATGACTGTATAGAAACTGCTCTCTGGGAAAACGTCATAAGGCACTTTTCTAGAGGTAGTGCAATGTCATGAAGGCAGAACAAGCTTTGATTTTTGTTCACACTCAAGTTCTACCTGACCAACGTGGGTATCTCCGTCTTCAGGCTTGCACTCTTCATCTTTTCTGTCTCTGCCTCCTGCCCAGTTTTTCTCAGGCACCTTTAGGGGAATCTCTTCTCCCCGTGCTTCCAATATAGAGTTCTCCAGGATCGTAGTCTTATTCTCACTCTTTCCTCTTCTATACACTCTTCTAGGTTATTTGATCAATTCCATGGCATCAAATATGCTAAATACATGATAGCTTATATATACATAGATACGCACATATACATAAACACAGTCATGTATATTATACATGCAATATATATAATATATATGACCATCTACATGTACATTTGTATATGTATAACCTATATGATAATATCACGCAAATCTCTATCCTGAATGAACATCCATATATATCTGTTGATCTCTAGATATTTCCACTGAGATATATCACTATCATTTCAAACTCAGCATCTCCATAGGTAAGTTTGAGGTCTTCCCCTAAACCTGCTTCTCCTCTTTTTTACCTACAGGAGACAATGTGTCACCTTCAGCTTCCCTTTTAGTTACCGGAGCCAAAAGACTGAGGACTATTCTATACTTCTCTTCCTTCACATCACATCTAGTTACCAAGTCTTTTAAAAAAAATTTTTTTAATGTTTCTTTTAATTTATTTCTAAGAGAGAGAGAGAAAGAGAGAGAGAGAGAGAGAGAGAGAGACAGCATGAGCAAGGGAGGGTCAGAGAGACAGGGAGGTACAGAATCTGGAACAGGCTTCAGGCTCCAAGCTGGCAGTCAGTACAGAGCCCAACGTGAGGCTCAAACCCATGAACCGTGAGATTATGACCTGAGCTGAAGTCAGACGCTCAACCTACTGAGTTACCAAGTCTTAATCCTTCTACTTCTAAGTCTTCCTGACATGCATCTTATCTCCTTCTCCCTGCCCTGTCTTCATTCAAACTCCTATTATTTTTTTCACATGGATCCCTGAAATGGCCCCTTAAGGCACTTCCTTGCTCCCAGACCCTCCTTAAAATGTACATGTCAAATCTATCACTCCTCCAGTCCCTCTCCAACCTGGCCACCAGGGTAATCATTCATAAATGCAAATATGATTTGCCACTGAACATGATTCACCCTCACTCTCAGCTGAAACTTTTTGGGTTTACTATTAACCTTCCTCACAAAAGTTAAACCTTGTATCAAAGCATATAAGGCACTTACAGGGTACTAAAGAAATGTTAGTTTTACTACATATTTTCATTTCCCTATATAGTTATAACTAATAGTAAGGGAGGTTTTACTGTTTAACAAAAAAATTTAAAGGTCATAGTACATCATAATGTCTTCCCGTTGGTTATTAACATGCTTTGTTTGACTTCAGCTCACACATTGTGCAAAGCCAGGACTGCCTATATATATCCGTGACTTGACCATGCTTGCTTTTCTTGATAATTCAGTAATAGCCACTAATGATTTGAATAATTAGGCAATATAAAATATGTGATAACAAATATAGAAAATTAAAAAATATAGATAATGTTCAATAGTACAATCACATGCTATTTATCCAAGTAGCCAATCACAGCATTTAAAAATGTTAGGAAATAGACAATCATTGTCTAGCTGCTAGAGAATTCTGAAGGCTCAATAAGAAGGCTGAGGGCATTTCTAGTATCTTCCCTAGCTACTAAAAGTAAAGATGCTCTGTCAATAAGCACATGAGATTAGACCGAGACCTTTCTCAGACAAGCTAGAAATCCTTCTGTACTTAGCTCCCTCCCCAGACGCGAAATCTGGAGCGAGGGTAGAAGCTAAAGAGAAGCGTGGATTCCAGGACCAGAAGCAACAGGAACAGCCATGAGACAAGCCCCTGAGCACCTCTTGCTGAAACTGCAGGGTGTCTTCTGCCCGTGTGCACGGGACGCCGGCAGAGGTGGTGGCGTGGAATGGATATGCTGAAGGAACTCACTTACCTTTCTCTTTTCTCACTTCATAGGCTTGGTACAATCATTGCCCACCCCGTCCCTAGAAATGGGCAAAAACATCCCCAAACCCAGTACTGATGTCCTTGGATTTTAGGAAAGTTCAAGAGCCCTGCGTGTTGAGACAGTTAATAAAATTGGCAGTGAGTGCCCACCAAGGAGATGCCCTCGGGCACCTCATTCTCCGATCCCTTTTCACCCAAACCAGCATGGCTTGTAGACCACCACCTCAGGACGCTACCTTTTCCTAGTGCTGCGTCTTCCTAATAAGTATGGAAAGGTGAAATCTTGCTCAAGAGAGTTACAGGGTGCGGGGGCAGTAACAGGACTTCAGTGGGGGATTTGGGCCTCTCCTCCTTGAGCTCACCCTGGCCCTTCTCTTTAAGCTCAACAGAACTGATACAGTTTAGAGCATTGGACTTCAGTTCCTTCCCTGTGCATGTGTTCTTTCTGGCTGAGTGCCTGACACTAAGGTCTATCATAAAACCAAATAGCTCAGACGACAATGATACTACTAAAGCAAAAATCAATCTGTTTGATTGATTTGCTATATTGTAACATATAGTAAAGAGAAAAAGGGAAGATTCTAAAATCTTTTTTTTTTAATATTTTTATTTATTTCTAGGAGAGAGAGAGCGAGACAGCGTGAGCAGGGGAGGGTCAGAGAGAGAGGGGGACACAGACTCTGAAACAGGCTCCAGGCTCTGAGCTGGCAGTCAGCACAGAGCCCGACGCAGGGCCCGAACCCACGAACGGCGAGATCATGACCTAAGCGAAAGTCGGACGCTTAACCGACTAAGCCACCCAGGCGCCCCGGAAGATTCTAAAACCTTACTGAGGGAAATAATATAAATAAGATTTATCTATAGTACATTTACCAACAACAATACTGGCTGCATAATACAGTAACATTTTACTATCTTAAGGGAAAAAATAATGTTTCCCAGAATTTGATATCAGGCTAAGTTGTCAATAAAATGTGAGGATATAATAAAAATATTCAATGACCTACCAGGGCTTAGAAGATTTTCACAAAGATGCACCTTGAAAAGACTCCTGGAGAAAGTATTCAAATAATATGAAGAGAAAAAGTTGGTAGATATTTCATGAGATACGGCTTGTAAAAGAAATATCTTAGGGAGTCTATTGTTTACTGGAAAGAAGAGGCCCAAGAACCAAAGTAACAAAAGAAAATACACTCACTAACCTATAAATAAAATTCTAGATAATATCACTACGATGTGGCATCGGAGGAGACAGTTTTAGGTTATGAGCCTGAACGTGATGACCCTAAAGAGTTCAATAAAAGTGCTTAAAGTTGAATATGAATTTGAGTCAGGAATAACTACCCTGAGGACAAAATTGGAAGGTATAGCTTCTAAAACTATAGAAGAACACTTGAACGTGTGTTTTATGAAAACTATAAAAAATAAAGACAGAGAGTGATAAAAGAAAAAAAGAGAAAAAGAAAGAGTAAAGGAAAAATACACGATGAGATGAAAGAAATCAGTCCAAATATAAAGTACTTACAATAAATGCATAGGAGCTCAATGTACCAATTAAGAGACAGTAATTCTCAGACTGGCTTAAAAAATAAAACCCAATAATATATTGTCTAAAAAGGATACATTTAAAACGAAAGACAGAGAAGGACTGAAAATAAAAGTAAGGATAAAGGTTGGCTAGGGAAATATGGATCAAAAGATACCTATAGGAATAATCTTGACATGTAACACATAGAATAAAGATGTTTATTTATTAGGAATAAAACAATGGTGTGAGATGAAGGTGAATTTTATATACTGGTAAAAGGAACAATTAAAAAAAGAATATAGATCATCATAAACATACATGGACCTAACAAAACATCCCAAAATAGAAAAAGGAAAAGCTGTCAAGTAGAAAATTCTGGAGTTACAGCTAATGATTTTAGCATGTCCCTCCCACAAACTAATGAATCAAGTGACCAGAAATCAAGCTGAGATGCAAAAGATATGAACAATATAATTAATAGGCTTTCTTTCTGCCCCTAACTTGCTCACACTGTCTCTCTCTCAAAAGCAAATAAACTTAAAAATAAATAAATAAATAAATAAATAAAATAAATAAATTCAGGCCTAATTAAATTCTAAATGATAAGTAATAATTTGCTTTCTTACTTATCATAAAATTATATTAGGAAAAAACAATTTTTATAAATAAAAATTTTAGACACTAAATAAAATATATCTAAATAATCCTTGCAATGAAATGGAAATCATGTAGGAAATGAAGGATTCAGAGAGGTTTCCATCACTGACAATCACCTTTTCATATAATCTGAGACTAAATTGGATTTATCAGGTACAACTACTTTATGGAACTAGATGAAATTGACAAAAGCTATCCCGAACAGTCTCCGTTTAGTGGGGATGACAGCTGAAGGTTACACCCTTCTACCAACTCACTTGGACAAAGATCAGAACAGGTTGTAAACAGATACATTGTAATCTTATTCCCACAAGACCATTTAGGACCTTTCGTTTCCTTTTTTTTTGTTTTTAATAGAATTTCCTAGCTCTTGAGAGTTTAATATGATATTCCAGATAAGCTAGAGTCCTGCAGGTTTTTAAAAAAGATTTTATTTATTTATTTGCTGGTTTGTTTGTTTAGCACAAGCAGGAGAGGGGCAGAGAGAGAGAGGGAGAGACAGAGCCCCAAGCAGGCTCCTCAATGCCAGCTTGAAGCCTGGTACAGGGCTCAGTCTCACGATCCAGGAGATCATGACCTGAGATGAAATCAAGAGCTGGACCCTTAACCTACTGAGACACCCAGGCACCCCTGTCCTGCAGTTTTATATTAAATTAATAATAGCAAGTAAAAACTAGTTTTATAAAAATCAGCAACAAAGATCTATGCAATACTTGAGAAGCTGGTCACATGTAAAACTCACAAGGACATTTTTATTCTCTGTGTAGAGAATGACAAGAAAAAGGTATAAAAAGAACATTTAGAAAGAAAGGCACGAGAAGAAATGCAGGGAGGGACAGAAGGTGTGCAGGCTGCAGAAATAATTAATACCTTGGAGATGGAAGGAGCCACAGAACAGGAAACACTAAAATAATAGTGCATAGAGCATGCTAGGTAGGGAATATTATGTGATTCCTAAATATGACTTTTATATTTTTTAACTTTTTTAAAATGTTTTATTTATTTCTAGGAGACAGAGAGACAGACAGCGTGAGCAGGGGAGGGTCAGAGAAAGAGGGAGTCACAGACTCTGAAACAGGCTCCAGGCTCTGACCTGGCAGTCAGCACAGAGCCCGACGCGGGGCTCGAACCCACGAACGGCGAGATCATGACCTAAGCGAAAGTCGGACGCTTAACCGACTAAGCCACCCAGGTGCCCCCCTAAATATGCCTTTTAAAACAAAAGCTAAAGAAACCCTAAGTAGAATAAAATCCAAATGAGACCAGTGTTTATTCATTCATCTTTTCCACCTTCCCTCCTTCTCTCCTACGCCTCCCCCACTTTTTGGACATAGGAGGTTTGGACATCCAGAGTCTTATGAAGCAACCATTTTTCTTACACTCATGTTAGTTTTCTAAGGGGTAGGTAGATTTAACTTCACAACACAGTTTAAACCTGTACTTGCCTCTGTCTTCTGCAAATCCACAATGGAGTTTATTGTAACCTTAGTTTCCAGTTGAGACTTTGGCCTCCTGAATCTGAACCTATAGCAACACTTATGGGTTACCAAACCAGATAAATGGAAGGTCTTGGTGTCATTAGTATCATTAAAAGCAAAGCAAAGAGTGGAGACGTGTATAATTTCTTGAAAGGCAGTCAGTAGGCTAATTCTGTGACACCACACACAAGCATACACTAGGACCTGCTGTGATTTCCTTCTCCAATAAATACCCTCTGAGACCATAAATGACCCATATTTTAGTTTGGCTGAGTATGTGTGTTTTTCCGAAGGCTCATAGGAATAGCAGAAAAAGCTGAGCTCGTCTCTGAAAGTAACAATTAACCAGAGTTAAGCCTCTTAATGTTTTGCAGACTGTATGTTGGATCGAAATATCACCAGGACTTATGAGCTCTGTTGGATTCATTTCTATTTCCAAATTGTAGTGGCTCTATTTTAACTATAGTGCCATACCATGATTATGACACCTTCCTGGTGGTTTGAAAGAGCCGTTTTTTTGTAATGCTTAATCACCAGGAAGTGATTTTAGTGCAGAACTATGGGGGGAAAGTGATTTAGTGTTATTTTAAATATGAAAATATACATTCATATAATATATACATAAATAGAAATATAGGTGATGTCTTTCTCTCTCACCCAACCCGTCCAAGAAACCCTCCTAGTTATCTACTCTTTGAGGGTTATTTCAACTCTTAAAAAACGAAGTGAGAGAAAGTCCTTCCCAATTGAACAAGATGATCTGTTGATGATGATTATTTGTGATTATCTGTATGGACCACATTCTGGGACATCTTAGGTCAGGGAAAGCAAATGATTTCAAACCTTGTCCCTAGAGTGACCTAGAATTTCAAATACAATCAGCTACTCTCTCTCTTTTTGAAAGAAAGCTGAGTTTTTCTCCATTTGCTCCACTTTCCCAAAGAAAGCAGACAGGCAGGAAGATCCAGGATACATATTTAAGATTTTAGAAACCAAAGTCAAGGCAGGAAGTATGCCCTGAGTTACTTCACAGAAGAGCCAGCCACTTGGGTCTCTGTAGAACACATTCACCCCGGGGACAGGAGACGTGGGACATGGGACCACGGCTTGTCCTGACGGTGCGCAGGGAGCACAGCACAGCTAGGCTCTGCCCTTCTTAGTTCTGTCTCACCCACAGGAGCAGCCATCTCACTCAGTACCCTGGAAAAGGTCTCACTGGGGGGAACTCTCTGGACACTACAGTGCACGTAAAATGAACCAATTCAGGAGCTGGCTCTTCTTGCTGTCATAAATTAGAGACTCTCTGTTCAATGCCAAAGGGCTATTCCCAGTTGCAAGCTACTTCCAAGTGAATGTTTTTATTGCTCTTGAAAAGAGACGAAGGAAAGCATACACTTACCCTCTAGCTAAAGGATGCTTCATGTCCAAGATTACACGCCATGTGCATTTCCTCTTGACATAGATCAGGATATGCTCAGTCTAATATTGACAGTTATATCATCAGTGATCTTGAAAACAGTCTTTACACTTTCTACAAGAAGACGGGAGCCCATGCCCTCTTCTGACTACACGAGAGACAATTCTCTGTCAGGTTACTGAAACTGTCCTGGTTTAATTTAGAAGACACACAGGAAATCTATCCCTCTACTGTGCTGTAGCTCATTTCAAAACTGTATTCATTCCTCCACGACTTACTTTAAATGTCTTCTACCTTTCTTTGAATCACCCTTTATGCTGGAGTCATAGGTTGTCTCCCCCTTAAAACAGTCTATTACTCCTTTCCCTTTTCCCCCAAGCCATTAAAATTGTGTTATTTTCTTAATATATTAACATATACTTGGCATGTAATAAAACCCTGCTGAATCGCCCTTGGAACGAGTCATGTGCAGTGTGGTGCAGCTTTATATTCTCAGTTGCCAGCACTGCCTGTGATTTGAAAAGGAAGTCTATAGCACGGAAAGATTTCAAGGCCAGCTCTTACTTTAAATTAAAGGTAAGAGTATGACAAGGTATTTCTCACCAAGGTGCAGTACAGGAGGAATGCTTTGGAAAACCACGGGGAGCGTCTGACAGGGGAAAGTCAGGCCGATCTGGGGCAATTTCTGCCTGCATGTCCCGGTGCCGTTCTCTCACTGAAACATGGAAGAAGACACATGGATAGTCTTTGTAAATTTCAGGGGGGGTGGTTTCACTTGAAAATTTTATCCTAATACCTACGTTGCTCACTACATTTGATAAAGTGACTATGAAAACTGTCTCTTATTTCACTCTTTTAGTATGGCAAGCCAGCCTAAAAAAATACTTTTCTGAATTTGAACAGCTCGAATTCCCATGAACAAAATACAAACAGGCCCCAAGAATTTAGATTTCTTAGCTCTTATTATTTGAAATCAGCCACTTGGCTTGGTTTATACACAGTAGTAGAGACTGAGCTAATTTAATGGAACCAGCAAACAGGTTGCATTTGTGTGGTATGAAGGGGATGAGTTTTCAGATAAAGTTGCTCAGAGTGGAGTCAAGTATGAGGAACACCTGGCCTGACTCCCAGCCACGCATTAGTCAAAAACTGGAGAAAGAACCACTTTTAAAGCACTAATGAGCCCCAGGTGAAAATGCTGTTAACTAGAAGCTCCCCCTGTTTTTCCTTCAAAATTTCAGTGTTTTGATTGATGAGCAAATTGTTTAGGATTCCTCATTTTCCTTTACATTAAAACACAAACCGAGGGCTGATGGGGGTGGGGGAAAGAAAGGGAAAGGGGGGGGTGATGGGCATGGGGGAGGGCATTTGTGGGGATGAGCACTGGGTGTTATATGGAAACCAACTCGACAATAAACTATGAAAGAAAAAAATTAAAAAAATTATAAAACATGCAAAGTAACAGGAAAAAGTGACCCACAGTCTGGAAATAAAGCAAGCAATGGAAAATGCCTTTGAAAGCAATCTATTGTTGGATTTAACAGACAAATCTCAAAGTAGCCATTAAAAATATACTAAACTTAAAAAAAAAAAAGACACAGCCTTTGTTTTTCCTCCCAATGAAAACATCTTTGTGTCTGGCTGCCACAAATGCCTATCATTAGTTACAGAAAAGGCCAGCATCCATTTGGGGAATCAGTGAGTGAGACAGATATACTCATGGTAGTATGAGTCGACAGAGTGTTTATGATCCAAAAAAGTAAAATAGGAACATTTTGGGGGTTAAGGTGGCTAATGAAGCACATGTTGCATTTTCTTACATTTGCAACATTACTACATTTGACAAGATTTAGAGTCTTCCAATATCTTAAAAGAAATTGGCTGCTTAAATTTGTAATTAAAATGTGAAAATGTTCAGGGGCGCCTTGAGTGGCTCAGTCAGTTAAATGTCCAATCTTGATTTCGGCTCAGGTCCTCTCCCAGGTTGTGGGTCGGAGCCCCTTGCCTGGCTCTGTGCTGGCAGCACGGAGCCTGCTTAGGATTCTCTCTCTCCCTCACTCTTTGCCCCCTCGCTCCCTAAATAAACAGACTGAAAAAAAAAGTGAAAATGTTCGGTTACTGTCAAATCTCAGGTGCTAAGAACCACAGGCTCTAAAGAAAAAGAATCAAAGTGTAATTTATTGTCCATCACTCACCCAGCATATACTTATTATACACACCATGTTATGAACTATTAAGAAGAAATAAAAGCATACATAAGGAAATCACTCAGATTCCACATTTTTAAGGCCACAGTTTTGTAGCTATATGGCAACATTTTGAAATTTGGTGGGTTTTTTTGGTGTAACTATTATTTATTTGATAAATGATTTATTGGGTTTTCAGGCTTTCAGTCTGGGGCACTGCTTGGCCCACCATGCAGCAAAGGCAATGCCCAAGTGGACCAGGGGTATCTCACTGAGACCGAGGTAGAGATTAGAGTTCATCAGGCTGAACCAGCTGGGATTTGAGTATTAGGGTTTGAGGGAAGAGGATGCTTCATAGAAGAAGATCCAGAATTCTCCACATCAGTCTTCCAGTAAAGTTGGATAAATACCAATACCTACCTCTGTAGGGTAAAATTCCATATAACTGGACCAAAAAAAAAAAAAAAAAAAGTCAAAGGCTGAACAATTCCCCACGCTCACACAGGACTGGGATATACTCAAGTTCTGACGTCAGAGTGAAGAATCCTTACGGAATATTCAGGACATTTAATAAAAACTCCAGAAAGCCCATATCCCAGAGTAAAATCTACTCCAAACTTTCTCTAATAAAGATTAAGAACAAACCTCAAAAGTATCAACTAGATCCATATAACACTTAACTTCATGTCAAAAGAAAGGTCATCACTCTTTAAGAAAAGATAACAACACCTGGCATGTGACAATGTAGTGTGTACAATGCCTATATTCTGATGAAAGACTACTAGACATGCAAAGAATCGGAAAAGTGTGACCCATAACCAAAAATTAAAATCAGTCAATAGAGTCAGACAAGAATAAAAGAAATGATCTATTTTATAGCAGGGACTTAACAATAGGCTACTATAAATATGCTCAAGGATTTAAAGGAAAAGATGAACACTAGTAAAAACTAAAGATATAAAGGGAAGCAAATGGAATGTTTAGAGATAATGTATATGAGATAGGGACACCTGGGTGGCTCAGTCGGTTAAGTGTCCAACTTCAGCTCGGGTCATGATCTCATGGTTCATGAGTTCAAGCCCCTCGTGGGGCTCTGTGCTGACAGTTCAGAGCCTGGAGCCTGCTTTGATTTCTGTGTCTCCCTCTCTCTCTGCCTCCCCTCTACTCACATTCTGTTTCTCTCTCTCTCAAAAAATAAATAAACATTAAAATTTTTTTTAATTTGTATATGAAATAAAAAAGCTAGATGACTGGATAGAAGGAAGGGCTTATGAGCCTCTACAGAAGAAAACAGCAGTGAATTTAAAGACAAGTAATGAAAATGTTCAAATGCAAGCACAAATAAAAAATACTAAAAATATTAGTAGTAGTAAAAATATTTCCTCAAAAGTGTGTGGAATAATATCAGGTAGTCTATGATAGCTGTAATTAGAGTCCTAGAGGAAAGAGATGAGAAGAGAAGAGGGGATAGAAAACAACATTCTGGGAAATAAAAACTGAAAAACTCTAAATTTTATGAGAAATATAAACCTATAAATTCAAGAAAGTTAATGAACTCAAAGTAAGATAATCCAAAGAAAACTACACTGAGACAGATCATAATCAAACTCCTGAAAACTAAATGTGAAAGTTGTAAGAGAAGAGTCACAGAAAAGTATAAAGTGAGATATATAAAAAAAGAAACACTACATAGAGAGAAACAAAGACCAGAGAGACTGCTAACTTTTCATAAAAAAAAAAAAAGGCAGAAGACAATAAAATGATATCTTTAAAGTATTGAAAAACTGCACCTTAGATGTAGAAAGCTAGAGACAGAACCAATAAAAGCCAGAAAATCTGGATAATTTCCAAAATTAAAACTTTCCTAATACTAATCAGAAATGAAGACATGGGACAACCAAATACTCTACCATCTAAGACAAGGCTAATACCTCCCCAAACAGGCTTACCTGGGGCAGGGGATGGGAAGAAAGCAGGGTGCTCAGAAAAGCTGGCAAGATTTCAGCTAAAATATTTGACATATTATGAAAGGCCACGTGAGGGCAAGAATTAGAGTGCTCATCCTCCGAGGATCACCAATACGATAGGGGTTTGCACCCACTTGCAGACTTTTCTCCACAGGTTTTACTCCCGAGAAATACTGAGGCAGGACAGGTGACCTAAAAGAGCGTCCCTGTGTGTAGGCCTACAGTGGCGGGACAGTTGCCCGTTTGGAAAGGCAGGAAGATGTACCCGTATTCTTCTTCCAATGGGATAAAACGCCTTAAGTCATTAGGGGAAGAGCAGAAAACTCTGTCATCCCTATGGCCCAGGTCACAACTAGGAGGTGCCTAGGGGGCAATATATAAAGATGCACTCACTATTTGTCAATACTGTTCACTAATACCACTTGTGCTAACCTTGTGCTTGCCCCAAACTGAACCTGAGGGTTCCTAGGTGCCTCACTTGCGTCACCAGGTCTCAGCCTTTCACATGCACCAGTGAAAACTCTATTGCATCTGGGGAAAAGGGACAGAAGAAAAATGAGTACCCCTGAGGAGTAGTAGAAAACTGGCATGGCCCTACAACACAAGAGAGCCCCCCAACACCTGACAGAAACAGGAGCAGCAAGAAAGCCTGAGACCCAGACTGAAGAATGAGGCTGAACCGGGACAACAGATCATGTCTACCATTCCCTCATCACTGAGGTAGCAAGCCTGGAATAACAAATAACATTAGTCCACTACTTGGAGACAGACACAAGTCTGGAGAGAGATCTCTGAGGTATAGGCTCACAGGAAAGTCTCAAGCAAGGAGTGAAACAGGATATTAAAAAAAAAAAAACCTGCCGGTAACTCATCCTCACCCTGAGCACAAAGTAATGCTAAAAGTATTTGAAGCCAGTGGTCCATTAAGAGGAACTATAACAACATTCAAACTAAGTTCAGCTCTTAACTAGAAGGACTTAAACCCCCACAATAAAGACCAAAGAGTAGAAGGTCTGTGCTCATGGTCAGGTACAAATACTAGTTATCTCACTCTACTCTCCTACATATGATGTCTGAATTTCAATAAATAAAGGAAAAAACAAACAAAAACACCCTGCCTGACTGTCAAGAGACAAAACATTCATCAGAACCACACTCTGATGGGTCAGATGCCCAATATACCAAACAAAAAAGTTAAATGACTATGAGTCACAATGGGATATCAAAACACACCTATCATCAAAATGGCTAAAATTCTATTATGTTTTTTATTTTTATTTTTTAAATGTTTTATTTTTATTTTTGAGACAGAGACAGAGTGTGAGTGGGGGAGAGGCAGAGAGAGAGAAGGAGACACAGACTCCGAAGCAGGCTTCAGGCTCTGAGCTGACAGCACAGAGCCTGACACGGGGCTTGAACTCACAAACCATGAGATCATGGTCTGAGCCGAAGTAGGATGCATAACCGACTGAGCCACCTGGGCACCCCTAAAATAGCTAAAATTCTAAAAATAAAACTGATAATAGCAAATATGTACAATGACTGAAACTTTTACGTACTGTTTGTTGGTATGCAACATGATATAATCACTTGGAAAATGGTTTGTCATTCTCATAAAGTTAAACATGTATCTACATGTCTCAGCAATCCCACTCCTATGTATTATCCAAATGAATTAAACAATTATGTTCACACAAAAGCATACACAAACGATTACAGCAACTTTATTCACAAATGCTGAAAACTAGACACCTACGTGTTGTTCAACTGATAGACTGATAAACAAAATATGGTAAATCATACAGGGGCATATGACCCAACAATAAAAAAAATTAACTACTGAATTACATAACAGCATGGGTTAAGTTTAAATGTACTTGTCTCAGTGAAATAATATAGGCAGATCCCAAACGCTATATATTGCAGTATTCCATTAATATGACAACTTGGAAAAGGAAAAATTATCAGAATGGAAAGGAGATTGGTGGTTGTTAGGGGTCCATACTGATGTTAATAAACAAATAAATGGAGAGAGGGACAACTCATCCTTATAGAATAAATGTAGGCGGAATGAAGCTGATGAATGAAACTAGCCATTAGAACACTATAGTAACAATTGCTACCGGCAAGATCTATCAATGAATGCTAAAATTAGTGGACAAAAGTTTAAGGGGAAACAGGATATTTACATAGCCTCAAAGTATCCCCCCATATTTATTAATTATAAATAGAGAAATGGCAATTTCACAGTGAGGATACCTGGCAGATATCACCTAAACCAAGTCGCCAAAATCAACATCATCACTAATGAGAGATATTGTTGACATCACAAACCCCCTGGTATAATGCACTGAGAAAAGTCCATCACCTCTGTGGTGCTCTTCCCCCAAAGCGATAATCTCAATCTACTCATGAGAAAAATACCACAACGAATAAATTGAAGGACATTCTGCAGAAACCTGGGCAATGCTGTTGGCACTCCTAAATGTCAGGGTCATTCATGGAAAGGAAAGACTGTGAGGTTATCACAGTTGGAGGAGACTAAAGAGACATGGCAATTTAATGCAATGGGGGACCCTCCATGCGATCCTGGAATAGAACAAGGAGACTAGTAGAAAAACTAGCAAAATTCAAATGAGGTTTGTAGCTTAGTGAAGAGTACTGTGCCAAGTTTATTTCTCAGTTTGGGTAACTATACCTTTGCGACATAAGATGTTAACGTTGGGGGGAAATTGGGTTAAACATCTACAGGAACAATCCTATCTCTGCAACTCTTCAGAAGTCTCCAGTTGTTTCCCAAAAAAGTTTAAAATTACTATAATTAATATGTTAAAAGTTCTAGTCAAAATGGTAGACATCCATAAAATCATAGGGAATTTCAACAGATCGATGAAAAGTAAAAAACAAACAAAAAAAACCCCGAATCAAACAAAAATGATACCATATACAAGGATTGCCTTCGAGAAGCCTACTACTAGACTTGCTGCAGCTGAAGGAAGAATCCATGAGCTTACAACAGATCAACATAAATGACCCACGCTGAAACAGAAAGAAAAAATAGTGAAAAACAAAGTGCAATACAGTATCAAAGAGGTCTGGGACAAAATCAAATGATCTAATATAGTATCATTAGAATTCTGGAGGAGAAGAGAGAGAATAAGGAACAAGAAATATTTTAAGGAAGAATGACTGAAATATTTTTAAAATCACTGAAAAGTGTCAAACCACAGATTCCCAAGGGTAAAGAGCCCAACAGGCAAGAGAAATACTGAAATGCTGGCGTGGAGGGCAAATTAAAACCAAAGACCATAGCATCTTTATCTATGAAAAATGCTCTTGAAAATGAAAGTCAAAGGAAAAGAATTTTGAAGCAAACAAGCCGACAGACTTGTTGATGGCAAAACTTCACTACAAAAAGATGTCAGAAGTTCTTCAGCTGGAAGGAAAATGGTATCAAGTCTTAACCTGGGTCTGTATAAGTTAACAGAATGCATCAGAAATGGTAAATACATGGGTAAATGTAAAAGCCTTTTTTCCTTATTTTTAAGCTCAAGAGGTAGGAAAATGATTCCTTACCACAAAAATAATTACAATATTTGTGGGTTTATAGCTTCCATATAGGAGATAATCTAAAATAAATGGTTGTAAACTTTTTCAATTGTAAATAAAGTGGTATAATACTATTTAAAGATAGACCAGCAACATTAGCCAAAAAAATAAATAACCCAGATATAGCAAATATAGTGGTGGAAATGAAGTAAAAAATATTTCAGTGATGCAAAAGAAGGCAGGAACAAGTAAATAAAAAGTAAATAAGATGAGAATAATAGCAAACATTTAAACTACATCATATAGATAATTATTTTCATGTAAATAGTGTTAACAGCAATTCAAAGTCAGAAATTATCAAAGTAGATTTTTAAAGAACTCTCAAGTGGGGCACCCGCGTGGTCAGTCGGTTGACTGTCTAACTTTGGCTCAGGTCATGATCTCATGAGCTTCGTGTCGGCCTCTGTGCTAATGGCTCAGAGCCTGGAGCCTGCTTCAGATTCTGTCTCCATCTCTTTCTACTGCACACCACCCTCCCACCCACTCAAGCTTTCTCTCTCTCTCTCAAAATATAAATAAACATTAAAATTTTTTTAAAAAAACCCTCAAGTATATGTTTATCAGTAACACAAATTAAAGACACAGATAAAAGTGAAAGAATGAAAATGATATACCATGCCTAAAACCATAAGAGAGCTGGAGCGGTAATTTTTATATTAGACAAATTAGACTATGAAATAAAAAATATTACAAGAGATACAGAAATACGTCATAATATTATAGGAGATCCTCATTACCAAAAGGCGAAGAAATTGGAAGAGCTAAAAAGCACAGGAGACAATTTATTTTTTATAGTCTTTTTTTAAATGTTTGTTTATTTTTGAGAGAGATCTCAAGCGGGGATGAGTCAGAGAGATAGGGAGACAGAGGATCCCAAGCAGGCTCTGAGCTGACAGGGGTGAGCCCAGTGTGGGGCTCCAACTCACAAACGGTGAGATCACAGACTGAGCTGAAATGGGACACTCAACTGACTGAGTCACCCAGGCGCCCCAACCACAGGAGACTATTTTTTTATTATTATTTTTTTAATGTTTTATTTCTGAGAGAGAGAGAGGGACAGGTGAGCAAGGGAGGGTCAGAGAGAGAGGGAGACACAGAATCTGAAACAGGTGCCAGGCTCCGAGCTGGCTGTCAGCACAGAGCTGGATGCGGGGCTCGAACCCACGAGCCGTGAGATCATGACCTGAGCTGAAGTCGGATGCTTAACCAACTGAGCCACCCAGGCGCCCCAGAGGAGACAATTTAAAGAGGGCTCCCCATGACCAAATCTATGACACTTTGAGCAACAAAATGAATAATAATGAATTATTGAAAGTAATGGGTTATTACTGAGGAGCAACAAAAAAGAATCAATGAGTCTACACTGGTGTGTGTGTGTGTGTGTGTGTGTGTGTGTGTGTGTGTTTATGTATTAAAAGAGAGGACAGGAAGGAGAGAGAAGGAAAGTTCTTCCTCAGGTAACAGAAAGCTCCCTCTATGTGTTTATTTGCTAATAAGGATTTTCTGTCCTTTCTCCTCCTCTCTGGACAGCAGGACTTTCCCTTTTTCTAGGTAAGTCATTATGGAGCAACCCACATGCTCTGGGGAGGTACCCATCCTCAGTATGCTTCCGTGTTTCCAGTAAAGAAAATGAAAGGTTCAGGAGGTGAGCACACATAGCGCCGTGCGGTCACAATACCATTTAGGCGGGACTTCACGATGTTCAAGGCTATCTTGATTTTTGCAATGAACTTAAGAGATATACGAGGTGAGGGACTATTCCCATTTTGCAAACTGGGAACAAGGCTCACAGACTCAAGTAAACTTCCAAGATGTAATTAGAGATGAAATCTGATGAGTCGGTGCACCGTTTCAGGAGATAGATTCTCTGGAAGGTTTTGTCCTTAGGGGAGGAGTGCTTATAATAGTCCAGTATATTCCAGCCACCCGCAGCACACGGCAGCAGTTGCAGAGCCCAGCACGAGGCAATCCGGAGGCGCCAACCTGAGCAAGTTTCGTATGCAAAGGCCGTGCTCCATTTCTGCCGCTAATTTGCTCTGTGGCTAATTAATAACAATGCAATAGGAGTTTTCTTGTCCATTTATACAACTGAAAGCATAAAACATCGAGTCCCATCATGCAGACAGTTAAAAAGAAATAGGGTTAAATCAGAATCTAAGGACACAGAATTTTTTTTGCTTTTGATCTCATGACCACTTCTAGACTTTAAAGTAGGATTTGCATGTGGCAGTTGGAATCCGGAGTCTGGGTTATTTGCAATATATGAAACACTGTGAGCGAGCAGTGAAGTTTACATTTGCAATGAGATCTTCCTCTGAAAGGATTGAGCCTGAACTACTATTTAACTTTCCATGTTTGGAAAAGGAACTGAAAAAGGCACTTAAATCCCTTTTCCCCCATTTTTGTAATATGAGTCAAACTTCAGGAAAGCTCTCCTCTTTCCCCACACAAAGAAAATTTTTATGTTCCTATCTGGTGTAGAGCTATCTAATGACCAAGGAAAATCCCCAGATCTTTTTTTCCTGGAAAAGCCACTTGTTTTAATGGAACAGTCAGCCTGTCAGGGAGAACACAGCAAACTTAATTGGCAGCCATAGAGCAGATGTCCCTGGGTCTGTTCATGCACCTGATACGGCTAAAACATTATTGAAAGGCCAACATGTGGTTTTTAAATTGCAGGGAACTGAATATTATGAAAACTCCACTCATAATTTGCGACATCATTTAGTATTTCACAAACTATTATTTCCCAGAGTATTCTGTGAATAAAGGCATCTCAGAGAGGAATTGAAAACGTTCTTTACGGTATGTGTTCTGGACACTCAGTTTCTCGATGCAATCCCAGCTGACTCTCGACTTTAGAAAGTTAGGACTTCCCACGTTTGGGCTGTTCAACATCAATATTCTGAAGTATAATGCTTTGTTTTCAGCCAAGTGCTCTCTTACTTATCATTCATTCATCCACTCATTCAAAAAATACTGTGTGTCTCCAAAATACAAGGTACTGTGAGGAAAGGAAGACTATTTACCAAACCTCTTCCCTTATGGAACTTAAATCTAGAAAAAGGGTAACACCAGCATGTATTTGTAAAACAGACTGGTGTAATCTGGTAATGACAGATGAGAAGTACTCCTTGCCCCTGGGGATGCTAAGGAGAAAGGGATCCCATGGGTATGGGTACCTTTTTGAAAGCTTTGGGGATGACAGAGCACTTGCCCTGAGCTCTGAAGGATGGGGAGGATTTCACAGGTGCAGCTGTAGGATAGTGCCATGGCAACCGCATAAACAGTGGTGTCCAGGCAGAAACGTGTGACGAGTATGCCAACAGTCTATCTAATTGAAATTGTAACGTCGACGACCACGGTGATCTACTGCTGCTCAAATTACATTGAACTATTTGGTTTCCTATAACACATTGGCCCCAGCATTCCAATAATTTTGAATGGTTAATGGTTTCATGCTCTTCCTATTAGAACTCCTCCAAGGGAATAAAACAGTGAACAATACAGTAATGTATTTCAACATTTAATAAATACGAACCGCCTTCTCTTGAATGTAATAAAAACCCATGATCCTCTTTGCTAAATCTCTGACAGAGTCTGGTATTGACAGATGAGAAACACGTATTTTGCTTTGATAGAATGTTCCATGACATTAGGACTTCTGTATGTTAAACTGAGGGCCACTAAATTGTCTAGGCTTTTGTTTCCTAACCTGCAAAGCAGGGACTTAGATCACTTGATCCAAATAACGCCTCCCAGCTGTATGATTCTCTGAACACTCCTTACCTCAATCGCCCACAGCTCTATATTATTAGTTGCTATCTAGATACTGTCCAAATGCAACAAATTCTCAAACATCAGTGCCCGACTGTACCACGAAACCCAATAATTTTACAGAACCATCATTTTTCAAGTCAGAAGACAAGAAGGTGCCCAGACACAGAAGCCACAAAAGCCATCTGGGGATCGTGCTGGGAACGCCCACAGGAACCCTCTAGCTCTAGCCTGAGGGGGAAAGAAGCTTAAAGGCGCAGAGGAAGCAGATGTCCTGGGGAGGGAAGTACACGGACTGTGAATAGGAAATGTGTTCTGTTCCCAGCTCTGCCACAGACTCGCTGTGTGACTCTGGGTAAGTCCTTTCATCGTTCTGGGCCCCCCTTCTCTGGCTATGAAGAAATTGACCCAAGTAATGCCTCAGATCCACCTTGGCTCCGTGAAACTCTTTGATTCTATGTGAGACACACAGTTCACGGTCTTGGTGCTAAACCACAGCAATAATGGTCAGATTCACCAGAAAACACAGATTATTTTAAACAGACAGTTCAGGAAGTCTCTCCCTGTTAGCACTTCTGTTCCAAGCCGGTTCCCCGCTTTTATTGCTGATTTGTTCCCAGTCATGTAGGTGCTCCTGCTTTTCTTCTGAGCCCTTCCGGGAGGACTTCTGAAGCTCATTCTCCAGTTCCAGTCAGTTATGTGGGAAACAAGGCTGTTGATACTTCCCTTTGCTGAAAACGGAATGTATTCAGCCCGGAGCCCCCAGTTATTACCCTGGAAGATAAGCGGAAAAATAATTGAAACTCAGAACAGCTGCAGTCCCTAGTAGGTCCTTATATTTCTAGTAATTAAGTCCTAACGGGAACTTCGCAAATGTGAGTCCTTTCATTTGTTTGCAAAGGTCATGAAACCACCCCCCAAAATAAATGGAGGTCATGACAGTTTCTAGAACACATATATTTATGAAACAATTACTAGCAGAAAGATGATCTTCTTGGCATTAAGGTCACTCTTATCCTTACTTTATAGGAGTTCTGTCCCTGGGGGAAAAAAAGGAAACCAAAACAAAATTCTCATTTGTCAAGAAAGTTTAGCTTCATTTTTTTTTTTTTTGCTTATCTTCATTCATTTATTCACTGACTCACTCATTCATTGAAAGAAAGCACCTGGCCTCAGGGGCACCTGGTTTACAAGTTCTGGTTTTCTAGTTCAGGGACCCAGGTGAGAGTACATTCACTAACTAGTTCACCAGTACACTCTGAAGGTCAATGATCGCCTCCATTTGCCTATGAATTTGCTCATTAATGACCTATGCTATTATAATGGTCACTGCCTCTTATCCTGCCCTTATTCTCTCTGTCTCTCTGTCTCTGTCTCTGTCTCTCTCTCTCTCACACACACACACACCATGATTTTAAAAAGAATTTTAGAAGTTTTTATCATGTTACTTTCTTGTGAGAAAATGAAACAATTTACATATTCATCCCCACTTCATTTATTAGTTGGTTAAAATGACTCTAAGCCACACACTCGAATGAATTCTAAGGCAAAGAAAGGTATGTATGTAATAGGGTAGATAAGAAATAGTTATAAAGCTAAAGAAGAATCAAAAATTAAAAAGCCTGTGGGGACGCCTGGGTGGCTCAGTTGGTTGAGCGTCCGACTTCAGCTCAGGTCAGATCTCACGGTTTGTGGGTTCAAGCCCCACGTCGGGCTCTGTGCTGACAGCTAGCTCAGAGCCTGGAGGCTGTTTCAGATTCTGTGCCTCCCTCTCTCTCTGCCCCTCCCCCACTCATGCTCTGTCTGTCTCAAAAATAAACTATAAAAAATTAAAAAAAAATTAAAAAGCCTGTGAAAATAACAGGAAAGAAGCTAAAGGCCCTCCAGAGATGCCATCGAACAAGCACAAGCTGGTAGACTCTGGGGCCCAGGCTTTCAGAGGCGTCCTGACTCGGTGGGTGGCAGTGCTCCCTGCAATGGAAGCAGTTCGAATGCTCTCAGCTTTAAAGTCTGGAGGGCAGCCGAAGGACTGCTGAGGAGCGCTATACAGTCAGAGCGGCTGGCTGGGGCTGACCTGCTTCAGCGGACCCTAGCTGCAATCCTAGAAAGTAACTAGTTTTACTATATTTTTATTAATAAAAAATATTTTAGAATTAAAGTTTACACAATTGAGAAACTTTCTCAGAGTCCCAAAATTTTGACTCTGTGCCTGAGTCGAACTCACACTCCGCTCTCCGCCACGCCCAGAGCAGATCTTGGCTCTGCAGCCTTCAGGCACACGCAGAGGCATTGCTCCAAGTGCTTTGCTCTTCCAACACCCCCAGGTCTATCGGACCCTTCCTCACACACTCAGTAAGTCCTTGCTTCCCATTCACCTCTCCTACTAAATGCTGCAAACTCCTCTAGGAACTTCAGATTGGATTGACTCATTGCACACTTAATAAACTATAGGTTTTTGGTATCTTCTAAATACTGGCATCTCCCTATTTGCCTTACACTTTCCCTGTACTTTGCCTGTATTGCAGATAAATCCTTTCCCTATAGTCTGCTTTTTTTTTTCTCATTAAACTTGTGTTTTAATGGGTCTCAACATTCCGTGACAGAATTTTGGTCAAGTTGTTTCCATTAAAAAGTACCGATTTTTAAAACTAACAACTTAAAACTGCCCCCCCCCCACACACACACAAAACAAATGGTCCACAAAACATTATTCTCCTTTCCTTCTGGAGGTTTTACGATGCATTGTTATCATTAACCAGTCTTACTATTAAACCTAAATGGCCAATTGACACAAACAGTTCTGAGACCGTTCTTCCACCACTGATTAAGACTGGGGTGCAGGACCCTCCTGCACTGTTGGTGGGAATGTAAACTGGTGCAGCCCCTCTGGAAAACAGTGTGGAGGTTCCTCAGGAAACTAACAAGAGAACTCCCCTATGACCCAGCAGTAGCACTGCTAGGAATTTACCCAAGGGATACAGAAATGCTGATGCATAGGAGTACATGTACCCCAATGTTCATAGCAGCACTGTCCACAATAGCTAAAACATGGAAAGAGCCTAAGTGTCCATCAACGGATGAATGGATCAAGAAGATGTGGTTTATCTATACCATGGAATACTACATGGCAAAGAGAAACAATGAAATCTGGCCTTGTGTAGCAACATGGAGGGACCTTGAGGGTGTTATGCTGAGCGAAATAAGTCAGGCAGAGAAGGACAAATATCATACGTTTGCACGTATAGGAGGCTTAGGAGGAACTTGACGGAGGAACAAGGGGGAGAAGAAGGGCGGAAATGGTGGGGGAAAGGGAGAGAGGCAAACCATGAGAGACTCTTGAATGCTGACAAAAACTGAGGACTGATGGATGTGGGGGGGAGGGGGGAGGGGCATGGAGGAGGGCACTTGTGGGGATGAGCACTGAGTGTTATGTGGAAACTAATCTGACAATAAACTATTTGTAAAAAAAAAAAAAAAGACTGGGGTGCAGGTATTGGGGGTAATATTCATTTAGCCTCCTGAGCTTTCTGGGCAGACCTGGTGACCTTGCCGGCTCCAGATGCCTTCTTGTCCACTGGTTTGATGACACCCACAGCAAGTGTCTGTCTCATGTCATGAACAGCAAAGCCGCTCAGAGGAGGATAGTCAGAGAAGCTCTCAACTTCTTCTTGCCAGAAACCACGTCAACGATGGCAGCATCACCAGATTTCAAAACTTGGGACCAACTTCCAACTTTTTTCCAGAACGACAGTCAATCTGCTCTTTTAGCTCAGCGAACTTGCAGGCAATGTGAATTGGGGGATAGTCCAGCACAGGCACATAGCCAACACTGAGTTGGCCTGGATGGTTCAGGATAATCAACTGAGATGTGAAGCCAGCTGTTTCCATTGGTGGGTCATTTTTGCTATCACCAGCCACATTGCCACAACAAACACCTTTGACAGATATGTTCTTGACATTGAAGCCCACATTGTCCCCAGAAAGAGCCTCACTCAAAGCTTCATGGTGCATTTCAACAGACTTTACTTCAGTTGTAATGTTGGCTGGGGTAAAAGTGGCCACCATGCAGGTTTGAGAACACCAGTCTCTACTCAATCCACAGGGACCGTACCACCAATTTCGTAGACATCCTAGAGGGGCAGATGCAAGGGCTTGTCAGTTGGATGAGGTGGTGGCACAATGCAATCCAGAGCTTCAAGCAGTGTGGTTCCACTGGCATTATCTTTACGGGTGACTCTCCATCCCTTGAACCAAGGCATGTTAGCACTTGGCTCCAGCGTGTTGTCACTATTCCAACCAGAAACTGGCTTAAATGCTACTGCTTCAGGGTTATAGCCAATTTTCTTAATGTAGGTGCTGACTTCCTCAACAATTTCCTCGTATCTCTTCCGGCTGTAGGGTGGCTCAGTGGAATCCATTTTGTTAACACCAACAATAAGCTGTTTTACACCCAGTGTGTAAGCCAGAAGGGCATGCTCACATGTCTCCCCAGTCTTGGAGATACCTGCTTGGAATTCACCAACACCAGCAGCAGTGATCAGGACAGCACAGTCAGTCTGAGATGTGCCTATAATCATATTTTTGATAAAGTCTCTGTGTCTTGGGGCATCAATGATGGTCACATAGTACTTGCTGTTCTCAAATTTCCACAGGGAGATGTCAAAGGTGATATCATATTCACATGCGGCTTTCAGTTTATCCAAGACCCAGGCATACTGGAAGGAGCCCTTTCCAATCTCAGCAGCCTTCCTCTCAAATTTTTCGATAGTTCTTTTGTCGATCCCACCACATTTGTAGATCAGATGACCAGTAGTCGTAGACTTGCCCGAATCTACGTGTCCAATGGCGACGATGTTGATATCAGTCTTTTCCTTTCCCACTTTGGTTTAGGTTTAGTGGTGGTTTTCACAACACCTGTGTTCTGGCGGCAAACCCGTTGTGAAAAAACAAAAAGCTACAGTCTGCTTTTCAAGATCTAAAGAAAAGGTACAAGATTTTGAGTTCAAGTAGGTCCTCTCTTCCTCTCTTTTTTATTTCTTTTTCTAAATAGGCCATCCCTGGCCGTAGCATCTGGAAATAAAACAACATCTGATATAAGGAATGTAAATAGTGTGTGTGTGTGTGTGTGTGTGTGTGAGAGAGAGAGAGAGAGAGAGAAGAGAGAGAGGGAGACAGAGGGAGAGATGTGTATGGATTAGTCTGTGGTATGAACTTCAAAATTTTAAATTTATTATAAATTATTCCAGACTTTAAAAAGTCTATGAAGAATTGTATAATAAATGCCCACATACTAATTCTCTATCTTAAGAAATAAAATTTTTCAAATACAATTCAATTGCTCTAACGGTCCACTTCGTAAATACTTCGTGATAAATTGAATACAAATTATAGTACCTGCTGCCATTTCATTTGTAAATTAACCTTCCATTTTCAAGTTACCTTTTAAAATTTCCGTGTTAAATTAACTTTTGAAGATTTACTTTCAGTAACAAAAGGTTCTGTCATCTTCTGTGACCTAGTTCTGTGTGGTCTTGGATGTCTCTCTGTCACTTCACATTCAAACAACCAAAACCAGAAATTACCAACTTCCCTACCAAACTGCCTTCCCTATGTGTTTCCTCATTTTGTAAGATGCACTGCAATTTTCCCCGGTCACCCAGGTTTACCGGGCTGGATCATGAAAGAGTCTTTCCTTTGCAGTCCCCCGCCCCACCCCACCCCCGCCCCTCTGCCAATATCTAATTAGTCCCCAGGTGCTGTGGCTTCATTTCTCTGTGTTGGTTCCGTGTCTTCACTCCTCTGCCACCCTCTAGGCCAGTGGTTCTCAAACTCTTGTCCGAGAGCCCATGAGAGTCCTTAAGAATCTCCCAGAGTGTCGGGAGGTCAAAACACTGTGATTATATCATGGTCTCATTTGCCTTTTTCACTTGTTCTCACAAGCGTCCAGTGGAGTTTTCCAGAGACCACATGTCACGTGATATTACAATGGACTGAAGATGTGACAATTGAATGTATGACAGGCCAGCTGGATTCCAGTAAGCCAGACAGTAAAGAAATTTGCAAAAGCATAAATGAGTGCCACTCTTCTTACTACGGTTTTTGCTTTATTTTTTTCTTAAAAATGCTCTTAATATATATACATGCTTATTATTTTTAACAATAAAATATTTTTAAATTTCTGCTTGAATTTCAAGTACAATGAACACAGAGAGAGAAAACCCACATAAGCGAAAGTACTTTGGAGTCCTCTAACATCTTGATCTCCGTCAATAGTCCCAAGGTCAAAACTGTGAGAAAAGATCTGCTCGTCTTTGTCTTCACTGACTCAGCTCTTCTGGCCGGTGCAACATCTTCTCAATGGTTTTCTTTTTCTGTCTGTCCGCACATGGCCACCAGATCCACCTTCTGAAGGAAATGCCTTTTTTTTTTTTTTTTTTTACAAATAGTTTATTGTCAGATTAGTTTCCACATAACACTCAGTGCTCATCCCCACGAGTGCCCTCCTCCATGCCCATCCCCCCTCGCCCCCACATCCATCAGTCCTCAGTTTTTGTCAGCATTCAAGAGTCTCTCATGGTTTGCCTCTCTCCCTTTCCCCCACCATTTCCGCCCTTCTTCTCCCCCTTGTTCCTCCGTCAAGTTCCTCCTAAGCCTCCTATACGTGCAAACGTATGATATTTGTCCTTCTCTGCCTGACTTATTTCGCTCAGCATAACACCCTCAAGGTCCCTCCATGTTGCTACCCATGGCCAGATTTCATTCGTTCTCATTGCCTTTTTCTAGGATATCATTTCCTTCTCAGAATCCATTGCTGTAGTAACCGTTAAT
Organism: Hyaena hyaena; assembly: GCF_003009895.1. Classification (NCBI taxonomy): domain Eukaryota; kingdom Metazoa; phylum Chordata; class Mammalia; order Carnivora; family Hyaenidae; genus Hyaena; species Hyaena hyaena. The sequence goes on along the minus strand of NW_024080771.1, from coordinate 1,645,220 downwards.
TCCTCTACAGTTCTCCAGTTTTATCAAGTACAACTTGTGCCCCCAAACCTCCACTTTAGACCGCCCCCCTGGTCAGGCCAGTTGCTCTGACCCCAGAACATACTCTCGTCCACTTCCCAACGTTTGTTTAGATTGTTCTGTCTCCCAGCCCCTCCTTGGGCCAGGCACCTCTCCTCTGCCCAGTCCAAGGCAGCAGAGAGAAGTATAAAGAGTCTGTGCTATGGAGTCGGCCTTGAATTCCATCTACTTCTTGTCAGCTACATGGTAGAGGCAGTTTACCTTCTGGGACTGTAAAGTAGAAAATGAAATTCAGTGGTACCTACTTCACATGGCTGTGGTCAAGATGACATGAGATCAGGTATTCAGTAAGTGTTAGGCAATGCTATTATGCAAATCCTGCTTCTAAGAGTCCAGCTTTTCTAGCAGTCTTCTCCGACATCATCTGTTCTCTCTTTTACTTTGCTTACTGGAAAGGAAGATTCTAACTCACACATCTTGGACTTCTCCAAGTGAGATACGAAGGCACCATGTGAACTAACTCTACTCTTCTCCCTCTCTTTCCGCATATGTGCCTGTTTCCTTGGACCTACCCAGTGCTGTTACACCTGACTCAATAAATTCAATATGTGTGTCACCGTTCCTCTGCGTTCCATAAAGTCATGCCCATAAACCATTTCTCAGCTGGCAAGGCCACATAAAATGCATTTGAGCTATAAGCTTTCATTCATCTTTCCCTCTCAGCACAGTGAGGCCAAGTCTTCCTCGAGGATAATAAATCCATTCATTTGAAAAAGCAAACTCAAACAGGAAACATTTTATACAGAGAAACAGATCTGATGATAGAATCATCCAAACGACACAAAAATGAGGCCAAAGGCTGGTTGATTCTGGCTGCAAATTAATCCTACTGTGACATGACCTTTAGCTATCCGCCACTTCTTAGAAGTTTGCTGAGAATTTACAGAGCTTGAAACCCTCAGTTAGGGCTCTGTCAGTTAGGGGTGGATTGTTACATGGTGTGGAAAAGCCTTTGACGTGGAGTCCAGACTTGCCCTGACTTGCACTGAGATCATGGATGGCTGTCTCATGACTGTGCATTGGTCCTTTGGCTTCTGGAAATCAGCTGTATGGTTTGCTAAGTGATTCACGGTTGTTTCAGGATCAAATGAGATAAACAGATCTCATTGATAAGATTTCTATGTAATGCTGAAATCCACCTAACATGAGAAATACCTTAGAAGTTAAAAGTCTGGAAGATTTGTATGCTGGTCTTGAGATACTCCAATATTTCTAAAGTCCTGAGATATTTCCAAGATACCTGGATATTTCCAATATTTCTAGATACCTCTATATTCATAAATGACATAAAAACACAAAGATATTTGTCTTAATAAATAATTATATTCCAGAGTCATGATTATGTCTCAAGGTCATTATAATATTGTTAAAGGCAGATACCAGATCTTTGGTAAGATATAAAATATGGCTAATTAAGAAAAATAGCATTTTTCTCCACATTTTTTGAGAGAGCTCTACAAAGGCCAAAGTGGGAAAAGTCCATACCCACATAACACTTTAATATTTTAGATCAAATAAGTCTTTTTCTTATTACCTTAGAGAGGCTGCATGGGAGAGTGGCTGAGAATGCAAGTTCCAAATAGAGCCAGGCTGCCCAAGGTCAAAGCCTGGTTTTGCTACATAAAAGCTAGGTGACTGAGCAAGTTCTTTAACTTCTCTGTGTTTCAGTTATCTTACTGGTAAAACAGGCACCATTAATATTTACCTCATAGATTTGTTGTGAGATTACAGGTTTATGACTCTTATTTTCATCATCATATCTCCAGGCCAAAATAATCTAATTTCTATTCTATTTTTTAAAGTTTATTTATTATGAGAGAGACAGAGACAGAGACAGAGACAAACACTCACAAGCTGGGGAGAGGCAGAGAAAAAATCCCAAGCAGGCTCTGTGCCATCAGCACAGAGCCCTATGCTGGACTTGATTTCATGAACTGAGATCATGACCTGAGCCTAGATTAAGAGTCAGATGCTTAACCTACTGAGTCATCCAGGCACCCTTCCCCTCCCCCCAATAATCTGATTGTTTGAAGCAATGGGTTTGAATATAGAGAGTGTCAGTATCTTTGAGTAACTAAAGGAATTCAGAGAAAACGATCACTCGGTGATATCATTCCCATGAAAAAGCAACTTCCTCCTGAAGTTCCCAAGGCAGAGCTGAGAGGTCCAGTGTTTTTAAATAAGCTCTGGTATAGACATGGTGTAGTGCGGTGCTTCTCAAACCATCTGCAGTGAAGAACCAATTTCATGCTTTATTTTCAACTTGTGGATCAGTACTTCTGTCAAATACAACAAAAATACTGTGGCATTGTCAAACTGCTATAGAAGCTTCTGAATGCCTTTTCTCCTTTTCTTTATCTCATCATGCACCAAGAACAGAAAATTCACCGACCAGCATGCTTTGAGGAGTCCTGGCCTAGTGGACACTTAGTCTTCTTCCTGGACGCCTCTTATCTAAACTGTCTTCCTAGGTTTAGGGAGTTTCCTTTTGAGACAGAGCCCCCCATTCCATTCTAGAACCTGAAAAGGTTAGTTACTTACATTTACAAGTCTTCTATACAACTAAAATGTGGGCACCTGAAGCCAGGTAGTGTTAGTCAAATGCAAAGAGCCCAGACTTTGAATCAGAAGCCATAAACTGAAGAAGAGGGGACTGTGCAGAATCCATTTCGGCGAGGCTGCCTGCAGATACATCTAGTTCCCAGAGGCAGGAGTGCCAACGCTTCCAACAGCGGTGTCCCGGATCTATGACTGGTGATTCGCTATCTGTTGCTGGGTAACAACTTACCCCCAAACGTAATGGCTTTAGACAACGATAAATATTTCTTACTCCTATGGTGTGGGCAAAAATTCAGAGCAGCACATGTGTGTGGCCCTGGACAAGTCCTTCAGAAATTTGGAGGGAAGACATTAGTGGGGGTTGCAGTCATCTTCAGGTGCACTTCCTTCCAAGGTGACTCACTCACCTGGCTGGTAAGTCAGTGCTGGCTGTTAGCAGGGGGCCATCGTTCCTCTCCACAGGGCTCCTTGCATATCCTCAGAGCGTGACCCCTCTCCCTTCGTCTCTGCCTGTGCAATCTCAGAGACCGAGTAGAAGCTTCAGTGTCCTCTACAACCTAGCCTCAGGAGTCACACACTGTCACCTCTGCAAACTACTAGCCACACAGAGCATCCCTGCTTTGATGTGGAAGGAGATTGCACAAGCAGGATACCAGGATATGAGACTGACTGATGCCATCTTGGGGAACCGGGTACCCATCAGGCTGTAGGATCTATACCTCCCTGGGACTGGCAGTTGGTCTGGAGAGAACTGAAATGTCTCTAAGCCTGGTTCTCTGAACCTCTCAGGGACTCACCGAGTTACTAAATATCCTTTAATCAAATTTCTTCTAAATTAACCAGAGTTGGTTTCAGTTGCTTGCAATTAAAAACTGATGTATTTGGGGGAAAAGAGTTAGGAACTCTTTTCACCTATTTTTTTGTTTACCTATCTTCCTGGAAAGCCATCTAGTATCTTTCTGCCACATGAAAAGTTGGGTTATGTAACATTAGAATATACACTCTATTTCCAAGCCAGACTATAGCCTTGCCTCGTGGTGATTCAACTTTCACTGCAGAACTTATAGCCTGGCCTTTAGGTAGAGTTGTTAGTACCCCTGTGAAGATAGGTTTCCACAATTATGGTTTAACTCCAAAAGCTTCACTCAAAATAACTGTATTAGCAAAGTTATCTTTAAATATATGCAGCAGCATGTTTTTCAGATAATCTTTTTGGTTTAAGAAAATCTCATGACAAACGAGATTGGGAAAAGCATTACAGGGTAGCTCAGGCGTGCGTGAAAATAAAGCACGGAGAGCCACTTAGCAAACTGCCCGACCTTACCTACCATAAGGGAACGTACATACACATACTCCATAACCCACCCCCTCCACTCTTCTGTTTATACCCAAAAGAAATTCATGCACATGTTCACCGGAAGAGGTGTACGACCGTGTTCCCACCAGCACTATTATCCAGACACAAAAATAGTGCATACCGCGTATTTCCATGTATACAAAGTATTACAAAACACAGGCAAAAGTAGTTCATGATGTTGGAAGTCAGGGTTCTGGTTACTCTTAAGGGTAGGTTAGGATATTGACTAGCAAAGAACGAAAGAAGGGCTTCTGAGAAAATGCTCTGGTGATGATCTGGTTCTTGCCAGGAATGCTGGTTGCACAGGTGTATTTAATATCAAGCTGTACACTTATGGATTGTATATATTACTATGTAGATTTCCTTTCAAAGAAAATTTTACTTCATACACATAATAGGGACATTAGTCTTTTTATCTTCCATGGCTTTTAAAAATTATAACTAAGGAGTGCACTTGTGATGATGAGCACTGAGTAATGTACGGAACTGTTGAATCACTATATTGTACACCTGAAACTAATATAACACTGTGTTAACTAACTGGAATTAAAATTAAAACTTAAAAATACAAATACAGGGACATTCGCTTGTCAGGAGTTCAGTCAGTTAAGCGCCTGACTTTTGATTTTGGCTCAGGTCATGATCTCAGGGTTCATGAATTCGAACCCACCCCCCCGCCAAAACACTCCTGCTTGGGATTGTCTCTCCCTCTCTCTGTGTCTCCCCTGCTTGCAATCTGGAGCTTTCTTTCTCCCTCTCAAAATAAATAAAAAATACAAATACAAAAAACATAAATTTTCCTTATGACTTTAATTTCTAAAACTTTCATCTACCAAAATGAACTCATTGCTTTCCTTGCCCCACTAACTCAATGTTCTTATTTACAAAATCATTTGCATATGAAAAGCTTCCTTTTAAAGGTAAAGAAATGAGGGGAAACTTTTTCCCTTTTTCTAAAATGGAGAAGTTGATTCTTCTCTGTTACAGTTTAGACTCCATTACTTTTTAAACTTGGCAAAGAAACAGCCCGAGAGGAATTAGCCGGGACAACCTGAGTAAGCGATGACGGAGCTGCAGTGAATGTTTGGACTTGAAGTGCTATATATAACCGTAACCAATGTGTTTAAACCGATTCTAGCAGCACCGAGCAACACCTGTGATGCGCGCCCCTTTGGATGAAAGTTGTGGCTAACTTGTTTACTCGACTGAATTTCCTGACCTTTATTTTAACATGAGCCTTGAAGGGGGAAAAATGTTCCTTGCAAAAACATTTTATCTGAAACCTGGAAAAAGCTGTAAAGGACAGTTCAACTATTCTGTGACACTACGTGGGTTAGCCTTTTGCCCTAAAACTCAGCACTGAAAATGCCTTCTCCAAAAGTTCTCTGAACAAACCCAGATACATCTGACGATCACAAATAATTTTGTGACAAGATAGACCTTTGGTGTAGGGAAGCATTCAGATGTAAGAACTTCCTTTTTAGGATTCTGTACTCTTATTGAAGATCTTGCTCCAGAGCATGCCTGGACCTTGCAACAGCAACAACTTACTATCAGCCACCAGAACTTCATAAAGGACTCGTGTCACACGGGAATCATGCTCTGGGAATTATGCCAGCTAAAAAAAGAAAAAAAGTATCTACCAGGGCTGTCTCATCCAGTTACCTGCATTTTAGGTTTTATGATGGTTATGTCTGTGTCAGGGTATATGATATAGGATCCTTCTTAGATGGGTGGGGAGGAATAGTTCAGAAATGCTTGCGCTGGCCTAGGAGAAAGGGACACCGTGTATAAGAAAATGCCTCTCTCTCTGCCGGTTTACTCTCAAGCCTTTTATATTAAATGGTCTAGAAGTTTAAAATCCAATATCTGAGTGGTATGTTCTCATTTGTTCAGTAGTTCACTGAGCCACTAAAATGTTCCGCACAAAAGCACTTTTCTTTGGAACCCTGGGAAGAATTCATTAGGTCTGTTCAGTCATGTTCTAGGTTACTTGTGCACACCACTGGCACAGTCTCCATCTTACTCAACAGTCTTCCTTTTCTGTGTCTCTAGAAACCAGCCAGCTCCCCAGGACATAGCAGATTCTCAATAGATGGTTGATGAGCTCACGAACAAATGAATGATATGGGACCCTGAGCAGGAAGGGAGTCAGAGTCCTTGACAGAGTTATGAGCTGACAATATTGAATAGGGTGGACGTGAAGAAGACAAACTCAACTCTCAAGAGGGAGTAACCTCAGGACAGTAACTGGATTGAACAATGTTAACTCTGCAGATCCTGCTCTAGGCCAAGCTGATTCTGATTTCCGAGGCTTCGGAATCGCTGCTGAAAACCTCCTCTGTTCTCACGGCCAGACCTGCAGAGCCCTCTGGCTGGCTCCATTGCTGCCCCAAAGCTTTATGGCTTTGGGCAAATCGTCACTCATTCTGAGTCAGAAATATTTACAGAATATCTATTATGTGCCAGGCATTGAATCTTTTACTTAAGTGCTTAAATTCATTTATGTTCATAAAATGAAGATAAAAATACCTATCATGCAAGGTTATTGTAAAGTTAAATTAATTACAGTCTAAAATCCCTTAACATTTTATCTGGCGCAGAGGAGTTCAGAAGATGATAGATAGCTATTAATAGTGAATATAATAAAATGCAATTTATTACAAAACCTGATTGGGGAAACAGTACAGCAGTTCAAAGCCAAATACTGAATTTTTAAAAAAATGTGCAGTTTGAATATTTTCTGATTCTTTCTGAATAGTTGCCATTAATATTAGGTTGTAATTTAAAATGGGCTTTATCTTTGTATCTGACACAATATTATAAAACTACAATGGGATATTTCCATATTGCAAAACTCTAGTAATGATTCTATTAGCGTGACTGCCTGGATTTATAGTTGTGAAACACTCTTTCTCTCTTCTAAGAACCATTGTTGTGCCCCAGGGTAAACCAATCTCATCTGATATGAAGTGCTTTTCTGGCTAGAAGATCAGCGTTTTCCAAATGCTATGTGACAATCCATGCGTATGAATACTTAACGTAGGCCCCCTGAACCCAAAATGAACTCCCCCCCACCTGAAAATATTCAAGCTTCATCAGTGAAGGTAAAGACTTTACTTTCTATTACTAAACAAATAGTTCAACAGAAAATTAATTTAGTCATTTATGTTTTAGTGTCGATCAACTTACAAGGTCTTTTCCAAAGCAAGTACTGAAGGGTATGGAGTAAAGAAAGTTCCTAGAAGAAAATGGTTTTCAAGCCTTGGAGCTCAGACAGGAATGCCGCACGGTGGACAGAGTTGGGGGGACTGCCTGTAAGTAGGGACTGGGGTAAATGTGCTCAAAGTGGAGTTCAGGGTGCCTCCATGACACGCATTCATCTTTTAGAAATTTCCGGATAACCAAACTGATGATAACCAGAGCATCTACTCATCACAATTCATTAAATAATGAGACGCTTGTGGCAAAGGTGGTTCTTACACATTCCCTGGTCGTTTAAACTGTCTGGACTTAAATTCCCTGAGCTGCAAAGTAAGAATTGCATTAGACAATCCTTTGATAATCTACGATTCATTGATTGAGAGCTATATTCGAGGTTTTCAAGCTTTTCATGCATACGGATGAGTCTGCAACATGAAAAACCACTCCACGTGCAGATTCTTGGGCCACCTGCCGTAATGCCACTTTGCACGGTGTCTGATCCCGTCAGCATTTCCCCCATATTCCCGGAGCCCCACTATTCGGTTACTCCGGGTGACTTCCAATGGGCAGGGTCTGCCTCTCAGTGACAGGGGACTCCTGCCAGAACTATGGAGGTACACGTGGCAGGGAACACACACTCCCTGGAGGCAGCCCTCAGACAGAAAATGTCCATTGTCTCTCTCAGGATCCCATCCAGGATACATTGTTACATGAGAATCTAAGATCAGGTACTAATGTTGAGACCCGGTATAGAAGTACTCAAACCTCCTTGCCGCCTCAGAGGAATTATTCTGAGAATCATGCACCATTTCCCAGTGTTTCCCCCAAGGAACTAGCTCCCATGGTCCACACTGGAGCTCCATTAACAACTCACTCTGGAGCAGCGGAGTATCTTCCCTGTATGATTTTTCCCCAACGTTTCAAATACAAATTTCAACTTCAAAAGAAACATTGGAAAATCTAATTCTTCGGAGTTCTCTCACAACCTGAATATACCTTTCCTCCAGGCCCTGGATAGACTAACTAAGATTAGGTAAGTGTCTATTCTGATGCTCAGATATAGAAGGCATGTGCCATTATTTTTTATTTTTTTTTAATGTTTTTATTTATTTCTACGAGAGAGAGAGAGAGAGAGAGCGTGCGCGCGAGCAGGGGAGGGCCAGAGAGAGGGAGTCACAGACTGAAACAGGCTCCAGGCTCCGAGCTGGCAGTCAGCACAGAGCCCGACGCGGGGCTCAAACCCACGAACCGCGAGATCATGACCTAAGCGAAAGTCGACGCTTAACCGACTAAGCCACCCAGGAGCCCCAGAAGGCACGTGCCTTTAAACACAAAGCGAATAGAACAAAACCAGATAAATTCCAGTTCCTCAAAATGAACCATTCACCCCTAGTATAAAGAGAAATCCAGAGATGGAAAATTTCATGTGTGCTCACATTTTTCTAACAAAACTTGTTCCTTCCCCAAATTCCCCTAATAAATGTTCTTGTAACATAATATCTGATATCTAAAAATCCCCAATTTCATACTTGCATAATCTTATCAACAATTTTATTTCTTCAGTATTCTGTGTTTTGTAGGTTAAATACATAATTAGAAAAATGGCTTTCATCTGATTTTCTTACAAATATAGCATTAATTAGCTGATAGAGACTTGTTAGATAAAAATGACTATCTCCATGGGGCACCTGGGTGGCACAGTCCGTTAAGTAGCTGACTCTTGATTTCGGCTCAGGTCATGATCTCATGGTTTCATGGGTTCTAGCCCTGTGTCGGGCTCTGTGCGTTGACCGCAGGGAGCCTGCTTCGGATTCTCTCTCTCTTCCTCTCTCTGCCCCTCCCCTGCTCATGCTCTCTCGGTCTCTCTCAAAATAAATAAATAAACTTTAAAAAAAAGAAAAAGAAATAACTATACCTCCAAACTGCTGACAGTTTATTAACCCATAAAATCAATGTGAGTTAGTTACCAAATCTTCCTCCTCTCAGAAACAGGACTTTGGAATGTGCCACTTATGTTTTCGCTGGGCAGTTTTGAACCCTATTTTTGGCCAACACAAGACTTTCAACATGGCCCTCTTGGCGTACACAGCTCAGGAAGCCTGAAAAACAGCTAAATTGACTACCACAAATCTAGTTCTTTACCATCTTCCTGGCCATTCTTGATTCTAAAATCATCCTCCTCTGAGCCAAATGCCAAACAGTCTTGTGAGACGGCAAAATAAGTCTATCCTTAGGGTGACAGAGGTGGGGGTGAGTCACTGACTCTTGGTGAAAGCGCCTTCCTCCCATTCTCTCCCCAAGTACAGCCCCACCACGTCTTGCTCCAGCCAGCGTTGGGGAGAGAAGTCAGTTACATTCAGGGAGTCACCTGCACAGTGTATCAAAGATGGGCCAAAACTCCCTAGCTAATAGAATATCTTCCAGTTTCCTGGATAAGAAAGCCCATGTTAGTGCTTCCCTTCTAGGCCTAGGTGGAATTGGAGCACTGTGTCAGGACAGCGTATTATATGTGAGTCTACTACAGATTTTCTTCCAGGCGTGTTGCCTAGTCCAAGTTCTACGCACACACAAGTCAATGTCACTTGTAAATTAGGAAGTAAATTATAAAATACATGTGAGATTACTGGAAGATGTACCTTGAATATAGCTAAGAAACCATTTCCTTTTTCCTTTTAAAATATGATTAAAGAACCTTTTAAAAACATACACAAAGTACTGAATAATTCAGCCATTTGCCACAATCACCATTCCAAGACTCACAGAGGCGGCCTCTGATAAGTCTCTGCCAGTGTTCTTAAATATTTAACCAGGTTAACAGTACAGATAGGAGTTCAGCCCTGGAGTTCTTGGGAGGCAAAACTAATAAAGTTTTTGGTATGCCCCTAACAGACATAAAAGCCACATGCCCTGAGCAAGGATACTTGAGAGCTTCGGAAAATCATTTCATGGACATGAAAAAATATTGTGTTTGAAATGTGAAGAGCTCTGAAGATTTATCTGATTTTACAGAGGTAAAAAGAGCAGAATATAGTTATAGAAGACACTTGCAGTGAGTTTTAACTCTCAAACATTCACATTTGGCCCCTGACATCTCCCTTCACAATACCCCACATAAGGGAGAACTCAATTTCTAAGCCCTTGCCAAATCTGACACCAGAAAGACACATTCCAGTTAAGCTGAATGGAAAAACCTTTGCAGATTTCAGCCCTTCATCTGAAGGGCACCTGTTTTATTTCGTTTTCATCACACATAGCAAAATGTAAAACTCAATAGATGCCACCCTTTCTCTAAAGGTATAGATCATCCAACTTTATCCCCTTCTGCTTGAAAACAGAACCACAGAACACAGAAGATTAGACATTTTTAGTAGGTTTCTAATCCTTTCTGAATATAAGATGGGGAGAAGGCTGGAGATGTATTTTTCAGAAGAAAAGTTTCCCTTGGAGTAAATTTTGGGCTTTGGTTCTTTGTTTTTTTTATTTTTTTAATGTTTATTTATTGAGAAAAGAAGAAAGAGGAGGAGGAGGAGGAGGAGGAGAAAGAGAGGGGAGAGAGGGGAGGGAGAGGGAGGGAGGGGGAGAGGGGGAGAGAGAGAGAGCGAGCGAGAGCACAAGCTGGGTAGGGGAAGAGAGAGTCACAGAATCCTAAGCAGACTCCGGGCTCTGAGCTGTCAGCACAGAGCCAGATGTGGGGCTTGAACTCACGAACTAGGAGATCATGACCTGAGCCAAAGTCAGATGCTTAACCAACTGAGCCACCAAGGCACCCCTGATTCTAAAATAAACCAAGACTAACAGACATACAGTTGTTGTTTTCAAATGAATAATGCTATCTCATTTGAAACATTTCACAGGCACCTGCATGGCTCAGTTAAACGTCTGACTTTGGCTCAGTCAATGATCTCACAGTTCGTGGGTTCGAGCCCCGCACTGGGCTCTGTGCTGACAGCTCAGAGCCTAGAGCCTGCTTTGGATTCTGTGTCTCCTTCTCTCTCTGCCCCTCCCCCCACTCACACCATGTCTCTCTCTCTCTCAAAAATAAATAAACATTAAAAAATATTTTTTACCATTCCAAAAATATTAACTGAGAGGAAACACAATAAATAGAACACAACTTTCCTTGGAACCTCTGTTCTACCCATCCTACAAAGGTCTTTCTGTCTCTAGCTCTCATTCTTACAGGCTTTCTTCTCTATGTTTTTCCCCATACCCAGTGTCCCCCACTGACTGTGCCCAAACTGCATGAATGGAAATGACAGGAGAGTGGAGGAATCTTAAATTTATCAAATTATTGGAATAATTCAGGAGGGAAAATGCCAGTGAGTCAGTAAGTTCATTTTTGGATAACCTATCATTATACCTTGTAGCTCATCCATGCAAGCGGTAGCTTATCAGTCCCTCCAGATGGTTTCACGGAATATCGTCAAGAGGTGTGGGCTCCACTGCCTTCCCTAGCCTGCCCAGAAACATCTGCAACACAGGAGGACAATGTTCCCTGCAGAGGTCTAGGAGACTCTTTCATCAGGAGAAAACTTGCATGATGTGCATGTCATATGGTAAGGAGTGTTTCAACGGCAGGTGTCAAAAAGGTCTTACAGTGGCCCCAGCAAATAGGGCTTTATTTTTCTCATACAACAAGAACTCTACAGGTAGGCAAGTGCTGCTGTTAGTTTAGTGGCTCAACAATGGCAGAGGCAGTGACCCTCAGGTCCTTTCCCACCTTCATAAGACAGTGACCGCCCCCCCCCCCCCGATTCTGGCAACACATTCTACTTAAGTTAGCATGATGAAAAGAAGGGATTAGGATCAAAGAAGGCACATATGGCCCTTTTATTAGGAAAGCAAAAGTTTTTCCAGAATCCTACTCCACACCTCCACTTACCACCTGACTGCAGTCTTCTGCTTATCTCCCATGTCTGGGCCAAGCTGCCGGGGACACAGGATGTGAAGGCAAGCATCCGGCTTCTCCCAGTTGCCACAGTAGAAGTAGACAATTGGGCGTGGATGTTGGGTTAACCAATTCATGGTCTGCACATGCATGAGTTTGAGGTGAGAAGACAACGGCAGCTGGCATTATCCTCTGTCCTTGGCTGTGCTTGGGCTTACTTTTCCCCATCAGGCAGGTGAGACTTTGAGGGCACTGGCTCCTGTGTCCAGCTTCCCAGCTGCTGGAACCTCACTCTATGCACTGAATCTTGAGAGCAACTAAGAATTCCTATAACTCCTCATGTCCTCAGCATTCAACCAACTCCTTGGCCAATCGCTTTCCTGTCTTCTAACAAGATACAGACCCCAAAGCAGCTGACACTTATTTGGTATTTTCTTAACCCGAGTCACATGTGCCCATTCAAACTTCCCCAAGGCGACAGGAAACCTACTACTTGTTTTAATCATGGCCAAAGTTTTTCTCTTTTCCCTCCTTTGCCAGAGTATCCGTATTATTAGTACCACTAGGAACATAGGGGGTGAAAGTCTTGGCAACTATTTCCATGTAATCTGTTAATATATGCAAGACAGTATCAAACATATTCTTGCCGACAAAAGGTAAAGGCAGAAAGCTAACTTGTCTTCACAACAGGTTGCAAGGTTTATTAAGCAGAATTCCTCAGTACACATCATTAGCTGATTGGTTTGCCTGTTGGTTATTTTATCAGCTTTTTAGGACTTAGGTATAACCTCCAGCTGTTCTGAATACCTCCTGAGTATATTTAAGAATCACTTCTTTCCTAATTATTCAGGAATGTTTCCAACTTGTTATCACCCATTTGGGAAATTTTTTACTTAATGTAGCAGCTCAAATAGCCACAAAATAATCAGGAGTCTCACAGTTACTGCAAAGGAAAAGGCAACACTAATGAAGCAGTGTGGTCAATACAAAAATTATACCCTGTGTTTTCCTGGACCAGGGACTAGGTAGTTAGCAAAAATGTTTCCTCCGCCTAGGTTTCTCCATCTGTGAAGTTCCAACATGAAACGTTCTGCGAGCAACTCCTGGCTGTTGTATAGAATTCCATCTCTCCCTGGGAGAGATGGAATGGGGCATCACTAACGGTATGGTCTTTATCTCATCCTTGGCATCCAAAGCACTGGGGCTGGCGCTGGATAGAAAGAGAGGAGGCAGGGGTGAGTTGTGACCAAAGTCCCAATGCCTTCAGATACCCTGCTTCCCTGGCCGGCCGCAGCTGGCACACCCACCGGGCTCAGCCTGGTTGAACAGGTGTCCAGCAGCCCTTCAGTGAGTGTCGTCATTCCCAGTCCGAGTGGACCCACTAGGACATATTCTCAGGGTTCTTCTGGGCTTTCATGAAATGACGCATGAGAATCCTTTGCAAAGTATGAAGTTCTTCGTAAAGGTTGGGTATGTGTCTGGCATGGTGTTAAATGAATGAACGATGAACAAATGTTATTACATGAATATTAACCTGTGGTAAACCTAAGAATGTCTATAAACTAAAAGTTCTTATTTATTTCAGCCTTTCAACTCACATTTAAATAGAGCTTCTTTAAAACATAAATGTGAATTCTCAAATAATTTTATTAAATTTATTTATTAAATGTGAATTCTCAAATAATTTTATTAAAACCCTAAGTTTTAACAACTCACAGTTAACTAATGGAAAATACTCTGCATGGAGAGTCCTGCTATTAGTGACCAGTATTTTATTTATTTATTTTTTTTTTAAGAAAAAATAAGAGAACATACTCAGAGAGTTAAATGGCAACAGGTGTGGTAGGATGCATTTAATCTGTGAATGTAGATGAAACTGTATGGATCTAAAAATCTTCTGACAAGTTCTAAATGGAAATTCTTTTTTAATTGCCAAACTGCCAGCCGAGCCAGGACAAAATCTTCTGTCTGAATTCCTACCGGGGTTATGCCCCTTTCATGGGTCTTATGTGCTGCTTTGCCAAAGGGAACATATTAAAATCCTACAAAATAGCCTTTTCCAGGCAGCAGAAAGATCAACCTAATATTAGGATACATCTTTTTTTCCAAAGCCAGAGTAGGAAACCTCCCCTCAAACAGCCCTTCTGAAACTGCCTTAGAAACTGTCATGTTCGGAAGCCCTCGTGATGCTAGGGGCCAGGGTTCAGCTTCGCTGTCTTCCTTTCTCGGCCTCCCCTCCCCAGCCGATTTTGTGTGAACATGTTTTATGTTGGCAAGTGGCCAAAGAATTTGCCGTAAATAAATCCGCTGCCTGCCTGCAAGAAGATAACTTAACTGACTTCCTTGGTCTTGCTGACTTGCCTCAGCGCTGGGAATGACTGAGGGCGGGGGATGCTGCGAGCCTCTGAAGGATTGTGTGCATGGAGATTTAGAAATCCTGCACTCCTGAACCTTCCACTGGCCTGTGAGAGGCACAAGCCAGCGAGAACAAGTTACCTTGCCTCCAAGCCCCGAACTGACCACTAGCGAGTGGCATGTTCACCAGAAATTTATCTCAAGGATTTAGAAGTAAGAGTGAAAGAAGCAGATTATTCTAATCTCTTCCAATCGTTCATTGAAGACAGTGGGAAAGCCAAGGAATTACAGAGCTGTCCACGCTTTAAACAGAAAGAGCACGAAGACAGCACCAGGAATTTCTTCAGTATGTTGTAGATATGTGCTCCGAAAACCACATTTCACTTGCTTATTGGTAGTGCTAAGATTTCTGTTGGCTTAGATTAAAGCTCCAAGTAGGTGTTTTTTACAACTACACGTTGATGTTTTTCATCATTGACTATTGATCTGGACAATCTGACTCACCAAGAGAGTCAGTTTGGGATCTGAACAGCTGATTCAAGATCACTGTTTAGTGCATGCACTTTGCATAACTCACTTTTTTTTTCTAAAATAATTGCATATACTAGAATGCCCACAAATGGAATCTTCTGATCTCTTCTGAATGTGTAATTTTTACTGACAGCCTGAGTAGGTTTACCCTAATTTGGATTCCCAGTGATGGGCTTTAAAATTGGGTTCCTGTTCAGTATTCTTTTATCAAAAGCATGGAGCATAGTGAACCAGACAATGCGAAACTCTGACAATATCAAATGTTAACAAAGCTGTCGAACAAAGAGAATGCTTGTGCTGCTGCTGTTGGGGAAGTGACTTGGCTCAGTGATTGGAAATCACTCTGGCACTGTCCCGTAAAGCGGGGCACTCTCCGCGACCCAGGGACCCCTTCCCTAGTGCCAGTGCAGCACTGGGAAAGCCGAGGCTGATGGGGCTGTGACCCATAGTAGCTCTAGGGATCCATATAAAGGGACCTAACCAGAATTTTTTAAATAAAATGAAAGGGAATAGAAGAGAATGGACTAGCAGATATCAAAAAACATCCCTTATAATCAAAGTGGGTTTTTTTATTTTTATTTTTTGAAGTTTATTTATTTTGAGAGAGAGTGAGAGAGAGAGCAAATCCCAAGCAGGCTCTGCACTGTGAACACAGAGCCCAATGAGGGGCTTGGACCCATGAACTGTGAAATCATGACCTGAGCCGAAAGCAAGAGCTGGATGTTTAAACCAGGCACCTCTCAAAGTCTTGTTTTGTAAAAATTTTGCAAAACTAGTTTATATCTTATTCAGGTAACAGAAAAACGTATACTATTCTAGAGAACGTCTTCTATCTCAGCTTATATCTATAACAGAAAAACAGTATTTCTAAATTATTTCACATTCTGTATGCTTACATCTGCAAAGAGTATGACCTATATGTCTGTAACAATTAGAATGAATAAAAATATTTGTGGGACACTATCACAAATAGACACTACTTTGCAATAAACAGGAATAAGGGCAGCTCAGGCATCAACATGATTGAATGTTCATTGTAACACTGAAAGGAAAAAAGCCACAGAGGAACACATACAACAGATTCCATTTATATACATCTCAGTAGTCTGCAAAGTTTAAAAATATTATTGTGTTGAGGGGGCCCTGGGTGGCTCACTTGTTTAAGTGTCCGACTTCAGCTCAGGTCATGATCTCATGGTTCATGAGTTCGATCCCCACATCAGGCTCTGTGCTGAGAGTTCAGAGCCTGGAGTCTGCTTCAGATCCTGTGCCTCCTTTTCTCTCTGCCCCTTCCCCACTCACACTTTCACTTTCTCTCTCTCTCTCTCAAAAATGAATAAACTTAAAAAATATATTATTGCGTGTGGATGCATACATTATGTAACAAAATCATAAGGAAATGCAGGAGAATGAATGATAAACACAAAACGTAGGCTCCCAACCACAACCACAACTTTGAGGGGGGCGGGTTGAATAAGGGACCCAATAATGAAAATGGGGATTGTAAAGATACTGGGAACCTTCTGTTTCTTAAAGGGGGTGTTGGGAATATGGCTATTTATTTTACTGTTCTCGAAAGTGTGCATAGATGCTATTTATACTCTTTAATGGGAATGACATATGTCATAATGGAAAAATGTGGGTGATAATGTATGTTTCAAGGATTTATCATTATTTTGTGATCCAAAATGTCTCAAATTAATTTCTTAAAATAAGTTAAAATCTCTTCCCTTTGATCCATTAAGTGTATTTCAGATGTTACTTTCATCTATCTTATATAATTTATGACTTGATACAGATTTCATTGCTTCTAGAGCTAAGTGAAATACAATATTCAGTGAGGTCATACCATTCCATGTAGGAATCCATTCTCTGGCTTCAGAAGTTATAATAAACATGCTAAACAATGTCTGTAACACATGAAGCAGTTCTTTGCATGTTTACTCCAGGCTCCTTTTGTTGTCACCACCCGTCGCCACCCAGCAGCACAGCACAGGGGGTAGGTCCTCTGGGAGGGGCACAGTTCCTGCGAGCAGACTCAGATGGGTACTTTTAAAACTGTTATCTCCATCTTGTTTTCAACTGGATGAGACTCAGTATGTTTTTAGGAAAAACTAAAAAAAAAAAAAAAACTAAAAAAAACACCAAAACCCTGAGTATGATATTGTGAAAAACCTAGTACTAACATGCCAGAATGCATTCTCTTCCCCTGACCATTTGGTTACAATTGCCATCACCCTCTTTCAAGGCAGACACGGATACACTTACACCCACCTAAGGTAAGCAGATTGCATGAGAACACCGGATGTATATTCTATCTATTTAGAATGGGTAAATATACAGGTAGTGAACACTGCAGTCTATGGATACTATGTGATCTGTTTGCATAAGCACAAAACCACGACTCAGCAAATGGCCGTTCAATTTGGATTATAATTTGCCCAAGTGTTATTTGCTTTATAGGCCCTAACTCAAATTCTGTATCCTCTACAAAGCTTTTCTTGATTGCCTTTCCCCATCTCAACCCACGTAAATAGAATTGTTCTCTCCCTGTCCCTACACAATTTTTCTTTTCTACTTAGCTCTATCCGAAATCACCTAACAGTTCCGTGTGTTTCTATATCACTAAGAATAGACACTGAAATACATGTTAGATATCAATTATGCATAACTAGTGACTAACACCATTTAAATTTTAAAGAGCGAGTGATGTCATTCAGAATCCTAGGCTATAAACAACAGATAACTGGCTAAACAAAGCAAAGGCTAATCTGTGACAAGCATACTGAAAGTCTTCCAGAACAGTATCTGGGGAACCAAGCTTGGGAATAAGAAAGAACGATGGGAGCTAAGAAGGAACGCCATAGCAGGAAGAGTGGTCAGCACTCCGGGCCACAATTAAACACCCTGCCTTCCCTCCACGCACGCTACTTGTTGCGGACAGGATGCAGCAAAATAAGCATCCAAGGAGAGATGTGGAACGTACGAAAACACCCTTACAGGAGCAGACTGCACACAATGAAAGAGGGACAAGTCTCAGAATGAAGGAAAGAAAGAGATGGAGGAGGAAAGAAGGGAAAGAGAGATGGAGAGAAGGAATGGGGAAGAGAAAGAGAGATCAGAATGGCCAAAATAAAAAATAATGCTAGTACCAAGTGCTGGGTGGGATACGAAGAAATTGGACCTCTCATGCATTACTGGTGGAACTATAAGGTGTTGGGGAGCAGATATAAGCCACTCTGGAAAACAACGTGGCAGTTTCTTATAAAACCGGACATGTAATTACCATATGATCCAGCATTTGCACTCTTGGGTATTTATCTGGGAGAAATGGAAATTTGTGGTAGTCTTAAAACCTGAACATGAATATTCATAGCAACTTTATTCCTAATAACCCCAAACTGGAATCAGCCTAGGTATCCTTCTGAAGCAAATGGTTAAGCGAACTGGGGTATACGTGTGTCACGGAATTCTACTGAGAAATACAAAGGCATGAAGTATATGCCGCTACTGCAAAATCTGCAGTAACTTGGGTGAATCTTTAGGTAGTTGCAGTGAGTTAAAAATAGCCAATCCCTTGGGGCGCCTGTGTGGCTCAGTCAGTTGAACATCTGACTTCCGCTCAGGTCATGATCTCATGGCTCTTGAGTCCAAGCCCCGCATTGGGCTCTGTGCTGACAGCTCATAGCCTGTGAGTCTGCTTCAGATTCTGTGTCTCCTCTCTCTCTGCCCCTCCCCCGCCTGTGCCCTGCACTCGCTCGCTCTCTCTCTCTCTCTCTCTCTCTCGCAAAATATAAACAAACATTTTTAAAAGTTTTTAAAAAGCTAGTCCCAAAAGAGTACATAATCTGTGATTCCATCTGTTAACATTTTCAAAGGACACAATTTTAGAAATTAAGGACAGATAAATGGCTGCCAGAGGTTAGGGATTCAGTGGGAAGTAGGGGAGGGGTGGAGAGAGAGATGTGGTCAGAAAAGGGCCCAGGATGCATCGCTGTGACATTGGAACTGGCCAGTATTTTGACTGTGTAGGTGGATACAGAAACTTACACAGGTGATCATTTTTAAGTAATCTTAATAAACACACACACAGACACAAGTCCAAGTAAAACCGGGAAAACCTGAATAAAATTGGTGAATTGTCTCAATGACAGTATCCTGGTTTTGATGTTATGCGATTGTTTTACATTACCATAGGAGAAAAATGGGCAACCTATACAAGGGTCTCTATCATTTTTTAATAACTGCACAGGAATGTAAAATTATCTAAAGTATTTAATCTTAATAGAAATTTCAATTGAACCCACACCCCATTATGAAACACAAGCTAGGTGGCAGAAATTCTCCCCACCAGCAGTTCAGGGATAATAGTGAAAACAGTGAAAGAGACAAATGAATTACTAATTTCCAAAGAGTATGAAAAGCACTGTGGTTACAGGTCTGGGCAATAGGCTGTGAATATTGGAGGCCCTGCAACAAACAGGGAGACACTCAGAGGGTCTGACATCTTTGCGGGACTACAAAGCAGACGCCAAAGCTTACGAGATAGAAAGGAAAAGGACAGAGCTGGGAAGGGAAGACCCAAGGAACAGCTCTGAGTGTAGCTGGAGCTTAGAGCATCGTGACGGCGAGACAAGGCTGGGACCCGATTGGGAACAGTATTGTGTGCTGTCCTCAGGGGTTGTTACTGGGATCTGTGGGCAAATTGGAATCAACCAAGAGAATGGACTGGTTGTGTCACATTAGCTAGCTATGTGTCCTGGTCCCCATCCCCCTCAGCTTCAGTTCCCTCCTCTGTAAAAGAGAGAGAACACTTGTAAAGATGAAGTGGACAGAGTTAATTATGTTACTCTTAATTAGGCAGGCATACATCTAAGGAGTTTAACACTGCACTCAATAAATATTAGAGGAGGAGAGGGGTGAGGCGAAAGGAGTAGCAATAATGTGCTGAGAACTGATGGAAACTGAAAGACCACAGGGGAGGTCATTACAGTGGGTGAAAGCAAGGTTGCGAACAGACATCGTGGGGACCCATGTAGGACCCCTGTGAGGCAGAGGGAGCAAGGGGACAGTTCTTAGAGAGAGAAGTGTGAGGTGTCATAAAGGAAGGAAAAAGAGAATGTACTAAGGGTCTGTCATGTATTTTTTAATAATATTAGCTCATTTAATCTTTAAGACTGGTATTATCCCCATTACATAGAAGAGGAAACTGAGACTCCTAGAGGTAAACCTGGCAAAGATTATATAGGTGGGTAAGTCAGAGCTGAGATTCAAAACCAGATCTGTCTGCACAATGTCCGTGTTCTTCCCACTACACTAGGTAAATCATTTCCAAGTCTTAGTAAATGGCCCATAAAAACAGTTCACCATCAGTAATAAGTAATTCTATACAACAAATAATTCTCTGTGACCAATGGGGTTTTTATGCTTCTCAGTGCTCCCCCCATGCAAAATAACCCCCAGTTACTCTATTAGGAAAAAAAAAAAAAGGGAAAAAGTCAACAGGAAAAGAACACATAATTGATTATGATGATGGCTGACATTCTAGATGCAGAGAAGATAAATGATTACCCAAGTTGAAGCTGAATGTTTGATAGCACCTTATACTGTCATCCAGTAACAATTACCCCTCAGCTCTCACCTTTCTCCAGTTAAAATCCCCTAATGGTTTAAATATGATCTTTCAACCTACACACCAAATTAAAGACAGAGATCCAGGAATCTGAAGGAAGAAATCCACAGGGAGTGAGAGAATAATGGTGGTCACCTTCCTGGCTCTTACCCTAGCTTAGTGCAAACTTTTTATTTCATTTGTTAATTTGCCATTTAGAGTCCAGGTAATAAATCTACTTAATCTCTGGGTACTGTATAGATCAGAAAAAAAATTCTAGATTTTTTTTGTTTCTTCTAGAACACATAGTAAAATGGGAAGATTTAGACTTCTGGTATCTGTAATTTTTAATTTATCTATCTGGTTTTTCTCAACTGCAGAGATATATGTTCAAGGTATCTTATTCTCTTTGATTTTATACATATATTTATATATATTGCCTAAATCAGTGAGACATAAATTTTTCACAAGTTGCAAAATCTAAAGGATTATAGAATGTCTCTTTTTCCTAAAAGTACTACTTGGCATTTACTTGTTCAGATTATATGCTTAAAATATAATTTTATTTATGGGGCTCTGGGGTGGCTCAGTCGGTTAAGTTTCTGACTTTGGTTCGGGTCATGATCTTGCAGTTCATGGGTGCAAGCCCCACATCGGGCTCTGTGCTGACAGCTGGGAGCCTGGAGCCTGTTTCAGATTCTGTGTCTGCTTCTCTCTCTGTTCATCCCCTGCTCATTCTCTCTCTCTCTCTTAAAAATAAATAAACATTAAAAAACTTAAAACTATAATTTTACTTTGCAATGCTGATAGATAACATGAGGAAGTCTGAGCACTGCAGAAAGGTAAGAAATCTAAATCCATTTTATACCATTCTGTTGTATATTCTGTCTTTACTGAAAACAGCATCTCTCAACACTGGCTGTCTTAGAATCACTTGGCAACTTTTAAAATAAATACTTTTCTCTGGACATCTCTTCCCTGATCCTGATGGACCCCTATTCCCAAGGTGATTCTGATTAGATTGTCTGGGGTGGAAATCACAAAATTAAACTTCATTGAAAGTCCCCTCCCCGTGATTCTGATGTACACGCAGTGTGAAATCCACCACGCTCGACCAGAACCTCCCTAAACTGGCTACATCCATTTTATTTACCAACTATGTCCAGTCCTGCCTGCACCACAAGGGATAAAAACTGAATAAAACAAATTGTTGTCTGAAGGGGCTTATTATCTAGAATGGCACTGTTCAATATTATAGTCATTAGCAATACCTGGCTACTTAAAGTTAAATTACATTAAATTTCAGCTCCTCAGTCACATTAGCCACATTTCAAGTGTTCAATAGCCACATGTGGCTAGTGGCTACCATAGTGGACAGGTATAAGACATGTCTATCCCACTAAATGATGAATGGATGAAGAAGACGTGGTTTATATATACAGTGGAATACTACTTGGCAATGAGAAGGAATGAAATCATGCCATTTGCAGCAACATGGATGGAAGTGGAGGTTATTACGCTGAGTAAAATAAGTCAGTCAGAGAAGGACAGATATCATATTTTTTCACTCATATGTGGATCTTGAGAAACTTAACAGAAAACCATAGGGGGAGGGAAGGGAAAAAATAGTTACAAACAGAGAGGAGGGGAGGCAAACCACAAGAGACTCTTAAATACAGAGAAGAAACTGAGGGTGGATGGGGCGGGGGTGGGGGAGAGGGGAAAATGGGTGATGGGCACTGAGGAGGGCACTTGTGGGGATGAGCACTGGGTGTTATATGCAAACCAATTTGACAATAAATTATATTTAAAAAATCAGAGAATAACAAAAAAGTCTGCATGTCTATCGCGGCAGACTTCTATTGGATAGTGCAACCCTAGGGATTGTATTATTAGGAGGAATAAAAGGAAGGGATATTAAACGGTTATGAGATGGATAATGCTATTTGTATTTATAGCATACAGTATATGCACCAGAATTCTTTTTCCTCTACTATCCTTAGGTAAATGTCTGTGGCTATACTACTTTGTAAGTTTCTTTGTTTAGCTCAAAGAACTATTAAACAGCCTCACTTATTATATCAAAACCTTTTACTACATGCCTTTCTTTTTACTTTTTACTGTTAAATAATTTTAGATTTACAGGAAGTCTGCGAAGATAGTACAGAAAGTGTCTGTATGTTCTTCACCCAGCCTCCCCTAAAGTTAACATTTTACATAAGTATAGTACATTTAATAAAACATTTCACCGGTTTTTTTCTTCCACTAAAATTCCCTTTTCTGTTCCAGGATCCAACCAGCATAGCAAGATGCATTTATTTATCAATTCTCCTGGGTCTCACCCCATCGGTACTATTTTAACCTTTTTTTTTCATCACCTTGATACTTGAGCAGTGTACTGGTCAAGGGTTTTAGTAGACTGACCCTCAATCTGTTTTGGCCTAATGTTTTCTCATGATCAGACAGTGAATACAGATTTTGGGGAGAATACCATGAAGGTCAATACTGTCCTCATCATATCAAATCACCAACCTTATAATATAGCTATAGAAACAGTCATTTTCCCACTTCTTCCTGCCCCTCCTCTCCCAGAATGGTATTTAGAACTAAGATCTGGGCACTAGGTATGCTCACGACTTATAGGCCCTTTTAGGGAAGAGAGTTAGCTTCCCCTCCCCTGCTTATGTTGAACCTCTTTCTCTGACAGTGAGAAATCTGGTTCCTATTATGTACAGTTAATTCACATATTTGCTTAACCCTCATATACATGTAAGTTAGTTTCAGAATTGCTAACCCCATGAGACTCTAATTTACCAACTAGAATATAATTTCTATGTACAGTTCTTTGTTGTCTTTATTCTTAGAATATCCAAACACTTGTTTCTAAAGTAATTTAGGTCAGTTCCCTTTTCTCTAACCCCTTCGGTGAGGTTACATCCTGCATTTGTAATACAGTTATAATCACAGGCTTCATCCTATCCTAGGATCCCCCACCATCTTAGTTAAATTCTTTTTACACCTTGTAGCCAACCCCTACTCCCTCCTCAAGCTGTGACAACTACTGATTTGCTTTCAATTCTAATAATTTTCCCTTTCCCAGAATGTCATATAATTGTAACCATGAAATATTTAGACTTTTGGGTCTGGCTTTTTTCCACTTGACAAAATGCAAGCAAGAGTCATCCGTGTTGTTGTGTGAATCAACATCTGAATAGTTGAATCAATAGTTTCCACCCCCCCCCAACTTCTTTTTATTGCTAATGAAGAGAATACAATTGACTGTTTCATATTGAGTATTTATCTCACAACTTGGCTAACTTTTGTTATTAGTTCCAGGTATTTCTGATTAATTAGATTTCTGGGTTTTCTACATAGACACATTGTCTGTGAAATGAGACAGTTTTATTTTTTCTTTTCTAACCTCTACGCACCATGTTTCTTTTACTTGCATTCTGCATGCATTGTACATGGTTAGGTCTTCCATACAACGTTGACTAGGAATGATGAGACACCCTTGCCTTTCTTGATCTTAGGGGAAATTTTAATCCCTCATCATTCAATATGACACAAACAAGTAGATTCGTTTTTTGGTTTGGGTTTGTTTGTTTGGTTGGTTGGTTGGTTGGTTTTGCTTTGTAGATGCCGTTTATTAGGTCAAGGAAATTCCTTTCTATTCCTAGTTTGCTAAGGGCTGTTATCATGGAAGAATGTAGAAATTTATCAAATGTGTTTTCTGCATCTATTGAGATGGTCATATGGTGTTTCCTCTATAGTACGTGAATGCTTCAAATTATATTAACTGGTTATCAAATGTTAAACCAACCTCTGTTGATCATGATACCTTATACTTTTCATATACTGCTAGATACAATTTAAAAATATTTTATTGAGGAATTCTGATCTATATTCGTGAGGCACCGTTCTGTATTTTCTGTCTCTGGTTTTGGTGCTGGAGTAATGCTGGTCTTGGAGAATGAACTAAGTGTCTCTCTTGTATTTTCTGGAAAAAAATTGAGGAATTGGTATTTCTTCCTTGAATATTTGATAGAATTTGTTAGGGAAACTATCTGAGCTTGGAGTTTTCTTTCTTGGAAGGTTTTTAACTACAACTTCAATTTCTTTGATAGTTATGAGATTCTTCAGGTTATCTGTGCTTCTTGAGTGAGTTTTAATAGTTTCTTTAAGGAATTTAATGTGTCTTCAAGGAATTGGTCCATTACATCTAAATAGTTAAATTTACAAACTTGAAGTTGTTCATATCTGCTTTATTATACTTTAACATCGGTGGGACCACTAATGATATCTCTTATTTTCTTCCTGATATTGGTAATTTCTGTCTTCTCTTTTTCTTGATTAAGCTTCACCAGAAGTATATCAATTTTAGGGTCTCTTCAAAGAATCAGCATTAAGCTCCATTGATTTTCTTTAGCTTTTTCTGTTTCTAATTTAATTGATTTCTGCTCTAAGTTTTGGGGAGGAAGACCAGAGGATAAAGTAAAATTTTGACTACATCTTCTCAAGGTAGTATAGTATCAACATGACTTATCACTGTTGCTATTAATCTTGATCTCCTGGCTAAGGTAGTGTTCGTTAAGTGTCTCCGCAGAAAAATTACTTTTACTCTTTTCTCTGCTCTCCATATTGTACATTTGGGAAGAAAGTCACTATGTTTATAAAGTCCACACTTAAGGAGTGTAAAGTTATGCACCACCTCCTTAAGAGTGGAATATCTGTATAAATTATTAGGAATTCTGTATGAGGATTTGTCTATTCTTCCTCATTTATTCACTAATTCATTTATGTGTGTGACTCATGAATATTCATTTTATGTTTTGGGTTATAATCCAATATAATTTATTCTGTTGCTCAAATGGCTCTAGCTTTGGCCACTGGGAGCTCTTTCAAGTTGACATTTGTGTCTCACACATCCCATCATTGTTGGTTTTATATTTTTTAGTTTATGTCACTATAAATGCTCCAGACGCATCTTCTATATTTCCTGCCCAATCCTAGAATCAGCCGTTTCTCCAAAATACTCTGTTCCTTTTACTAGAATACGATTTTACAAGCCCAGATCATTGTTACCTGGGTTTTCATTGCCTCAGGCCCTCAGCTAATAGAGCAAGAATATATATGTGTGTATCCTAACCTGCATTTCTATATGTAACCATCTGTATCTATACTACGCTAAGCATAAGTTCATACTGATGCCTCCAACTCCAATGTATACCCCATGGTTTGAGCCTATTCCTCTTGCTCATCTCTAAACTCCTTTGTCAGCAGTGAAAAATCTATCTCTCTCAATTGCCATCCATTTACTTAGTTAATTCCAGTATACATTATATTATAGAGGTATCAGAATTATTAAACCATACCCCTATGGTCAACAACTTTATCAACTAGAGTACAGTCTTACATATTCCACTCATTTCCAAAATTATATAGTTCAGTATCTTTCCCCCTGACACACCTTTCCCCCTTCATACATGTGTAAAGCAGTTGGCTTGGCTTGTCACATTCCGCACTCCAGCCTGGGTTCCCCCAACCTTCTGTAAGATTTTTTATAACTTTGCATACATTTAACTTCACTTTGTGTGCCATAAAGTTCTATGAATTTGACAGATGCATAATGTCTTTCATCTATCACAAGATCCACAGTGGAATGATATCCGCAGAATAATTTTGCTGCTCTAAAAATTCCCTGTGCTTCACCCATTCATTGTTTTCTCCCTACCCCTGAACTCCTGGCAAACACTAATGATTTTACTGTTTCTATACTTTGGACTTTTCCAGAATGTCATATCATTTTAATCATGCAATATATAGCCTTTTCAAAGTGGCTTCTTTCACTTACCAATATCCATTTAAGGCTTTTTGTGTATGTGTGCCTTGATAGTTCACTTACTTTTATTGTTAAATAATATTACATTGTATGTATTACCAAACTTAATCTATTTACTTAATAAAGAACATTTTTGTTGATTCCATTTTGGGGCAATTATAAGTAAAGCTGCTACAAACATTCATGTGTAACTTTTTGGGTGGACATGTTTTAAAATCATCTGGATAAATATGTAGGAGTATGATTTGGGAATTGCATGATAAGACTATGTTAAGCTTTGTAAGAATTTGCCAAGCTGTCTTTTAAAGTAGATGTATCACTTTTCATTTCCACAAGCAATGAATATTTCTGTTGTTAAACATCCTTGCCAGCAATTAGTATTGTTAGGTTTTAATATTATTATTATTATTGCCACTGTAATAGGTGTGTAGTAGTATCTCATTGTTGCTTTAGTGTGAAATTTCCCAATGACAAATGATGTTGAATATGTTTCATATGCTTATTTGCATCTGTATATTTCTTTGGTGTGGGCTCTGTTAAGATCATTTGTTCTGTTTTTTTTTTTTTAATGTTTTATTTATTTCTAGGAGAGAGA